>NW_027555958.1:357429129-357544129 GCF_003287225.1 Phascolarctos cinereus
AATAAAGCACTTGGCCTCAGATATCAATACACAAATAACCAAAGTATGAATAAAAAGGAAGGCGAACTTAAGATCTAATGAAAGGAAGCAAATTTTCTCTCCTAGGTATTATCATTGAGACTTGGTAGTATGGGACCCATGGATCTGGAAAGGTGTGATGATGATAATAGCAACTGATTTTATATAGTACTTTAAAGGGCTTTACAAATGTCATCTCTTTTAATCTTCACAACTCCATAAAGTAGATATATGATTATGCCCATTTTACAGATGAGAAAATTGAGGTTCAGAAAGTTAAGTGACTTGCCCAGGGTTGCATAGTTTACTAAGCATCAAAATTGGGATTGGAGCCTAATCTTCTCATCTCCAGTGCTTGAACTCTATCTACTACACCATACCTTTTTGTCTTATTTTCTGTTGTTTCATTTTCTAGGTACAGGACACATTTTATTTTACCCCACAGAAAATGCAGAAAATATATAAACTAGTAACAGTAACCAATTATAAGTCAATATAATTCTCTACTCTCTCCCTCTGTGATTCCTACATTTCCCCCAAGGGCTAAGCAGACCCATATAGACTGATAGGACTATCCAGCAGTTTGAACTTTCCTCAAAAGGCAAACAAACCATTGGGTTAGCAGAGGCATAACTCTCTTCCTTTCTTGTGAGTCCCTCATTGCCTCAAGGACTTTTACAAGTATCCAGCCTTTTGGGATTATCTGAAAGGATACAAGGGAAATAACTTTTTATTTGCTAGAAAGGCAATGTCTTTCCCTTTAGACTTACATTGCCGCAGTAACTTATGGAAATAATGGAGGGTAAATTCTGTTTTTAACATTTATTTCGGCTCCCCTTTGTCGTGGCCACAGTCCCTTACTCTTCCTCCTACTTTAGGAATCATGTGCATGATTCGTTCTCTCACAGACTTACATTGCCTGGAAATTACCTTCTCTCCTTAGAAGACTATCTTTGAACACTTGGACTTGGGGATGCTAGGGAGGCATACTCAAAACTGATTGCTTAGGAATTCTTTTTCTTTACTTAACAACTAGGGTTCAGAAACTCCCACTACTTGGCTTCATGGTTCTCCTCTCCTGAGACATGTGGGACATGGCTGTCATCTGGCTCTGCAAATAATGGGTCTAGACACTCACAATTTAAGGTCCAGAAAGTCTCCTTTCAAGCTGAATGGGTAAGGGCACATCTAAATCTGATGTGCTTCTGCTCAAAGGCAACCATTAATGTCTTTGGGGGGTAAAGTCCCTGGCACCCAAGTCAGTAAGTATGCACAAGCATGGTAGAGAGTGTGTTTGGGTATAACTCAATAAAGGCAGACATAGAAACTATATTCTTAATGAAGCATATGACAGAACCACTAGTACGGAAAGACAAACTAGATGAGGAGCTCAAGAGAGAGAATATGCCCTCTGCATAGAGGCATGAAATAGTATATGCAGGTAGTTAGGGATGCAGTGGATAGTATGTTGAAAATAGAGTCAGGAAGATCGAGATTCAGATCCTGCCTGCTACCCCGAGGGTCTGTGTGACCCCAGGTCAGTTATTTAACATTTCACCCAGTGTCCTCATCTATAAAATGAAGCTGATAATAGGACCTACCTCACAGGGTTGTTGTGAGGTACAAATGAGATATTATCTGTAAAGGCCTTAGCAAAACTTGAAACAAGATATGAATTCTAGCTATTATTAGTAACAGCAGTAATGGAGGACCACAATTATCTGCATATCTGCTGGAGTTCTTTTTCTGCCAAAAACAGAGTAGCTAATAATTTTTTGGCTTGCCTTTTTGATAATTTCTTCTTTTAAAAGATCAAAGAAGCCTCAGTGGAGACTTCTGGACTGGTTCTGGACTGGTATCTCACCAAAAAAAGGGGAAATTTTTCTGGTCTGGAAACAGTGGAATCTTGGGGAATGAAGGAAGGGGAGGAGTGTGATAGAGGAGAGGAAAATTTGGGGATAGTCTGGTATTTACCCTAAATCTAGGGAGAACAGATTTCAAAGAGTCATTACTGAGTGGGAAGGGAGGGGAGTTGGATCAAGGAAGAATTCCTGGAGGAGGAAGCATTTTGAATTAGAGTTTAAAGGATGCTTAGGATTTTAATAAACAAAATGTTTAAAGTGGATCGTTCACAATACTATTGGTTCTCTTCAACTTACACTTTTTGTTCATTATGAGAATGGGTTCAAAAGACTTCTTTAGAAATAAGATGAAGTGGTATTTTGTAAATGAAGAGAGGAGAGTATGTTTATGCTGGTTAGAATGTTAACAAAGTCCAGTGATTTTGTTGTTACTAAGTATAGATAATAAAGACAGGAATGTGGAACAAATGCAGAAGCTGGTAGTACCATTAATTCACATGGTCTTTTTATTCTTTCCCCCCAGGTTTGTTTGCATGCTAACCAGGAGCAGAATGAGGAAATGAGCATTCATTAAACACCTATTATGTGCCAGGCACTGTGCTAAGCACTTTACAAATATTATCTCATTGAATCCCTGCAATAACTCAGGGAGGTAGCTACAGTTGAGGAAACTGAGGCATACAAATGTTGTGACTTGTCCTTATAGTTGAGGAAACTGAGGCATAGAAAGGTTAAGTGACTTGTCCAGGGTCACACAGTTAGTAAGTATTTGAGGCCTAATTTGAATGAAGGTCATTCTGATTTTAGGCCCAGTACTTTATGCACCATGCCACCTGACTGCCTCTGATAACACCAGGAGTATTATCAAAACTGAGGGCAACTTGGGCCCTATGGTCCTGTACAACTCTTGTGAGGTTTTGCTACATGGAATCCTTGAAATGATTTTGGAGAATTCAGTGGAATGTGTGTGCTCTGTCTCCTCTCCTAAAGCTAGGCAGGTTATGTCACCTCTCAGGGTTCTAGAGAGGCACCTGGAGGGGTGGGAGGGTCTCCACTCTAATGCCATTAGCTTGGGCTCCCGCTGGCTACGTTTCCCTGGTGGATAGAGAACCTGTGACTAGCACCCCAGTTCCATTTAACCACGTTGATTGGATTTTAAAAGGGATATTTGTTTTAAAGATCTAGCAAGAACAAGCATATAAACATTCCCTCCATCCCCAACATTTTGGGGGCATACTTTCACCTACACCACATTAGGCTCTAGGGAAGTAGGCTCAAAACTTAGTTCCTACATAGCACTCATCACATCAGGGTCATTTCCAGATGTAACATGACTGACAGATGAGTCTTTATCTCAACTTCCACTGGCCTGGGCCCAGAAAATCACTTTGCTCCTTGGATATAGATGCTGGACTGGCTACAATACTCTACTAAGAATCTTTGAATACTAATGAAGGCTGTGTCGGCTCTACTCCCTTTACCTAGAATGGAATGGAATAGATGTAAAGGTCAAAGACCAAGTTCTTTTCTTCGGGGCCAATAATGCCTCAACCCTTTCAGCATGGTTTTTCATGTTGTAGGTCAGAAGTTCCCAAACTTATTTGGCCTACTGCTTCCTTTTCAAAAGAAAAAAAAATTACTCAGTACCCCCCTCAAAATCTACTTTAACCCTTTAACTTTTTTTTTGAAATTTACATCATTTCAAGAAAATATAAAATATTTTTTTAAAAGTGATGCTTCTTAACTTTAATAATTTATTGTAAATTTGTGGGGTTTTTCCTGCATTGAAGTTTTGATGATGTCATATAACCATATAATATTGTATTGTAAACAAGTCATTGTATGCACATATTCCTGCCAATGCATGCTAGACTTCCTGACAATGGGTAACATGCTAGCCTGCCAACACTTGCTTGTTAAGCCCTATAGGTGGACTTGACCACCAATCGGTTATGAGGTGCATTTTGTGTGTTTATTTGGAAAATAATGTAATCACTGTAACTTAAAGTCTGTTAAACAACAGATGAAACATGTATGAATGGTTTTTCAAAATTTTCTTCTCTTCTTTCCTCATGCTTCCACCACTCCCTTATTTTTATTCAGTACCCTGCCCCTCCCAATTGCATCTGAGGCTACTACTGTTCCCCCCAATCATTCCAGTACCCCCCAGGGGGTGGTATTGCCCACTTTTGGAACCTATGCATAGGTGAAGGAATTGCTGAGAAGGCTAATGGGGTTTATACATATGCCAGACAGATATTAGAGTGACAATTATAAATATAAAAGGAGTTTAAAAAAGAGTTTTCTTACCCTAGGGATAGTTGGTTTGGGCCAGAGATCTCAAATGAGAGCAGCAAAAGAGTGAGTCAAAGGGACAATCGTAGTCTGACATTTCAGCTAGTCCTTATTCACTGCTTGACTGCGTAAGACTGTCATGACCTTAGACATGCAGATTGAATTTTGATGGCTCAGAGTGAGTGTAAAAGCAATTGCCTCTGTTTTGGTCAGAAACTCTAGGGGTCTTCCCCTCCCAGATTGATTCTTTTGTGAAGGCAAACCAGGCCATCTTTTGCCTCAATTCTTACCTAGCCTTATCACTGAATGGGTGTTGCCTCAGACAAATGAAACCTGGGAAAGACCTTAGTTTAGAAAGGCTAAGCTCTCCCACTGCATCTGGGGGCCCTCACCAGTCTTGACCACTGGACTCAGATGACTCTGGAGGAAAGAGTGAGGCTGATGATTTTGCACAGCTCTGCCTCACTTAAATCCAATTCACTTGCAAATCAAGATATCACCCTCCTGGTGTCATTGATCTTCTTTGAGAACAAAGGATGGATAACAATAACAAGCATGCAGATTAAAAAGAGCTTAACCATTCCTGAAAGATACTAGTATTCCTTACAGCTAAATCTCAGCAAATGATAACAGAGTGCAGTAGATATCCCTGAAGAGCCCACATAGCTGAAGATTAACAGATAGCAGGAGTCAAAGTAGTAAAGACCACAGCTAAAGAACAATAGAGTTTTCCAGCAGAGAATGGAGGAATACTTAGTAGAGTTGCAGTATGATTCCCAGTTGAAAGTGGCAGGCACAATGTAATATCCATTAGACATCTGACATAATTGAGAGGTTTGAGGTGCCCTAGACACATCCCTAGGTATGTGCCTCTTCTCCAGCTGGTGATAATGGCAACATGAAGGAGACTATGCCTTTGAGGGAATGGAAGGAATCTTTCTTGTTACTTGTTTTGAATTGTATCCTCTCTCCCTTACTTAGCTAAGTAAATGTACACATGTTGGTGGAAACTTGTAAGCTCTGGTTTTAAATAGATACCAACCTGCAGAGTACCTCAAACCCTGGATAGTTGAGGGGGAACCTATATGTGTGTGAAAGCAGTTTGATGGTGCGATGGATAGAGTACCTGGACCTGTATTCAGGAATACTCAAGTTCAAATCTGGCCTCAGATACTTACTAGCTGTGTGACCCTGGGCAAGGCACTTAACCCTGTTTGCCTCAGTTTCCTCATCTGTAAAATGAGCTAGAGAAGGAAATGGCAAATCACTCTAGTATCTTTGCCAAGAATACCCCAAATGGGGTCATGATGAGTCAGACACAACTTAAAAATGACTGAACAAAAATAAAAATGTAGATGTGGGGGTAGTTTTGTTGCTGGGGAGGGGTAGGGGTGAATACTACATAGAGATGACCTGATATTATGTAGTATGACCTTTATCTTATTGTCTTCCTTTACCGAGGAAATGTTACATAGAATGGAAGCAAAATCCTTATTGAAGTTCAGATATGACATTTACTTCCTTCTCTTATCTATAAAGACCGTCACTCTGCCTAGAAAGGAAATTAAATTTACCTGGCATCATTTATCGTTTAGAACGCCATTCTACTTACTATTCACTTCTTCCCCCCTCCCCAATATCCTAGCTGTTTGTAAATTAAAAGTTGTATAATTGTTTATAGTTTCTTAAATATTGAAAGAACACTGGTTGAGCAAACTCAATCTACCCTCTCCTTTTACCTCCAGAGCCATCATTTTTTCTCCATTATTTGAAACTATATTATTATTTTTTCACTGCCATTTATAAAATCCCTAAAATATAATAGATTCATAGGATTTAGAGCTTTTAAATAATCCAGTCCAAGCTTATTTTCATAGATAAGGAAACTGAAGTCTTCAAGGAGGTAAGAAGACTCACCCAAGGTCACACAGCAGCAGAGGTAAGATTTAACCTCTGGGCCTTGCCTCCAAATCCATAGATATGTATTAGCTGGGTAACCCTAGGCAGGTCACTTAGCATCTTCGAATGTCATTTTCCTTATCCATAAAATGAGGGGCATGGGCTAGATCAGAGCTTCCTAAACTGTGGTTATGGGGTTGCGAAAAATTTGGCAACAGTGAAAGATTTCTGAACATACAATGACCAAAAATTAATTCAAAATCAAACGTGTAATGAATCCGAGGTGTTTCTGGCAGCGCTTTTCTATGTTATACCACAAAATTTCACTGAAACCTTGGTTCTGAACACAGAGCATGCGCACTTTGCAACTGAGTATACCCCCTCAGGCTGCTCAATGACAACAAGTAGCTGCTGAGTGGAAAAAGTTTAAGAAGCCACGGGCTAGATGACCTCGAAGTTCTGTTTCAACTCTACATCTAAGTTCACATGGACTGTTTCTCTAAAATAAGAATTTCTTGAAAGCATACCGACATCTATGTATTCATTTACGTCTACATTTATATCTTCTTTAAAGAAAGAAATGTGTGTACACACACACACACACACACACACACACAAACCATCACTGAAAAACAATACTAATTGTAATTTGCACTCAGGTTTGCTCCAAAAAAGAATGTGGAATCATTGGACCAATACAATAATAGTTCTTTTGAAACATATGTGCTTTCAACTGTATATCACCCTCTTATGATCTTCATTGATTTCCTTTATGCTAGTTTTGCTTTCTACTTTTAAATCATAAGCTCTGCAGTGTCTGCATTGTAGTTAACTTAAATACGCATCTGTGACTAAATAGTTACGTATCTGTACCTAAATGTGTATATATGTATACGTTTATTGTTGTTCAGTTGTTTCACTCGTGTCTGACTGTGAACCCCTTTGGGGTTTTCTTGGCAAAAATACTGGAATGGTTTATCATTTCCTTTTCTAGCTCATTTTACAGATGAAGAAACTGAGGCAAACAAAGTAAAAGTGACTCGTCCAGGGTCACACAGCTAGTAGATGCCTCAGGTCAAATTTGAACTTAAGTCTTCCTGACTTCAGGCCAGGCGCTCTATCTATTGTGCCACCTAGCTGCCCTGATGTATACATATATAAGTATATGTGTATGTGTTTCCATATAGACATATATGTATAAGCATATACCTACATTACCATATATGAATATATGTTCATATCCAGACCTGTTTTTTCATCCATATGGGGACCTCCTGGTATGGAAACTTCCTCCACATGCATCTGCATAGCTTGTCTATAACTTGGTCTTAGTTGCCTGAAGCCACTCAAAAGGTTCAGTGACTTGGTCATGGACCATATCTAAATGTCAGCATGAAATAGAAATTTTTAAAAAGCGTAAGTATCCTCTGCCTTTGAAAAGTTATCTCTTATCAATTTCTCCTTTTCTACCTGGAGGGCAAAATTCTTCTTGGTCCTTCACTTTGAGATGACAGAAACCAAATTCTCCCTCCCCTGCTCCCTCCTCCTCGCTACTCTTTATATATCTTGTTAGCTAGACTGTTCAGCACCAGCAATTCCGTAACATTCACATCAAACTAGGAATCCTATACAATTTCCCAAGAACCAAATTGAACTTTAACAACTAATCTCTAAGCTCATGACTGATTGTGTGTTTCCAGAAATGAAAAGGTTATGTACATCATGGCAACAGCCCGTGCTCAAAGCCTGCTGCTTGGTAATTTGTTTAATGGGGAGCCATGCATGTGGCACAGCTTGGAATGAAAATAAAAGAACAAAACCTCATATCCCAAACACTGCTGAGGCCAGAAATTCTATGTTGTTGTTCAGTTGTTTTCAGTAATGTCTGACTCTTCATGACCCCATTTGGGGTTTTCTCAGCAAAGATACTGGAGTGGTTTGCCATTTCTTTCTCCAGTTCATTTTACAGATGAAGAAACTGAGGCAAACAGGGTTAAGTGACTTGCACAGGGTCACATAGCTAGTAAGTGTCAGAGGCTAGATTTGAACTCTTCAGGCTCAGCACTTTATCTACTGCATCACCCAGCTGTGCCAGACATTCTATAGGATTGCTTTATGTTTATGAGGCAAGAAAAGCAGCATGGTAGAGGATAGAGAGCTGGCCTTGGATCCAGGAAGACTAGTTCAAATCTTGTCCCTGATACATGTTGGACATGTGGCTTTGGGCAAATCACTTTATCTCTCAGTGCTCTGCACAGCTCTTTACGACCATAATTTGCCTAACTAGAAAGTCCTGACCTACATTGGTAAGGGAGCTTCCTCATCCAGAGTTCCCTATGCCAAAAGAATCACAGATCCAGTCCTGATCCCTTATTCAGTGGCTAGAAATGAATTGGGAATGTCACCCGACCTTCAATCTGCCGGAGCCATTCCTAGCTTGAATGACCTCCTGATGGATGATGGGTGGTACACAGCTGGTTTTGAGGTGATCTTCTATCAGCTGTATGAATCAGTAGCTTCTCATTTCTCACTAAGTGTGCTTTGAGTTTCTGGGGGTGAGGAGAGAGAGGAGCTTTCTTCTTGTTTGAATCATGGAAGGAGCATTGTCTTGAGAAGTCTGTTCTTATGGAGGACTAGAAGTTGGCTTGTGGGAAAAGAGAGCTGGTTGAAGGAGGGGACATTGGCAGGCCAGGAGAGAGGGTTTGTTATATTTCTTTAAGGTTCATAGTGTCCGACACATGATTATGCTTAATTCAGTTTTTTCCCATCTATGCATCCATCCATCCGTGCATGCATCCATCCATCCATCCATCCATTTATCCATTTATTTGTATGCATTCATTCAGAATCTGAGAGAGGAGAGGAATCTAAGAAATCTGAAAGACTTTTATGAAAATATGAAGTTTATATTTTATTTATTTTAAAGCAAAAGAAATGTCACATTTTACAGTATTGGAGTGAGAGAAACAGTTCATTTAGGATGGATCTATACAGTGTCAAGTATTTGGATACCATAACAACTCATTGATTAAGACTTGGTATCAATTTATAGTCATATGTTCTAAATCATTATTGATTAGAGAAATGCAAATTAAAACAATTTTTATAGAATGTATTATAGAATTGTATGTATAGAATCATTTTACGTGTACATACATATTTGTGTCTAATGGTGGCTATCTCTAGGGCAGAGGGAGGGAGAGAAATAGGAAAAAAAAAGGAACTTACATGATACCTTTATTATATATTTAAAAGGGATAGCAAATTATACATAATAGATTTGTAATTGTATGTGCAATCATCTTTTTTATCATACTATATTATGAAAATGATTGTTTTGTTTTATAAATTAAAAATAAAATAAAATAAATTTGGTATCAGAGTGGATAGTAGAGAAAGAAAAATGAGACCAGTTTGAATTAGGGAGACATATGAATTATGAAGAACATTTTAAAGAAATTGAATTTTTGTCACTTTCATGGATTATGGTCATTAGAACTAGACTAACCAAATTGTCTGTATTGAGGACCAAAAGCTTGGTGCAATGGAAAGAGTGATGAATTCAGAGTCACAGGACATGAGTTTGAATCCCAGCTCTGTGACTATGTGTGACCTGTGGCAAGTCACTTGCCTTTTCTTTGTCTCACTTTACATATCAATAAAATGAGGTTAGTTTTTATGAATTCATCAAGTACTAGAAATATGATAAGTTTATGTAGCACCTCCTCTAGGGCTACACCCCAACTCACAAACCTATCTGAAGGCTGGATTGGAATTTCAAAGGGGCAATTACTATTATGCTCAGTGTTTTAGGAACAACTCTAAAGGGCTAGTAATACCATTCAAGAAGCCCTACTGGTATGCTTCCATGAACAATTAGCTATCTAGGCTTAATTAGCTTTTAGGGAAAGTATTCATTAAGAAGTCATAATAACTGAGATATCATTTTACACCTACCAAATTGACTAAAATGATTGAAGGAAAGTGAAAACTGTTAGAGGGGATATGGAAAAACTGGGACACTAATTCATTGTTGATGGAATTGTGGAATGATTCAACCATTTTGGAGAGCAGTCTGGAATTATGCCCAAAGATTTATTAAACTACCTGTACCCTTAGACCCAGTAATACCACTATTAGGTTTATTTCCAAAGATGTTTATAGCAATATATATATATATATATATATATATATATATACATATATATATATATATAAATATATATATATAAATAAACATATATTATATAGCAGCTCTCTTTGTGGCAGCCAAGAACTGGAAATTGTAGGGATGCCATCATTTGAAGAATGGCTGGACAAGTTGTGGTATATGATTGTAACAGAATACTATTGTGGTATAAGAAACGATGAGCTCAATGATTTTAGAAAAACATGGAGAGATTTGCATGAAATAATGAAGAGTGAAATTAGCAGAACCAAGAGAACATTGTATACAGTAACAGCAATATTGTTTTATGAATGACTTTGAGCCAATAAGTTTTTTGACTATCATAAATGCCCAAATTAACTATAAAGGACATATAAAGCAAGATGCTATCTCTATCCAGAAAAAGAACTGATAAATAAAACTATGTATAGAATAATTTTACACATACACACACACACACACACACACACATATACACACATATTTGTGTCTAATGGTGGCCATCTCTAGGGAGGGGAAGAAAGGGAAGAAAAAAAGGGAAAAAAGAGAAATTTGCGTGATAACTTTGTTGTATATTTACAAGGAACAGTAAGTTGTACATAATAAAAATAAATGAGTTTTTGGTACAAATAGTTGGTATAAAACATTTCCTTCCCACCTAACTCCAACCTGGGCCACATTCTTACAAATACCCACAGTGTTTATGGGTAAAGTGAGCATAAACTTAAAGCATGATGTCAATAACAACCTATTCTAACACTTATGACAAAGGAGTGTCTCCCAACTTTTGGTCCTAGAAATTCTTTTCTCCCTTCGTGGAGTTCTTGTATAACTCTCCTTAAGTGTAGCTCTCTGCTGGGCTCTGATGGTCAATGCCTTTCCTGAGTCCTTAACTAATACTTGTCTCCTCCTCATGAAACTCGTATCCTTGAATGACTCTGATGGAACCCTCAATGGGACCTGTGAATTTCCCCAACTCACAAAATTGCCTGCACACTTCTGTCTCAGAATACTTATTTGCCAAAGATCACAAAAGAACATGCACAAGGAGACAGAGGTGGCCATGTACTTGGGGCTGCCATGGTTGGGTTAGAGACCAGACAGTTGTTATTCCCCTATTCAGCCCTTTGAGTAGCTCAAAGGAATACTGCCTCCTTGTGGCCACAAAAGAAAGAGAGCACCATAGGGACAGTCCACTCCTTTATAAGATTGTAACTTTGTATACCCACTAAGTTCTGGCTCAGGAAATCATTAGTTCTTCTGGCTCTAGAGGTAACTAGAAAATTTTCGTTGTTGTTTTTTTTTGTTGTTGTTAATAGTATAAGCTCTTCTGTTAAGCCTGGCTGAGAAAGCTGATTCTGCAGTTCTGTGGAGTGGCAGGAAACCAAGCAAAATATCTGTGCATGCTTTATATATTCTACCAGGAAGGGAAAATTTGGGCCTGCTCACTCTGTTACACTTAACTTTACTGAACAGATATAAATAATTTAAAATTGTAGTATATAAATTGCTGCTAAGCAAATGGTAGTTACTAAAGTGCTTGAAAAATATTTTTATCTCTCACTTACAAGTGTTCTAATGGAAAATATTCTGAGCAGAGACAAAATGTAGGTGATTCTGTATCTATAGTGAAGCACTCCAGGTGTTCCTGTTTGCAGATGATCATATTGTGCAGATTATATCAACTACCAGAACAATGCAAATATTCTTAGTGAAGTCTCTAAATGATCAAAAGAGACTGATTTTACAAACTACATAGGAAAAACTAAGTGGATGAAAAATGACTTTTGCCCAGACTATGATGAACAATTGAGTAGTTGGTTCGTGAATCAAGTCATCTATCTAGGACATGCACTGCTATGGAACAATGGGATGAGGATAACATTGAAGAGGATGAAGAGTGTGGCTTAAATTGCATTTGGGAAATTGTGCAGTGCCTTTAATGATTCCAAGTTCCTTTCCTGTCTCTCTCTTTTCCTTCTTTTTTTTCTAATATAAATGAAATGATAGGTCTAGTTCTGATGTGCATTGTCTCTATGCAGATGACTCACATATCTTTGTGGGACTGAGTTCCAGTGGCAAAATCAGATCTACTCTTAAGATCCTTCCCCACGTTGATGTACTCAGGAGTCAAAATCTCAGAGTCCCAAGTTCAGAGAATCTGAGAGTGAAGCTAGAAACAGACATCTTATCAGACTTTTGAAAATCAGAGGCAAGGAAAATCAGAGCTTGCAAGAGTTGTCTTTGGTTGAGGTCAAGATAACTGGTATGTCAGTGAGGTCAGTAGAAGTTGGCAAGGCAGTGATGTCAAGGCTGGCCAGCTGGGAGTGGGAAGAAGCATGGAGCTGATGGTAGAGTTAATTCAACTATTCCAGTTGGTGAAATGATGTTTTCTAAGCAATCAATTAAAGAATCAGCTGGTGAATCTAATGGTGGCCATTACACTTCTGAAATAACTGATTGGCCACTTCATGATAGGGCTAGTGCTGTTGGCACGGTAGGCAACAGAACAAAATGGAAAGTATATTGGACCAGAAATAAGGAAGACTTGAGTTTAAAGTCCCCCTAATTCACTTACTAGTTCTGTGAGCTTAGGCCAGTCAGTTCACCTTTCTGACCCTCATTTTCTTCATCTGTTAAATGGAGATAATAATATTGCCTACTTCACAGGCTTGTTATGAGGATCAAATGAGCTAGTATGTGCAAGATGTTTTGCAAACCCTGAAGAACTTTATGAAAGTTAGTTATCATGTATGATTATGATTACTGTTACCTGAATCAAAAACAGTTCAGTCCAGTGATAGAATTCATTCTGTAACACTTGACTATTAAAGAGCTGAGTTGCCATGCAATGCAGGACTGGCCTGAGTCCAAGTAAATGTTAGATAAAATGGCAGCCTTCTAAAAGGAAAGAAATGAAGATGAGGAAAAAGCTCATGATCTTCTCATGAAAATACTGCTTTCCCCCTGTGAACCTCTTCTTTCTGACTTTACCAGAAGGCTTCCCCTTGCAGACCATTTCCAAAGCTCCACATTGTCAGCAATTTACGAATATGAATTATGCAATTTACATTCTTTTGATTTAATATAATGATTAAACATCTTTGTACCAGTTCTGAATCAGTGGAATGAAACAATACATTTTCCCCCAACTCCTTTGTCTTTTCATAATACTTTTTTCCCTTCTAAATTTGCTGGGCTTTGGCAAATGAAAGAAAGATAAATTTTGCTTTGATTCAGTAGCAAAGAGAGTACAACAGAGAATTAAAACATTACTTAGAAGGCAAGAGGGAATTGGGTAAGAAACAGGAATTAAATTGGTTGAAGAAAATTACCTTATGGTTATAAATCAACACCAGGACAAGTGAATGCAAGAATTACACTGCTTTCTTCCCAATTCTTGTTTTTGTTTATCAAGAGTAACATTTTGGCCTCATTTCTACTGACTTTTTATGTATTTTGAATCCAACTATTAATTAGATGATTTGCTTCCCTTCTTCCTTTTTCTCTCTGTCCCCCAATGGCTATAGTATTTTTAAAAATTTATTTTATTTTAGTTTATGGAATAAAACAAACATTTCCATAACAGGGTGTAATAAAAAGATGATTGCACATGAAACTGCAAATCTATTATGTACAACTTGCTATTCCTTTTAAATATTCAACAAAGTTAATATAAACATTTTTTCCTTTTTTTTCTTTCCTCCCTCCCCTCACCCTATCCTAGAGATGGTATCACAATTTTACACAAATAGGTATGTGTGTGTGTGTGTGTGTGTGTGTATGTATATATATATATATAATTATAAAACTGATTTAGTCTTATAGAATGTCCGAGGAATCTAACATATCTTCTAAAGCAAGAGTCCCTTAACTTTTTTGCATCATACAACATAATAACACTTTGACAGTCTGGTAGAAAATACATAGACTTATCAAAGAAGCCAATTATATTGAAATAGTCATCAAATTATATTAAAGAAAAAAGGTCACAGACTTCAAGTTAAGAACATCTGCTCTAGCTTAATAAGCTTAGCTCCTCAATCCTCAATCTGCCATTTTACAGATGGGTAAATCAAGGCCCAGATAAGCGAACTGACTTGATGAAAATGTTTGGTATCTGCAGGAGAAAGAGAAATTTATTTGGCCAAGTTCAATTTTTACAAGCTAGGATCAAGGAATGACAGCAGTTTTTTCTCTCCTTTCTAACTTTTGGGTGACCTATACTTCTGCTCTTTGGTGAATTTCTCATTTTCAAAAACAAAAGCAAAAGATGTAAAGGGAGGCTTTGGAATAGCTTAATGAAAAGGCTCCCTAGGCTTTAATGCAGGAAACCCTTTGAAATGGAAAGCTCAGGGATTTTTAGCAGCCTTGGAGGAGGTAGTTGAAATGGCTCCCCGACCCAACTCTGAGATCACAGGACAGCTGAGCCTGGAGGGACTGTCAGAGGCCACCCAGTGCACCCAGTGCCTCAGCAAAAATCCCTTCCATAGCCTACTAGACAAAGAGTCATCCAGCCTTTATTTGAAGACCTAAATCAAGGCGTGTGGGAGGATCTCTACCTCCCAAGGCAGAGCATTCCACTTTTGGACAGCTCTAATTGTTAGAAAGCTTTCCTTAGGTCAAGCCTAAAGTTGTCTTTCTGTGACTTTTGCCAGTGAAAAATTACCCCGTATGGGGCCAAGTAAGACAAGTCTCATCTCTCTTTCACTTGACTAGTTATCCGGTCTCTCAAGACTTCTCTTCTCAAGGCTGAACGTCTGCAGTTCTTCAATTTCATCATAATAATATGACCTTGAGGCATATCACCATCTTGGTAGTCCTCTGGATTAGCCCTCCTTCACTCACCTCCACCTTCTATCAGATATAATAGTTATCTCCATAGGGATCATAATTAAAACCAAGCAGTAGGTGATGTAGAAAATGGAAAATGTAGAGAGAGAAGAAAAGATTAGAATATAAGCTCTTTGAAGATGGTGACTGTTGTGTGCCATATACATAGTTCTTGAATTATTGTTGAATTAATGAGGAAAAAATTGGGGGGGGGCGCAAAGATTTGTAGAGGTACCTGAATTTTGTTTTTCTTTTTTAAAATAAATTGTATTGATATCTTTTTGTTTGTGTATCATCTACATTTCCTAAAATACCCCTACTCCCTATTCCTTATAACATTCCTTATAACAAATGGGGGGGAGCATTTCTGCGAAACCAAGCAACACATTGCAAAAGGCTGGCATTATATTCAGCATTACATGTTCATAGTCCACACTTCTACAAAGAAGGAGGGAAAGGGGGAATCTAGATTTAAGGGGAAGGATGATGAGGAAGGAGCCAGTCATCGGAGGAGACCAAGTAACATCCATCAGAGAAGTAGGAGAAGAAACAGAAGAATTCAATGTCATGGAATAATAACAACAATAATAATAACTCTCATTAAAAAAGCACTTTGAGATGTGGACACCAAAGGAGCAGGAAATAGCAATAAGGATGACTTTAGAGCAGAAGCATTGGATTTGGCAATTAGGAGCTCTGTGGTTTTTATAGAACATTCATTCTTTAAGGATGGTTACATCCTAGAGCTTGTGGGCAAGCAAGGAAGTAGGGTGAACTGATCATAGTTTTTATTCCAGAGGAAAGAGCTTTAGAGGGTACTGGCAGCACAGTCCCTGGGGTACATTTTGTCCCACCAGGTGGTCAGACCCTAGGTAAATTCTCTGATATCTTCCCTGGAGAGGTCACTAGCTGACTATTTTGAAAGAAGGGAGGATTCACTCAATGACTGCAGATCCACCAAGTAGGAGAGACAGAAAAACTTTCCTCAAAGAGAGGCTTGATGTCCATATGAAGAGATTGAGAGTGGCCAGCAGGGGTGTGTGTGTGTGTGTGTGTGTGTGTGTGTGTTTGTCTTTGTACTTAGGGCTTTTATGAGGAGGTGACTGTGGGGGCATACAGTATGGTCCAACTCACTGTGTATAGATTTCAGTGAAGATCCAGGTGTACATAAATGTTTAATAAATGCTTTTTTTAATCGATAGGGATAAAGGGGACCTGATCTGTGATTTCACTGGTATGATAAAACTCTGATGAGAAAAATCCCTTTACTAATATAGATCAGTGCCTTCTGAAAACATCAAGTTTTAGAATGTTATCCCAGAAGTGGCTTGCCCAGAATCACACAGCCAATGGATATACTAGAAGTGGGGCTTGACCACAGGTCATACTGATGGCTCTCTATCTACCATGCTATGCTGCTTCTCATGGCATAAGTAAATATGAGCAGTGGCGATGAAGATGAAACTTGTCAAATAAGTTATGTGTTCATGGAACCCTGGCACACCTTGCCCACATCTTATATCCTCTTACAATGTACAGAAATGTTTTATCACTCTGAAGGACCCTATCAGTAGGTTCTTGTCATTGCTATGGGGGTAGCATGATGCTGCATTGGAAGGGATATTTTATGCTTCTAAACTGTCTGGTGTAAGGTTCTATGAAGAAGAGGCGCATTCTGATTCTGCCCAGTAAGCTGCCTCCCCTAGTATTAATTCAAATCCAATCTGGAAGCAGACAGTCCCACTATCCCTTGCCTGAGCCTGTCCATGAGCTTTACCAGCATCTACTTCTAGAAGCTTAATAAAGGATTTTTGATAAGGACTTTGATAAAGGGGAAATGGGCATTGTCCGGTAAGTCCCTATATGGGAAATAGATGGGAAAATTGCTATCGTTTTAGACTCTAAATCAATGCAGCATTAGTGTAAATATCACTTTGAGCACCATGGCCTCTGATTCTGGGCTGAGGATGCAAATCGGCTTCTATTTAAAACTAAAGATCAGAGCAGCCTGGAGTTTCTTGGACTCTGTTCCCACTCGTTTATTCCTCCTGGATTACAGCTGAGCATTTCAAAGGAACCGCAGATCTGCAAACAACTGCCTATTCATTTGCTTATTCAATCTGGGATAAGTTCATATTAGGCATCTCTCCAAGAGAAACTTCTATTAGGTCACAGCAAGACATTTTGAAACAGCTTTCTCCAAGAGCATTTAGAAACAGGTTGCAAATGCACATCAATTATTTCCAGTTGCTTTATAAACCGATGAGATTTTTAACTTCTTCACATTAAAAAATAAGCTAAAAAAACACCTTTGCTAAAAATAAAACCTCAAGTTTCAGAGCTTTCCTTCTTTTTCAATGTGTAAGAGTGCCAAAGAGAATTTACCATTTCCAGTGATCAGATAAAAAGGAACAGGAATTTCAAGGGGCTTTCCAGATAAATATAGAGGGCTGCCCTGGAGGAGACTGGTCGAAGATAATGAGGTTAGAGGATTATGTCTTTGTACTGGGTTGAAGATGTTTCTCTAATGGGTGTAAATTGTCAGTGTCATGGGTGCTCATTGGAGCATTTATAACACATTAAGGATGAGTGATTGATTGATAGACATTTTCAGAACCCTAGGGGCTATATCTTTAAACTATGTCTTTAAAAAGAGGAGTTAGGAAAACATGAGAGATGCCAATAGGGAAGAGGAGCTACACACAGTGACTTGGGATTGGTACCTTGTCAGGGAGGAAGGGAGTCTTGGCATACTGGAAGGTTTCCCTTCCAAGGAGCCTTATGACAGACTCTAGAAGAAGAGGGAGCCATGTGATGCCAGAAATGGCAATGGTAGAGAGGTAATGAGTTCCAGGACAAATTGAAGCATTCTAGAGTCAAGGTTCCTGGGAAACAAGTTCCTACACTGAGTAGAGTAGTTCTTGGACACAGTAGACGTTAGGGGATATGGGAGAAAACCCAGACCTTGCCCTCTACTAGTATTGTGATTTGTATAAACTATGCTGCCTTAGGGCTGGGGTGGGGGGGAAGTTTGGGAGTTGACTCTCTAATAGCTCTCAGTTCTTTCCCCTAGCAGGAAGGCCTCAGTCCAAGGATAATTCTATAAATCTAGACCACTATATAGTCTATGTGGGAGGCATGGTTAGCCTAAAAGATGAGTTTCTTGACTCTCTAGTAATCCTAAATCCCATCTGTGTGTGTGTGTGTGTGTGTGTGTATGTGTGTATTTTGAGGGGAATATTGGGGTGAGTGGGTGCTCAGCCTTAGGGCTTAGGGTAGTTGCTAGGGAGAAAGAAGAGGACTACTGAAAAAGGAAGAAAACATACTTTGACTATTTATGGGTTTGGTTGTGAGTTCATTTTATTCTGTATTTTTCCCTCTCTATTTTTTTAAGTTAAAATTTATTCTATATTGAATATATTTTTAGCCCAAGTGCTTGAATGGGAGCTTACAGACCATTTACTTTTCCTGTAGATATATAGATATAAGCTAATATTTTTCAGAGGAAGTCTTGGGTGGGCAAAAACTAGCCAAATTCTAGTGTTCTCAGAGGAAATCCTTGATGGTATGTAATGGAGGTCTGGCACATGCCCTGAGTGTCTGTGATCGCATTTCCTACATGGATAGGCAGAAGAGCCTATGTGCAGGAGAGTGGTAAGGATGTGGAATGGAAGTGCCTTGGAGAGCAATAGTGTGAGCATTTGTAACTGGTTCTGATCTGCTAACTACATGATTAAGAAATTTTTAATTGGCTACACAGCTGGAATTGGAGATGTCCTCTAAAAGGCATGAATTGGCCTCAGGTGAGTCTCTGGGCCTCACTCCCTTGACTCTGCTGTGATAGTTTGACTTCTTAGACCATGTGGTTCTGAGAATAAAGTCTAGTCCTTGGCCTCTGAATTTGTTCTAGGGAAGAGATTGGAGCCTCCGATCTTGAGTGTTTTTAAGGTCAGAGGAGTGAGCATCAGAGCTTTTCGGTGTCCAAGTTTTATAGCCTGTTCAGTATCAATACCTGCAGCAGCAAGGAATGACCTTTGGACATGATCTTTGGGACCCTGCCAAGCAGTAGCTGAGATGACACAACTGGTGTGTTGTTTTTGGACATGCGCTTGGTGGGACCAATGTTAGGTAGAAACTGTTCTATGAGTGAGACCCAGGCTCCCTAGACACTGCAGTGGTATAGGGGAGAGTGTGTCCTTGAGATGTAGAGGAGAAATGTTTATACTTTCATCTTTGTTCTATCTGTGAAGTAAATATCCCTTTGCTAATTGATGTTAAATGGTTAAATGGAAATGGATTGCTATTCACTCGCACCTAACAGTATGAGCTAATAGCAATAGAGAAAGACAAACCCTCCAATCTCACAGGGTACCCTAGAGCCCTGAGGGGCAGATGTAGCCTGTTTAGTTCTGGGACAATGAGTCAGAACATACTCACTGCAGAGCATAAGACAAGGAGAACAGTTTATGAGAAGCTTCTAACATTCAATTCAGTTTCTGTAAAGATAGAGTTTCATTTCTGGGCCAGAAGTCATATAAAAGAACAACCTGAATTTTACAACGACCCGAGTATAAATAGCTGCTATCCGTAATGGCTGATCACAAGACTCAACTCTGTAATATTCACTAAATTCTTTCATTATTATCGTTACTTAAATATTTTTAGGACAGTTAGGTGGTGCAATGGATAGAGCACCTGGCCTGAAGTCAGAAAGACTCTTCCTGAGTTCAAATTTGGCCTCAGACACTTACTAGTTACATGACCTGGGCAAGTCACTTAACCCTCTTTGCCTAAATTCCTTATCTGCAAAATGAGTTGGAGAAGGAAATGGCAAACCACTCTACTAGTATTGCCAAGAACACCCCAAATGGGATCATGAAGAGTCAGACACAACTGCAAAATGACTAAACAACAGCAAAATATTTTTAAAAGTTGAAAATAACGTGTGATTTCTCAAAAGGGTATCTTTAGGTTACTATCATTTCTATTATGTCTATAGTAGTTAATTAAATTGGTTACATTCTCATCTTCATGAGCAGAGCTGTAACCAAGGTCAATTGACCATGGATTTATCCTATGGTACTGAAATTTTGAGGATACTAGCAGTACAGTCCCTGTGACACACTTTATCCTACCTGGTAGATGCATCCTGGATGAATTTCTCCTCATCTTTAGCAATGGCTCAGTCTCATTCCAGGGCATGCTTCCTTTACCTAGTGGCTGACTCTCAGCTCTTCAACTTCCTCTGCCTCACTCTTCCCAGAACTGGCCAATTTTTTAACTGCAGAAACTTTGTGATGTCCTGACATGCGCTTACTTCTCTCCCCGTGTCTGTATTTCCCAGGTGAAATTTTCTTCCCTTACTTTTCCTCTCACTCCTTTTTACTTTTTCAGGTACAAAATTTATAAGACTTTCCATGGAGACAAGTTCAGGGGTTCTATCCCTGTGTGATTGTTTGCTTTGCTCTGTTTAATTGAATCTCTCTGTCCATACCTTGTGATTGTACAAATATAGATTACAAAGCAAACCAGATAAGAGAAGCTTTAATACAAGCCCAGCCTTACCCCTAAAAAACCCAACAACTAATGGTAAATCATTCAATAAGCATTTATTAAGTGCCTACTATATTCCAGGTATTGTACTAAGTTCTGGAGATATAAATATTCCTTGCTTTCATAGATCATCTTTGTATGTGTATCTATGAAAGTGCCCTGACTTAAACATTTTTTAAAAATAAGAAAGTGAGTAAAGTCCAACGTGTAGGCTAGTGAGCTTGCCCTCTACTTCTGACAAAAATCCCATAATATACCATGAAAGAGATGGCTTGCAAACATTTAGAAAAGGAAGTAGTGATCCCTGTAAATCAGCTTAGCTTCATCAAGGATAGGTCATGCCAGATTAACCTCATCTCTGTTTATTAGGCTTTTGGTAGATCACGAGAATGTCATAAATGAAGCATACCTGCATTTTGGTAAAGCCTTTTAAAAAGTCAAGTTATCTTTGTGGACAAGATGAAGAGATGTGTGCTGGATGATAATATCCTTGGTGGATTCAGACCCAGCTAAATGACTAGACTTGTAGAGCCATGATTAAGGATCGATGTCACCTTGCAGGGAGGCATCAACTGGAGAGTCCCAGGGATGTGTGCTGTTCACTGTCTCTTATCATAGATGAAGGCATAGGTGGCATGCTAACCAAATCTGGCAATGGCAAAGCTGGACAGTATAGCTTACACACTGAATGACAAGAAGCTAGAACAATGGCCTGGATTCTAGCAGGTAAAATTTTATAGAGGCAAATATAAATTTCTACACTTGTGTTAAAAAAAAAAGCCTTTTGAGTTCAAGATAGAAAGGGAATATCTAGACCAAGGGTAGGGAACATGTGGCCTTCTAGGTCCTTGGGTGTGGCCTTTTGACTGAGTCCAAATTTTACAGAAAAGAATCCTTTTATTAAGGAGATCTGTTCTGTGAAGTTTGGATTTGGTTGAAGGGTCACACTTGAGGACCTAGAGGGCCATGTATGGCCTCAAGGCCACAGATTCCCCACCCCTGGTCTAGACCACACAAATATCTGGGGTCTTTTTTGGTCTGCAAGTTCCACGTGAGTCAACATTATGCTATACCAGCCCAAAAAGTTAAGAATGAGAGAGCAAGTCTTGTTACTCATGGTTAGACTTCATGTGGAGCAATATGTTCAATTCTGAACACCACATTTATGAAGGGTATTGACAGGCTGGTGTATATCCAGAAGAAGTCGACCAGAGTGGTAAAAGGAGAAGATGTATGCCAACTTACATGGATTATTTGAAGGAAAGGATATTCAGCCTAACAAGAGAAAGCTAAGAGAGGGCATCATAGCTTTCTATAAGAACTTGAAAGATTGTCCTGTGGAAGAGGGGTTAGACTTGTTTTACTTGTTTCAGAGGGCAGAGCTGGGAACAACAGGTAGAAATTGAAGAGGAGCATTTAGGCACGATCTAACTAAAATTTCCTAACAATTAGAACTATTCAAAAATGGAACAGGCTGCCTTAGGAAGCAATGGATCTCCATCACTGGAGGTCTTCAAGTGAAGCATATAGAGGAGATTCCTATTAAGTGATAACCTTTGAACTTTCTTTCAACTCCGAGATTCTTCAGTAAAACAAGAGGTGGGATGAGTAGGTATAATGGAAAAATTGCTAGCTTGGGAGTCAGGAGATCTGGGTTTTGGTCTTGGCTTTGCCAACTAAATAGCTTGAACTACTTGCATTAATCGAATTGGACAAATCACTTAAATGCTCCATGCCTCCATTTCTTCATCTGTGAAATGAAGAGGCTGGGCAAATAATCTCCAGGGTCTCTTCTAGCCTTAACATTCTATAATTCCATAATTTACTGGCCCTTATCGGGAAGCTCAGCTCCCTGTGCTCAGTCATTGAGACCTTTCTTTTCTCGGCAGTCAATATGTATGGAAGTTGTCACAAATTGGATGGGCATTTGGAAGCCATGTCCCGTTTGGTAACATGGGACACAATTGGAGGCTGTCCACCTCCCCCCTTCCTTTTCAGTAAATACTAGATAGATAGAACATTTATTAAGCACTTACTATGTGTCAGGCCCTGTATTATGTACTGGAGATATAAATATAAGCAAGACAGCCCCTGTCTTGAGACCTGGACCTTGGTGATATAAAGCAAAATTGGGCCTATCAGAGCTAAAGGTGCCAGTGTGGAGGTGACAAGATCCTGAGGGCAGGAATGGTTTCATGATTGTTTTTTGTTTTTATTTTGTATTCAAAGCATAGTACTTGGCACATAGTTGCTAAATAGATAACAGAGCTTATTAAATGGATGAAGACAATATTAATTAACTGTTTTAGGACTCTATAGTGACTGTTATTGTCCTGGCATTTCCTTAGTACCAGACACATACTTTTTTGTACCTTCATAATACTTCCAGGTATCATTTTTTCTTCACTGAATCAATTAAGGGAGAGAGAGAGGAAGAGTAAAGACGTATCCAGGGTCCTTCAACATTCCTTTGTCCTCTTTTACTGACTCTCTGAGTTGTCAATCAGCATCAGACAAGTCAGCAAAGTAGAACTGCCAATTAAATCCATGCTATTTGACCTGATTGTTTGACTGGAGAGCTCAGCCAGCCAGCACTATTTCATGGAAAGAAAGTGAGGGAATGCTCTCCCCCTTACATTTTTGGTGAAACTGTATAACTATTTCTGGGGTCCCATTAATACAAAATTCCTGTATGAGGACCTCATGGGGGTGTATATGTGATAGTCTTAGCTACAATTTTGTTCTGTTGCCTTTGGCTGTAACTATATCCACTGAGGATATAAGCCTGCTATTATATTTTATGTTATTTTACTTGTTCACTTTTTGGCCAGGACCTATTCTTAGTTTATCTATTTGTGGTTTTTTGTGCTCAGAGAAGGGAATTTTAAAAAGAAAGAAAGAAAAAAGTTGACCACACACAGTTTAGAGCCCAAGCAAAGGTCTGGGGTGATTTGATATAACAGGCACATCATGGTGTTCAGTATCCCAGTAATCTGCTTTGAGTGAGAATCATTTCTGTCCCCAAACTACAACTGGACAATTAAAAGGAAATGAATGTAGCACTTTTATAACTAATAGAGATTCACACATATATTTCTGTAGCTCTATAAGGATTACAAAGGCTTTTTTCACACACTTCTTTAGGTAGGGTAAGGGTTTTAGTAGCTTACCTATCCCTGCTAAAGCAATCAATCAATGAATATTTATTAAGCAGCTATTATGTGCCAGGGAAGAAGGTCGTTTTTTTTCTTTGCCCTTCATTCTTGAAGAGGATCATGGCATCAGGAAGGTGACACTATGACATCACAGATGAGGATGTTATAGGGAAAATGCTTGTCTAGTTATAGATTGGAATAGATGATCTTTGAGGTTCCTTCTGGCTCTGAGATTCTATGATTTTATTATCTCTTTTTCATAGAAGACAACTCTGATTGGGGTGATTTTCCTAGGGTCATATAGCTGTTAAGTGTTGGGACTTGAACCCAGGGCTACTGACTAGGAATTGAATGATCTTTCCACTCTACCCATAAATAGAATTTCTTTAGCAGGGCCACTCTCTATTTGTTCCAGCAATTCATCTTCTAACTTGAGTGTACATCTCTTCAAAACTATGTTGCGTGTATCTTTCTCTCTCAGTTGGTTGGTCCCTTAAGTTTTATATGTAAATGTAAGTTGTTGATTCATGCAGTTCATTGATCAATTTGCCTAGGTTACAGGAAATTGAAATTTTGTTTGCAACTTTGATATTATCTCTCCATGAGTAGTTTGCTAGCATTTATGTTGCTAAGGTTTGCAAAGCACTTTACAAATAAAAGCAGAAGTGTTATCTTATTTTATCCTCACAGCAATCCTGGGAGGTAGGCATTATTATTATCCCCATTTATTTTACAGATAAAGAAATAGAGGCAGACAGAGATTGAGTAACTTGTCCAGGATCATAGCTAGGAAGTGTCCAAAGTGGGATTTGAAATTAGGCTTTCTAGCTTCCTGATCTGGCACGCTATCCACCACACTGCCCAACAACCTGCCATAAAGATCATGAACGTGCTCATTGACAACCAGATGAGAAAATTAGGGATATCTCATTACCTTGTGGCCACCCCTTTGGTGATGAGCCTGTCCAAACTTAGCTAGCCTGATTCTTAGACAGTTGGCATATGTCCATGCTCAAAACCTTTCTGGTTTGATAGGATCTGGGAGAATCTGAATGTAGCCTTTGAAATGCCTGCAGGGACCTGCATACCAGGGGGATGCCTGGAGTAGGACTGACTATAATAGAGGAACTTGGGTAAATCAATTGGACTGACAGATTATTGCAAGTTTCCTGTGAAGCCCCCAGACTGAAAGGCAGCAGAGCCACCTTCATACTGAATATGCTGTGAAATTATACAAAAGATCAGCAGAAGTATTGTTTACCTTGAGCTGGATCAGACTAGCCCAGGGAGCAGTGAGGCTTTTACCTGGAGTCTAGTGCAAGACCTTGCACTCTTGATATTTTTCCAGGGCAGGAGAAACACAACAATGGCTTATCATCCCTGGAACCAGCCTAAAGAACTAGCAGCTTGGGGAATCTCAAATGCATGTCCTTCATATCTTTTCAATGATATCAACTTTCATGATGGCAGCCCATCAGATCCCTTGATCTATCTTGTTCCAACCTATTTTCCAGACTCATTGGAATGACTACTCCTTCCCCCACTCTACAAGCCAGTCAAGTTGGCCTTCCTCTTTTACACATGACACTCCATTTCCCATCTCTGTACCTTTGTACAGGTCAACCCCCACAAGACTGGAATGAAATTCCTCTTTCTGCCTTATAGATTCTCTCTTTTCTTTAAGATGCAGCTCATTTTCCAATGAAACGTTTCCTAATCCCTCCCTGATTCCTAATGTCCTTCCTCCCAAATTACCTCATATTTAATTACTTTGGATATACAAGGTATCCTAAAAGTCTTAGTGCAGTTTGAAGCTTTAATAGTTTAAAGTTTGAAGCTTTGATAACTTAAACTTGTGCTAAGACTTTTGGGGCACCCTGAATCTGTATTTATTCACTTTATATTTATGCTATATTTTATATATGTTGGTTGTCTCCGTCATTAGTATGCAGGCTTTATATGAATAGGAGTTATTTCTTTCTTTGTACTTGTGTCTCCAGCGTTTTACACAGTTCTTGGCACCCAAAAGATGCTTAATAAATATTTCTTGATTGATTGACTTCTCTTTCTACAATGGTCACTTAGCAGTATGGTGGCCATCCACTGGTTATTGATCTCATTAGTTATTCTTCCATTTCTAAGATCTGTGGTTTGGTATAGCCACCATCTGACCATAACCTCTTTTATCTCTTCTTTCTCCCACTCTCTAATAACTCCCACAGACTCTGTTCACATCTAGTTCTCCAACCAAGCAGAAGCAATCACTTCTGTTTTCCTTACCCATTAGCTCCCTTCTGGCTGTAACAGACCTCCTATCCAACCTGGATGCCATGATTATAGCCATTTTAATGCTGTCCTATCACTCTTCTGGACTCTATAGCCTCTAAATTTACTGGTAAACTACCATATCAGGCCCCAGGTTGGGGTCATTTGACACAGCCTGGTTTTTGTTCTTGTTTCCAGGCCACAGAGTATTGCTAAGAGAAGTCAGCATGCAGGTCTGACTAGCCCATTTTATGATATCTAGTCTCAACTTAGACCCTTGTCTTTTCTCAGCAATTGCTTATTGATTTTTTTTAAATGAAAACTTCCCACAGCAATTAGTCCAGCCATTCTCTCTCTGGCCATAATCCCATCGCTTCACCCTTTATTCTCAGCAAGGAATCTCAGCTCCTACTTCCTTGGGAATATAGAGGCCATTGGGCGTAAGCTCTCAAATTTATCTCTGTTACCATCTCAATCCATTTTTACTTGTGCACATTTTCTCATAGCCTCTCTTCTATCAGAAGAAGAAACATCACTTCTCTTCTGTAAGGCTGATTTCTTTGCCCATGCCCTCAGTCCTATCCCTTTCTAACTCCTGAGGGGCCTTGCTCCCTCAGTTATTATCTTCCTCTCCAGATCACCCAGAGCCCTCCTGCTTTCTGCCTCTTTACTCCTGTCGAACGTTTCTCTCAGGAAAGGATCTGCTATTGGTTTCTTGTGGTGACCACATATTGTAGTTCATAGAGGTCAGGGCTTGAAGCTTGGAAGACTTGGGTTCAAGTCCTGCCTTTGACATATGTGTGTGTGGGGAGAATAAGCATTTATATAGTGCCTACTGTATGAGCTCTAACATATTATTTTGGGCTCTAACGTGTCATTTTGGTCCTCTTCAAGAACGAAGGACAACAACTAAGCAATCAGCCACCGTATGGGCTATGTGATACTGGGAGAATAAGCATTTGTGTATATAGTGCCTATTGTGTGGGCTGTGTGATACTGGGCAACTCACTTAATCTCTCATTGTCCTAGGCACTAGGCAGTAGTGCTATCTTCACATACCATATGCTACAAAATGATAGAAAATCATCAGCAAAAGTATTATCCATGATGTATTTCAGAGAAGGTTTCTACTAATACAAGTAATACTTGTATTAGTAGAGGGAATGTCAAAGAATTTATACCAATGAAATCACAAGTTGGGTCCCTAGGTCCTACTCATTTGCATTGAAGTTAGAGCTTTACTTCTTGCAGGGATATTCTCTAATTGCAGGGTCAGAGGGGGAAGGCAGTAAGCACTTATATAGGACCCACTCTGGCAAGTGCTGAGTGCGTTATAAATATAATCTCATGTAATCCTCACAACAGACCTGTGACCTGGGTGCAGTTATTATTCCCATTTTATAGTTGAGGAAACTAAGCTGAACAGAGGTTAAGTGACTTCCAGGGACATACAACTAGTAAGTGCCTAAGGCTGGATTTGAACTCAGGTCTTCCTGACTCCAGACTCTGTGTTCTGTCCACTGTGCCCTGTAGCTGCCTTGTAGAGAGAAATGCTCTAATAATAATAGCTAATAGTTATATAGCGCTTTACTATGAGCAAGGCATGCACCAAGCGCTTTCAAATTATTATGACCTTTGGTCCTTCCAGTAACACTGGGAGGGAGGTGCTGTATTCTCTGTTTCAGGAAATCTAATCATCAATGTGGAGGTATTTTTATTTTATTTTATCTTTTATGGTGACACAACAGTGACAGAAGAACCATGCTGGAATTCCTGAAACTACACGAAGAAGGAAGCAACCCATTCTGTCTACCATGAAGGATAGCCCTGTATATATATACACGTCCAACATTTGTACACTATCCCCCATGCATTTTAGTCATGCTCCTTACTCTTCTGTAAGATCACTACCACTTCCATTGTACCATTCAATTCCCCCAATCCTCTACCTAATTCAACATTCTTCAGGAATCTGCTCTGTTCCCTAATCTCACTGAGATCCAGTCTGTTCTTCTCAGAGAGGAGGAGTCTGACAGCACAGCCCTGAGATGTTGATACCAGCCAGCCATGCTTTCGGGCATAGAGATAGAACAGGGCATGGAACATTGACTGAGCCACAGCTCTGGCACTGGGCCTGCAGATCTTCTGAGGTAGAACTCTTTGAATGTATCTGGATGCAGAAGATCCTAAGTTCCTTATCCTAGGAAAAAACGCTAGGACTTGTGCAACTAGGCAATGAGATCTAAAACCCTGTAAAATCTGTTTTAACCATGGTGGGGGGGGGAGGATGGGATGGGCAAATTCTCTCTTATTTAGTGACAAGTATGAATTTTGGAGTATAGAAAAGAAGAATTTCATTTCTTTTCAAAACATTCTGTAATTTGCTAACAAGGTTGCCTAGTAATAGCCTTTCAGGTACTTTCTCTCTCTCTCTCTTTTTTTCATCCAAAGACAAAGCTTAGTAGAACATCGATTGGGGTTGGGCAAGATTTTACCATATTGTCCAGACTCTAAAGGAATCTAAGCAAGTGTATTGCTAATGCAAGCAGGCCAGATTTTAAGAATCTGAGCACCTTAATGATGGCCAAGATGGATCTTATATATAGAAAGACTGTGAGAGGGATCTAGGAGTGGCCAAGTTGTCTGGGGTGACTGTGAGGTAATAGAACACCAGGGACCTGGACCAGGTTGAAGTCCAGATAGGAAGGTACTTTCTTTAATGATTGGTAATTAGCACATAGGTTGTTTTTGTGTAAGCTATACTTTGAAGGTATTCAAAAACAAATCGTTATTTAGTGTTTTAAATATTCTACCATCTTTCATATAGAATCGCATCCTCCAGAAGTATAGTAAATGAACTAAAGTTAAATGTGTGATTATTGTATATTTTTTTCTTTCCATCTAGGAAAACATCATTTTCATTTTTTTAAAGACTGATGTTGAATAGGACATTTGTCCACATCTGTGCTTGGCATAGAGGAAATCCACAGATTTCTCTTAGAACAACTAACCATCTTTCATTGCTAAAGCATTTCTCTTCTTTTAAGGCTTGGTTCAAGAGCCACCACTTCCAGGAAGCCTTCTTCTCCCAGTTAGAAGCTATTTTCTCATCCTTCTCTGTCTGGCCTCTTCTATACTCTTCTTATGTTCTAACTCATGTGAGAGTTAATTTTGTACATATCATGTTCTCCCACTGGCCTTTAAGTTTCTAGAGGCCTAGGTTTTTTTTTTCTTTTTCATTTGTTTAATCCTTGTATCCCCAGCATTCAGTATCATTTCTTGAATTTTTTTTTCTGGATCCAAGATTTCATCAGCATAGGGAAGCTCCTTGGGGGTGGGGGTGGGGGTGGGTGTAAAATCTCTTTATCAATGAAGGTAGACAACTGTTCTGTAATTTAGATTCTTGGAACATTGTATGGGGGCATTGAGAAATGAAGAATCACGCAACCAAAATGTTCCACAGGCCAGACTTGAATCCATTTAGACCTGATTCCTACTGAAAAACCATACTGGCTTTCCTTCTTTCTTTCCTTCTTTCTTTCCTTCTTTCTTTCCTTCTTTCTTTCCTTCTTTCTTTCCTTCTTTCTTTCCTTCTTTCTTTCCTTCTTTCTTTCCTTCTTTCTTTCCTTCTTTCTTTCCTTCTTTCTTCTTTCTTTCTTTCTTTCTTTCTTTCTTTCTTTCTTTCGCAATTGGGCTTAAGTGATTTTCCCAGGGACACACAGCTAGTAAGTGTCAAGTGTTTGGTCTGGGACTGAATTTGAACTCAGGTCCTCCTGACTTCAGGGCCGGTACTCTGTCCACTGTGCCACCTAGCTGCCCCCCCCTTACTGGCTTTCTAACCAGTATGATCGGCCACTTCTTTTCTCACATTGTTGTTATTATTGTTGACTCATTTCAGTCACATCTGATTCTTTATGACCCCATTTTGGGGTTTTGTTGGCAAAGATACTGGAGTGGTTTGCTATTTCCTTCTCTAGCTCATTTTATAGATGAGGAAACTGAGGCAAATAAGGTTAAGTGACTTGCTCAGGGTCTCACAGCTAGGAAGTGTCTGAGGCCTGATATGAACTCAGGAAGATGAGTTTTCAAGGAAGATGAGTCATTCCAAGCCCGGTGCTCTATCCAATGTGCTACCTAGTTGCCCATCTCACATATAGCAGGGGCTAAGTGAAGGTTTAGAGAACAGAAGGCATGGCTGTACAGGGGAATGAGTGCTGACTGTAAATTAAGAGGTCCTGTGTTCAATTCTTCTTATTGCTTATTTCCTGTGTGACCTTGCACAATTCACCTATTCTTCTTGGGCCTCAGTTTCCTCACCTGTAAAATGGAGTGGTTGGACTGTATGGCCTCTGAAGTCTCTCCTAGCTCCAGATTTTTGATGCTAAATCAAATAATCAATGATTTATTTTGATGTTATGTCTAGGGTTACCACCCTTAGCTCTTAGTTAGACATTGGTAATTTTAAAGATTTCGAGGAAAGCAGCACTGAAATATATCCACTAGCCAACAACTTTATGGAACTTTTCTTGACTGTCCTTATCAATCTTTCTTTTCTTTGTATAGATACAGGAAATTTAGGAATTTCTAGTAAATTTTGGAAGTTGCAGGGAGGTAAGTTTAAGCTTGAGGTCAGGAAAAAAATGATCAATACAAGCGACTCCAGAGTGGAATGGGCTGCCTTAGGAATGAATGAATGAAAAAGCATTTAGACATACCAAGCATTGTGTTAAGCTCTGAGGTCTACAAATGCATAGCTGAAAATTGTTCTTGCTCCCCAAGTAACTAACATTTTAATTGGGGGAGGTCATATGTACATGGGAAGTGGTAGCTAAGGAGAGAGACTTGGTTTAGAAAGTTATAAGGATAGGGGCAGCTAGGTGGCACAGTGGATAGAGCACTGGCCCTGGATTCAGGAGGACCTGAGTTCAAATCCAGCCTCAGAACAAACACTTGACACTTACTAGCTGTGCGACCCTGGGCAAGTCACTTAACCCCAATTGCCTGAAAAAACCCACCAAAAACCCAAAACTGCTGGGAAATTCTGTCATTCTGTGACAGTTACATGACTTTCTTTTATCTCTAGGATAAAATATAAACTCCTCTGCTTGGCATTTAAAACTCTTTCCAACCTGGCTCCATTTTTCCAGTCTTATTATGTATTACTCCCCTCCATGCACCCTATGGTCCAGCTCTATAGAGAACTTTGTTGTCATTCCTCATGCTGGACATTCCATCTCTTGATTCCTTTGCTTTAGACTGGTTGTCCCCTATTCCTGCCTTCTCACCTCCACATTTTAGAATCCCTAGTTTCTTTGAAGCACTGTCTGATGCATGAAGTCTTTCCTGACCCTCATACATTCTAGTGTCTTACCCCAAAGGCTACCTTTGTTTATGTGTTATGTATATACCTAAATAGGTGCATGTTGTGTTCCCTGTTAGAATGCAAGCTCTAGGAAGTCAGGGATGGTTTTTCTTTTATCTTTCAATCCCCACCATCTAGCATTGTGTCTTGCACATAGCAGATGCTCAATAAATATTTATTGTTCAATTGATTGGGCTGTTAAAACATGTTTAGCAAATTGGAATTTAAGCTCTTTAAGTGAAGGGTCTGTACCACTTTTGTGTTTGTCTTTGTATTTGTATTTGTAAATGGTTGTTTATTGATTGCTGGAAGTTAGTATAGAATCATTATAGTCATCACCTCCCTCCCTGGAAAAAACAAGACCAAACCAAACCAAAACCAAACCAGTGACAGAGATTGCAACTTCCAGTTGTATTCCCTGGTGGTTGTGGATTGGCGCCTTCCCTTAGTTGTGTCTCCAGCTTCCTTTGGCCCTTTCCATTAAGTGGGGTCACAATTCTATTTCTTTGTGCTGTGACGTTAGTTATATGAGCTGAGGGAGATAGATTCTATCTAGGTTTCTTGACTAGACGTCTTAAATTTATTTTTAGAGGGTAGATTGGCTGTTCCCCAGTGTCACATTCAGTGCAAATTAGAAGAAAAGAAAAGAAAATCATTAAGATCCTTGGAGGCTGGACTCTTGAAGGAGGTCAGATACCCCACCCATCCCTCATCAAACCACACAATCACAAGTCCATTTAACAAAACTAGGACATAGGTCTCTCCAGTCCGTAGCTTAATAAAGCTTAACACATGTAAATCCAAAAATCTTGCTTCTAGCATATATACTGAGGGGTCAAACCTGTGCTGAAATCACTATATACAAACCCAAGCACTTAAAGGGATTCTAAATGTTGGCAAGAGGTGGACGAAGGAAAACCCATTTACAACCCTGTCCTAGGTCCTGGATCTTAGATGTTTCCTGAAGCAGATTCTCTATAGGGGCTGTTGTCTCAACACGACTGGAACTTCACTTCACCTATTTATAATGCAAAGTATAAAGTAATATAATGGCATTAAAAATATTCCTGAAGCCATTCTTCTAAATGAATTCTTCTCTTCTATACTTATTAGCTGACACTAATACTGAACTTTGCATACATCATCTTAAATGAGTATTGTAACCACTGGGTGGTAAGTACTGTAGTTAATTAATCCCATTTTACAGGTAAGGAATCAGGCATAGAGGGGTTAAGTTACTCTGCTATAGGCACACAGCTAAGGTCAGGATTGGGAGTCAAACTTGGGTCTTCCTGATTCTGGGATCAATGTCCTATTCACTATAGCTTATTACATCTCCACTGCTGTCATGTCACCACTGTTCAAAACATGTTAGGGACATTTCTTTTGGAACTGCCCTCATAGTCATTTGGTGTCAAGTGTGGTGAATTAAAGGCAAAGTATGGGTCTAAAGGCAAAATATAACTGACTTTTCTCCTGTGATTTGCGATCTTGCTCCAAATCCAATTTACTACTGAAAAAGGCTTTTCAATACATTTAGAACAATAGCTATTGTTGTTTTCTTTTCTTCCTCCTCCTCCTCCTCTCTCCTCTCTCCTCCTAATCCTCCTCCCTCCTTCTCCTTTTCCTCCTTTTTCTTTTTTGCAGCAGCAGCAGCAACAGGGCAACAGATATTAGGCAGCTAGGTGCTTCAGGGTGATAGTGTGCTGGATTTAGAGTCAGGAAGATCTGAATTTGAATCCTGTCTTAGATCCATGCTAGCTGTGTGACCCTCAGAAAGACATTAAACCTCTCTCAACCTCAGTTTCCTCATCCATAAAGTGGGAATAATAACAATGATGATAACATCTACCTTACTAGGTTGTTGTGAAGATCAAATGAGCTAATTATGTAAAGCACTTTGTAAACCTTAAAGTCCTATGTCAATGTTAAGGAAAGAATGCTAAACTTGGAGTCAGGAAATGTGCATACAAATCCCGGCTCTGATGCTTATTACTTGTGCAACCATGGGAAAGTCACTCAGTCTCCCAGAGCTTCAATTTCATCATTTGTAAAATGAGGACAATAATCCTTGCATTGTCTATCTCACAGGGTCCTTTTGAGGACAGTACTCTGTAAACCTTAAAATGCTACTTAGCATGAATAGTTGTTGCATTAACACACGGATGTTTATAGATATAAATTTATTCGGTCCAGATGTGATTTTGATGCAAATGAGCAACTTGCCTGTAACAATTTAAAAGGATTATCTGAGGGCCTACAGATATGTCAGAGGAAAGACCTGAATTATACCCTTCCCCCCGCTCTGACACCATGTTATCTAGCTACTGCATCATACTGCCTCTCCACATTTATATAGCACTTTATTTTATTTTTTAGGCAATTGGGGTTAAGTGACTTGCCCAGGGTCACACAGCTAGTAAGTGTCAGGTGTTTGGTCTGAGACTGGATTTGAACTCAGGTCCTCCTGACTCCAAGGCCGGAGTTCTATCTACTGCGCCACCTACCTGTCCCCTATCTAGCACTTTAAAACAAAACAATTTCCCCATAACAGCCATGTGAGGTGATTTGAGTAAGCCAACAGTTTGCTTTTAGGAAAGCCATCTCTAGCCTCAGTGTAGGCCTGTCTAGGAGGAGAGAATGGGGGAACCCAAACTTTTGTGCTACTTGTGTGTTTCTCCAGGTAGGCTCATATGGTTAGAGAACAATGCTAAGGAAACCATGTTTCTAACTCCATGTTGAATTTGTTCTTTTCCATGGCCACAGTTTAGACCAGTTGGCCTGGATGGCCTTGAAGGTCCCTTCTAGCTCTAAATCCTAGGACTCATAGCCACCCATCCTACAAAATGGGATTGTTCACCAGAGACATGTGGGATCTAAGATAATGTGAGTTATCTTAGATTATTGCAAATCCCTTCCCAAGATTGGAGGAACTGCTCAAAGTCCATATTGGGCTAATGGGGGGGGGGTCCAGAGCATCATCTATGCAGACAAAAGAAAGCACTATTATTATTAAGTGTGGTATAACCAGCATGGACTTGTTCCAAGCTAGGTCCCTGGGGGAGGCAGTTATAGAAGTCTATTTCTGGGAATAAAAAGGAATTTGCAGAAGAATTTAGATGAGTCATTCAAAGCAGAGAGGAATAGGCCCCTTTATTTATCATATTCAAAGGAAAGCCCCCAAGGGAAGGTAATGTTGCTTAAGTCAAGGCACCCAAGGGACTTGGGGATGGGGCAGGGTCAACAGGGGAAGGGTACTAGAATAGCACCAGATCTTCTCTTTACACTGAGGCCAGGATGAGCGAAACCTCCAAACTAATGCATTTTCTCATCAATCATTTCACAGTGGGGATAGAGTTGATCGACCTAAAGCAAGCCCTCTCCCCTTTCCCACTCCTATTGCAGCTAAGACTAACCCCTCCAGAGAGGGAGGGGATGCAACCAGAGGTGTTTTCAAGTAATGCTGAGAATGGTGATCTTCAGACCATGATAAGGAAAGGAGCGTCTTAGGTTCATAGGACCATAGATTTAATGCTTAAAGGGATGTTAGAGGTTATTTACTGTGCCCCCTCCCTTTTACAGATGGACAAACAGTCTGAGAGATTAAGTGACTTGTCCTGGGTGAAGCAGCAAGATTCAGACTCAAGACTTTCTGATCTAAGTTGAGCCCTATGAGGACATAGAATGACTGAGCCCATGCTTCATGGCAGCTTGGGCAGATTTTGGATCAATACAACTCCTGGAGCCAGCCTGGTTTAATGGATAGAGTGATGGACATTGGTTCAAGAAGACTTGGATGCAAATCCTGCTTCAGATGCTTGCTATATATGTGATCTTTCCCAGCCTCACTTTCCTCAATTGTAAAATGAGGATGCTAATGATACCTTGGAGGATTTCTGTGAGGATCACACGATGTAACATATATACAGCACTTTGTAAACCGGAAGGGTTCATGTAAATGTTAGCTATTATGGTCTTATCAGGTTGGGTGTCAGGGCTGATTCTGGATCAGAGTCACTTGGGTATTTTTATGATGAGGGGAGGAAGATTAAGGAGTCATAGATTTTGATTAAGAGTTGGAAGGGTACTTGGAGGTCAGTGAGTACAGCCTCCTCATTTGAAAGGTGAGGAAATGGAGGCTTAAGAGGTTAAATGATTGTCCAAGGTCACACAGTCCACATGGCCAGGATTTGAACCCAGAATTTCCTGACTCCAAGTTCAGTACTCTATCTCGTTCACTGTGCTAGCTGGTCTGATTTATTTTCATCACCCTGAGGCTATAGGTAGGTTGGGAGGCACGAAACAGCTAAGAAACTGTAGAGTTTTCAGATATGAGAGTGAGGTTGTAATTGGGAGAATATCCCAGAGAAGGGACTGAGCAGAAGAAACAAGAGAGGAGCGGACATGACTAGGGAATAGATAATCTGTGGAAAAATGAAAGACAAATGCAGAAAAAGATGAAGCTTTTTTCCCTAGATTTTAACAAGTATTAAGTATTACTGGTTGGTTCTATTCATAGAATTCTAGAATCCCAGTGTTGGAAGAGTTCTTGGAGGTCATCTAACCCATCCATCCCTTATTTGAAGCATGAACCACAGTGTTACAGATTTGGAGCTTGAAGGGGTCTCTCAGGCCATCAAATCCAAGCATCTCATTTTACGGATAGGGCAACTGATTTAGTGTTAGAGGTCAGATCTGAAGTCATACCTTACTGACTTACCGGCACACCATTCATTGCTGCTTGTGGAATAGTTTCAAATTTTGGGGCAGCTTCTCATTCCAACTCTGTCTCTACAAAAGGATTCACCTCTCATCTGTGCTCATCTGTCTTGTCTCTCTATTGCATGGGAAACCTGTGTGAACAGGGACTCTGTAACTAAACTAAAACTCCAAACCCTTTAGTGTCTAGGGCAGTTCCATGGGCCCTTTGAGTAATTCACAAATGTTTTAGAGATGATCCATTTCCAGAACTCAACATGGCAGAAAGTGCTCAGTATAGCAGAGTATATACCACATGCTGGAGAACACACAGTGTGGCAGAGGTATCATAGCATGGTGGACAGTACACTATAGAGACAGTGTTTAAGGTTGTTATTGACCCTGTAGTCCTTGAGGAGATGCCCAGCTTGTAGGTGGGAATATGGAGCTCCAGCTCCTGATTCAATCAAGATCACAATATTCATGGTTATTTAACAAACACAGGATAAGATGCCAGTTGGATGCCATTTGGTCTAGACAAGGGCCAGGATAAATAATATAAGAATTCTGGATCATCTGTTTGTATTGATTAATTCTTTGGGTGGTAGGTATAGTAAATGATACTGCTTCCCTCCTTCCTTCCTTTCTCTTCATTTCTTTCTTTCTTTCTTTCTTTCTTTTTCTTTCTTTCTTTCTTTCTTTCTTTCTTTCTTTCTTTCTTCCTTCCTTCCTTCCTTCCTTCCTTCCTTCCTTCCTTCCTTCTTCCTTCCTTCTTTCTTCTTCTTTTCTTTCTTTCTTTCTTCTTTCTTTCTTTCTTTCTTCTTTCTTTCTTTTTCTTCTTTCTTTCTTTCTTTCTTTTTCTCTCTTTCTTTCTCTCTCTCTCTTTCTTTCTCTCTTTCTCTCTTTCTCTCTCTCTCTTTCTCTCTCTCTCTTTCTCTCTTTCTTTCTTTCTCTCTTTCTTTCTTTCTCTCTCTCTTTCTCTCTCTCTTTCTTTCTTTCTCTCTCTCTTACTCTCTCTTTCTTTCTTTCTTTCTTTCTTTCTTTCTTTCTTTCTTTCTTTCTTTCTTTCTTTCTTTCTTTCTTTCTTTCTTTCTTTCTTTCTTTCTTTCTTTCTTTCTTTCTTTCTTTCTTTCTTTCTTTCTTTCTCTTCCTAGAAGCCAAAACTCTCTAAGGGGAGATGGAACAATTCACTATGAAGCAAGATAATTGAAACCGAGTGTTGTACAGACAAGCGACCGGAGGACAAAGCTGATTTCTTTTGTTTGTTTCAATGCGAGTCCATGCAGCCATTTATACTTTAATAGAAATGCTCATGAGAATGAGTGAATTACAGTCTATTTCCAATCCTCCTGATGACTTCCCTGAGTGCTCACAGGCTGAGTGGCTGAACCTAGGATACTTACATAAAGACTGAGGGATTTTGATTGAAAGGTGCAGTGTAAATATTCGGCATTTGAATCCTATTTGCTCAGGGGAATCAGCATGGAGCAGTTTCCTTGTCTGTAAAATGAGATTGGACTAACTGACTTCTAAGATCCTTTTGAGCTCTGAATCTATGATCTAAGCTCCTCTGATTTCTCCTGGGATTCCAATAGTACATAGTAACAGAGAATCCTGGACAGGGAGTGAGGAGACCTAGCTTTTGGTCTGAGTTTTACCATTAACCACTTGCATTGACTCAAGCAAGTCACATCCTTTCCTGGGCCTCAGTTTTCTTATCTATAAAATAAAGAAGTTTATTTTAGAATAAAAGGTATTTTGTGAGTCAAGGATAATAATAATATCAACTAACCGTGTATAGGGTATGCTGGTAAATGTTTAATAATCAGCTCTCTGAAAAAAAAAAGTACCCAGCACACACTTTTAAGTTTAGTCTCCATTATTAACATTTTTCTCCATTACTTTCTTAAGTCTAGAGAAACAACAAAATAATAAATCAAGCCCTAATTTGTAAAGCTGACTAATATTAAAAGTATACAATGTTCCTATCAAAAATTTAACAATCTGGTTGTTGAACTGTCATATCCCTACATTTTAAGGTTTAGAAAATATTTTATATATGTTATTTCATTTGATCCTCACAATGATCCCATGGGGTAAGCACTATAGGTATTAAGCTCATTTTAAAGATGAAGAAACTGAGTCTGAGAAGAGGAACGAATTGCAGAGCATCACACAGCTAATAAGCATCTGAGACAGGATTTTCTTGACATTACATCAAGCACGCTAGCTTCTCTACCAATTGGCATTCTTGCCTGATCCCCCGGTCTAGGTTCTATTCAGGGAACTTGTGGTCAAGTGAAAAGAGTTGCCAGATTTTTTATTAGAATATCTGGGTTTCTATCCTGGCTCTGTTCCTTACTACTTGTGTGACCTCAAGCCAATAACTTAGACCTCTTGGAATCTCAGTTTCCTCATCTATAAAATGAAGGGGTTTTACTAGTTGCCTTTTAGCTCCAAAACTATCTTTAAATGACTAGGTGAGGTTGAAAGCTTTGGGATTAAATGCCTTTATAAAACATTTTTTTCCTCTATCAAAACTTTTTGGAATTTTGGTTTCCGTTTCCTTTAAGACAACCACCCCAGGATAATAGCTTGGTTCTCAAATACTGATGGCCCATATTCCACAGAGATGTTTAATTATATTTCCTAATGTTATCATTGAAATTATGGCTATAAAATAATTGAGAAGCTCTTTGCATTACAGTTCACTTGGAAAATATAATAATGAATTTTAAAATAAAATATCTTATATCAGTAATAGGCATTTTTATGAGGTTTTCTTTAGTTAAATAAAAATGACTAATGCAGAACTGCTTTGAGGTGAGGTGAGAGGGATGACTGTCTCAGGCACAATCTATTGGGGGGATAAGAGTCAATAATTATATAACCAAAGATTTCCTTGGTACTTTGGATTTTGAACTACCTCCTGTATATCTGGAACTCTCAGACAGTCAGATTCAAACATTCTTTGGAAATTAAAAGCATAATTCTTCCCCTTGAGTCTAAACTTAAAGAGTAAACATTCCATTCATTAATTCATTCATCCATACATTCAACTAGTGTTTATTGAGCCTCTACTCCATGTAAAAGATACTTTTCTAGATTCTTTGGGGGAATATAATGGTGAATAATGAAAGGAAACATGGTATGGTAGTAGAAAGAATGGAAGGACAAGGAATCAGCAGAGACCAGAGTAGGAATTTCTCCTTGAGGGCTGACTATCTTAGTATTCTATCTGGTAGCTAGGTGGCAGTGGATAGAGCACTTGGGACTATTGTAAAGAAGACTTGTGTTCAAATCCTGCCTCAAAGATTTCCTGGCTGTGTGATCCTGAGCAAGTCATATGATCTCTGTTGGCTTTCGTTTCCTCAACTGTAAAATGGGGGTTAGTAACAGCACCTACTTCCCAGGGTTGTTGTGAGGATCAAATGAGAGGAGATGATCTCACATGAGATTTGTTAAGCATTTTATCCAGTGCCTGACCCATTCTAAGTGCTTCTTTCCTTCCTCCTAGGGGAGCCTTCCACCCTAGAGTTTCAGGGTCCTCATCTGTAAAATGAGAGCAATTATACCTGTAGTACCAGCTGGGTGGGTGGGAGGATAAGGATGACTTCTTGAAGGAAATAGTACTGAACCAGGCCAATTATATTATAGATAAAATTAGAGAATTGTAGGTAAAATCTTAATAGAAATAGTAGGGAAATTCTAGATCAGCAGTTCTCAAAGTATGGTCCAAGTCAACACAATCCTTTCAGGGAGTCTGTGAGGTCAAAATTATTTTCATAATAATACTACTATAGTGAGGACATGTAGCACAAAGGTGTCTTTGTGTGGCTTGAAAGGAGGTAGAATAGACCTCTCCTAGCTTCTTCTTTCCCCACCTTTCCCCAAAGGAGATTTTAAATCCTGCCAGGAGGGGAAGCAGGTATTTGGGGCCAGAAGCTTGGCCACTCTGTTCTCCTTAGAGAAAGGGAGGAGGGTCCTGGGACAGAATTATATCTATCTGTTTTCTTAATTATTGTTAGTCTAAGGGATATGGTTTTTCAGGTTCAAGCAAAACTTCTAATTGTTGTTCACTAACGGGAAAAGGAGGACCCAAGCTTTATATCCAAGGAATAATGCCCCACCAAATACAAGTTCTACAATGAATACACATAGCAAGTGGCAGAGGAGTACTTTTTCCAAGTCGATAGCAAAACAGAAACCAGAGACAGTATACGTAGACTATAGACCAGACAATAAAGGGACTTAGCCGTTGGGAGTGAAATAACTCTGCTCAACCAAGAGTCCCAGATCTCACCTAAGGGAAAATTCCCTGAAGTCTAGTGTGGCAAACTGGGGATAGGGATCTGATGAAGACTTCCAGCTGCTCTCAGGTCAGTTTCTTCCCAGAGTTGTTTCCTTCAGTGATTTGAAATGGCGTTGGCATTGTCCATCTTCTTGCTCTTGAAACTGGAAGCCAGAAGTACACAAAATCCAAAAAGACTCATCAATTCAAAGAAAACTAAAGAGCTCTCCACTCTCCTGCCCTCACCAACTCTACCCTGCCCCTCACACAAGTATGGGACATTGAGCTCCACCAATAAGGAGAGAGCCCCATATCAATGGATTTGGGGACTCAAGTTGCACTGTTTTAACTTCTAATATGGCAAATGTCAACAGATATTGCCCACATAAACAAAAACTCTTTGGGGGATCCTCAATAATTTTAAGAATGCAAAGGGGTAAGACCAAATGAGATCAAAAGGTTTGAGAACTGCTGTTCTCAATGGACGTCTTTGACAATGAAAGGAGTTGTCTAGGTTTGGGGGGAGGCAAGGAATTTCAGGCATATGAGCAAAAGCATGTACATTGGACATGGAGTTCAAAATCAGCTTAATAACTGTAACTGACAGTTGTGCAGCATTTTAAAGTTTGCAAAGGGCTCTTATAAATGTAGCTCTCCCCACCACTTTGTCCAAGGAGTTGGAATGCAACTGGGATAGAAGTCTGAAGGATGAGTTATAAATTATCAGTATTCTGATCCAAGGACTTTGGGGGGTTGTGCTTGCCCCAGGAAAAGACAATTCCCTTCCACCTAATCAGGAAGAAGGGAGTGAGGGGAAATCTCCCAACAAGTGAGAGATAAGCAATACATTGAAATAGCGTATGACTCCATGGCTCATAGAACTAGGGAGCATTTACCTCTTAATGTCGCTTCTACTTATTGCTGTTGTAGAAGTGACCAAGAGCTCAAAGATGGGAGAATGTCAAGATAAAAAGAAGAGAGACCATACCTGCTTCCTAGTTGCTGGGAACAGAATGGTGTTACCTCTTCATCTCTTATTTCTCACTGAGCCTATATCCTATTCCTTATTTCCTTGGGGGGAAAAAGTCTGTTTGATTTCTCTATTGGCTATACATTCTCAAAAATAAACCAGTTTCTGTAAGATATATTTTAGTGTGTGAGTGTTTTTTTTGGGGGGAGGGGTGGATTAAAAGAAACTTTTGGGAAAAGAGTCTATGATCGAGCTGGAACAAAGGAAGAGAGAAGACAGTCTCTTTGTAATTTGCTGGTTCCGCATCCTTCCACTGGCCTCTCCCATACCTCTCTCCTATGTAGCTAGAATCTTGAGATGAATCAAAGAGATTTTATTGATAAGCATTATTCTATCATTAAAAGCCATTCTCTGTTTTGTACACAGTCATGTGGTTTGGACCTGGTTCAGTCCTAGGGGGGCTGATTCTAATGAAAAGGCTAGACTCCCTTTTCTCACATTCTTTGACTTGTTGAATTCCCCACTGTGGCATTCTGGGGGTAGTTTTCCTGATGGTTCACTTTCAGGGCCTCTTCAAAAAAGAGGAGGGGGAATTTAAAAGGTATTCAGTGTACAGAATAATATGAGTCAGATATAAGGGAAAGATAATTTGTTCCTGCACATACAAGAAATACTGAACATAAAAGGCGTATATATGTATTGATAGGAAATGATAACTTCTAACTATTGCTACAGACTTTGAGGAAGCTGATACTCAAAACTTATCAGACCACAAAGCAATCTTCCAGGTTGATAATTATACATTTTTCATTTCACCTCAGGCTGGCACTGTACAAACCTTTCTTGGGACATGTCCACTGGTAAAATGGCGATGGCTTGGGCCATTCTCTCCCAGTGCAACAGCCTTTCCTGCCACCAGCCTATTCCCGCCATTGCTATAATCAAGCTGCTGTTCATGTCATTATGTCCAGGACCCCAGTACCTCTCAAACACACAAGGTTTCCTACAAGCCTGAGCTTATCCACATGAAGAACTGCGTCTACTCAGGAAAAGAAAAATAAAGTGGAACGAGCAGCCATGGGCTATGGCACAAGCTCACCTAATTCAGTCCATATGTAGCAGCATAAAAGAGCACAGAGAGTACTACTTGTCATATCAGAGAGTCAAAGCCATCTCAGTGCAAACCCCTAAAAGGCCAGTTACACATGGCTGGAAGCAGTCCCCGCAAAGTTTCCATGTGGTTATCTGGAACCAGAAATGGCCCCCACTACAATTATCATTTCCCCAAAGCAGAGGAAAGATTAAATTAACAATGATCCTCTTGACTCCTCTGTGCACAAATGAACCCATAGTGTTAGAAGGAAGGAGGCTAGTTAGGGACAAATAGGAGGAAAACCCCTTTGAACCTGTTGGCCTAGGGAAAATCTCCCTTCTTTTTGCTTAATTTCCTCTAGCAGGTGCCAGGAAACTTCTCTCCCACCCACCATGGAGACTCACACCAGAAAGGAGGAATTGGGAAAGAGTGGCTAACCACATGATGGTGGGGTCACACAGAGGGAGTCATTCTCTTTTTCAACCTTCACCAATAGGTTAGACAAAGATGTCCTCATCTGAGCCTCACAGCTCTGTGAAGCAATTACCATAGGTGTTATTGTCTGCCATCTTTTAGATTATAGCTAGAAGGACTGAAGAGGTCATCTAGTCCAACCCCCTTCTTGTACTGTCAGCCAGATGGAACTAGTCTCTAACCCATGGGTGGCTGGAGCCTAACAGAGCAGGTTAGAGAAAGGAGAGTCAGGAATCAAACAGAAGTTTAATTTCAAAGCGAGGGATACAGTTTGCAAGCAAGGACACATGTGCCAGGACCCCACCCCGAGTGGGGGGGATCCATGTTAGTGTGGCCAAATCTCAATCCTTATACCAATGGCTTTGCAGTGAGCTGTAGCCCTGACCATGAGGGATAACAGCAATAATGTGACAAGTTTGATTCATAGCAGGGCTTCAAGACCAGAACACGGATATAGCAGATGCTTATCCAAACTCAGAGAACACCTGATGCTGGTCAAAGCAGTACAATAATTATATGAAACAATTCTGGGATTTTGCTGTGGCTGAGGTCATCCAGAAGGCGAGTGCAAAGGATTGTTTTTATGCCAAGCTCAGGGCACAGCTTAGCTCTGGAAAACAGACTGTCTCCTAATATCTTGATGTTACAGATGAGGAAAATGAAGCACAGAGAGTTTGTATGCCACGCTCAGAGTCACACAGCTAATACATATCTAGGGCAGGGTTTGATTCCAAGTTTTCTTGACTATAGGCTTAGCACTCTAATTCATCTCCTAATATACTTTTTCACTTTGAGTTGAAGATATGAGAAATTGAGCTGTCTAACAGTTCTGAAAAAGATCTAAGAGTTTTAGGTGGCTTTAAGCTCAGTTATAAGTCTTTGAGGGAAGGGACTGTCTTTTGCCTATTTTTATATCCTCAGAACTGGCATAGTGCATGACACATAGTAGGTGCTTAAGAAATGTCTGTTGATTGGTGATTGATGAGGCCATTAAGAAAGCTAAAATGATTTTAGGCTGTGGTGGCTATGGCAGCTGAATAACTCAGCCCAGAGAAGATGTTTATGACTTTGATCTTGGCTGAAATCTTTAGCAAATATACAACAAAGTTCCTATTTCAATCCCCTCCCCCAAAAAAAAGGAAGGAAAGAAAAGAAAAACATTACTTGGGGAAAAGGTTGGCATGTTAGGATCTAGACTGAATGTTCCAAATGCCCCACTGATCCACTAGTAAAGCTTAAAAAATTCACTAGTTTAAAAAAGAAATAGAATCACCTATAGACTCCTCTACTCAGTCCAGGGATGTACAGAAGGATAACTAAACTCTTGTGGGGAAACCTGAGGTTGACTAACTAGGGTGTACGAAGAGCATAGTAGAAAGCAGCCCTGGGATTCTAAGCCCCAACCCCAGTGGGAAAAGAGCCCTAGACAAAGAGCAGCCCTTGGAAGCCCCCAAACAACAGAGTTGTTGTTGTTGTTGAATTGTGTCCAATTCTTTGTGATCCTATTTGAGGTTTTCTTGGCAATGATATTGGAGTGGTTTGTCATTTCCTTCTCTAGCTCATTTTACAGATGAGGAAACAGAGGCGAACAGGGTTAAGTGACTTGCCCAGGGTCACATAGCTAGTAAGTGTCTGAGGCTGGATTTGAACTTTGAAGACAAGTCTTGTGATTCCAAGCCTGGTGCCACCACATTATCCACTGTGCCACCTAGCTGCTCTCACAAAGGGGAAATGCCTAATACAAAGGGAAACCCTAGAGCCCTGGGGAAAGAGGAAAGCCCGAAAAAGAGCCCCCAGCTGGAGCAGCCCTACAGTCTCTTGAAGGAGGTGGAGGGGGGGGGTTGTCCTACTCATGGCCACACACTCAGAACTGACAGGGCCTTTCCATGCCATTCAGTCGAGCTTGACTCACACACAAATCCCTCCAATCTAGACACTGAGAGTACTGAAATGAGAAAATCAAGGACAACACTAAATATTATGAAGAAATACTTTGGACTGAGAGATTCCCAGCTGGTAAATCCAGAGGAAGAGAGTTACCTTACAAGAAATCCAAATCAAGCCTGAAAGAAAAAAAAAGTATTGTAGTGATAAGGATTATAAGAGTACCTAGAAGAGATGAAATAAGAGGCCAAAATGGAATATCTAGGGTGAAAATTATGGAGAAAAGAATTGATAACACATTTTAGGAAGATATTGATAAGCTGGATGGTACCCAGACAGCCAGGGCCCTGCCATTCACAGATAAGATAACATCATCTCATGCCTTTACTCCATCCCATCCTGGTATCTAGTATGCCTCAGTACAGAGTTTTAAAGATTTGGCAGGTGGAGGTGCTGTCTGCTACCATAGTGAGTTCGTGTTGGCCTTTAAGGGGCAATATGGCTTAGGGTAAGAATGCTGAATTTGGAATCAGAAGACCTTGCTCTTTCTTACCTTGGGAGAGTCACACTTTCAAGTTTTTCATCTGTAAAATGAGAGGATTGGACTAGATAAATTCTGAGGTCTCTTTCAGTTTTAGACCTATTATGCCATCACAATGAATTTAATACAATGACAATTCAGGTTATTTTATATGTGTGTGTGTGTGTGTATATATATATATATATATACATATATATATGTATATATATATACATATATATGTATATATATACATATATATATGTATATATATATTACATGTTTAAAATTTCTATGTCATCATAAAATTTTAATAAAATACAAATAAAATCATTTGCATAGATTTTTAAAGAAGTTTGAAGGCTACAATATTTTTTTAAAAAGGTGTATGGTGTTTCAGAAGGTTTAGAAATCAGTGTGATAAGGCATGTGGGCTGTATTAGGTAGGAATGATGATCCATTGAGCATTTGTGACTGGGGGAATGACATGTACTTTAGGAAGATTAATAAGTAAGCAGTGTGTAGGAGATACAGAATTGGGGAAAGATTGGGGTCAGGGAGACAATTGAAGAAGCTATTGTAATAGTCCAAGTGGGAGATAATGAAAATCTAATGATGGGGAGAGCAGGAATGGAAAGGAGGAAATGGATTCAAAAACATTTTGGAGGTTGAATTGATAGAACTTGGAAGCAGTCAGATATAAGGAATGAGGGAGAAAGTGAAATCGAAGATGATTCTGAAGATGGTTGTGTATTTTGGGAGAATGGAGGTTCCACTGACAGGTGTGATTAAGTCTGCAGGAGACGCATTCTGTTTTTCACATGTGGAATTTAAAGTGTGCAAGTCTATAGCTTAAGAAAACAGCTTTGACTAGAGGTGAGTACTTGGGAATGATTTGCATGGATGTATTATTTGAAGCTGTCTCAGTTGAAGAGATTGTCAAAGAACAGGATGGGAATGATAAAGGACTAAGAAAAGAACTTGGGAAAATACTTATATTTAGGATGCCTGCTGTGAGGTGGGCTTCCAGATGTTTCCCAAGGCACAGAAGTGCTTCCTATCAGTGCCTTGGACTACTGCACTAGCTTTCTAATTGGTCTTGGTGTGCTGGCACCAACTTGTACCACCTCCTGAAAGCTGATTGTTAAATTTTTAGTGTGAGCATTTACACCTTGGAAATCAGCAAACACTACACATCAGGGCTTGATTTATTGTTCTGTTGACTGTCAATATTTTAAAAAATGATGGAGAAAATTTTCATAATACAGATTAAACTTAAAAGTATGTTGTGTATATATTTTCTCCCCAAATAACTGATTGTTAAACATTTACCAGTACAGCCCTGCTTAAGCTCCATTCCAACCCATTCTACACTCAGCTGTCAAGGCAATTTTTTTTTTATTGCATAGGTTTGACCATATCCTCCTGCTCAATGATCTCCCTATTTCTTCTTATTTCTTCCCAGATAAAATATAAAGTCCTCAGTTTGACATTTAAAACTCTTCATCCATGGGCCCACTACAGTTTATTGTCTAATACCAAATGAACCCTCACTGCACCTGAGTGTTGGGGTGGTGATAGCCTTCCATGTTTAGTGAGCTATGGGAGTAAGGATCCTTGGCACATGCATAGAAATAAAGAATTGTCCATTTTGTCCAGAACACAGAGGCTGTGAGTTAAACCTAAAAATGGAGTGTGGTGCCAGGTTATAGATAACCTTGGATGCCGGGAGGAGTATGAGAATAACTACTTTACTCAATATGTGATAGGGAACAACTGCAGCTCTCTAAAGAGAGAATTGACATGACCAGATCCATGCATTCAAAAGGATCAGGGACAAAACTCTTGGCACCAAGTTTCTCAGTTTTTGTATTTCCTCTTTCTAGTGGCTTTTGTTAAAGCTTGATAGGATAAAATTGGTCATTGGTCAAGTCTTTATTCATGTATGTGTGGGCCCTAGAGAAAAAGTATAAATGAAAATTGTGTAATACAATAGAAAGAGCACTGGTTCTGGAATGAAAGGATGCAGGTTCAAACTGCACCTCTGGTACTGCCTTTGTGACCTCAAATAAAGTATTTAGCTTCGTTGGTCCGCAGTTTCCTGATTTGAAAAATGAGGGTGCTGAGTCAGATAGCTTCTGTGGTTCCTTCCAGATCAAGATCTGTGATCTTGTGTTAATACTCAGTTTTGCCCATTAGGACCTTCCCTGACCCCCATGGACCCTCCTGCCCAGTGTTGCCTGGAGCCCTATCACTTTCCCTGACCTTAGTTCATAGCTCTGCAAAGAGGTCCTTGACGCTGAGGAGGCCTTACTAATTGTCTGTGGTCAGGTGTTGACACATCCAAAAGGTCAGTTTGACAAGGCACTTTGTGTATAGGAGGTGGTGATTGAGGGATATGTCCAGGTGGTTGGATGCCATGGGCATTTTCTTAGATAGTAACTCATCTCTTTCACCCTGAGCAGAGGGGTCACATACAGAGACCTGGAGAGAAAGGTTGTTTTCCATTACCATCGGCTGCAGCTCTAGGACTGGCCTTCCCAGGAATAATAGAGTTCTCCTTCCTGATACCATGACCTATCCATTGAAGGAACTGGGGATATTTAGGCTGGGGGAGACTCGGGGAGGATATGATAGCTGTGTATAGGTATTGAAAGGGCAGTGATGTGGAAGACAGATCAGGTGTGTTCATAGCACAATGGATCCTGGAATCTGGAAGATCTGAGTTCAAATCCAGCCCCAAACATAATAACAGTGTGACCCTGGGCAAGTCATTTAACATCTCTCTGCATCAATTTCCTCAACTATAAAATCAAGAACATAATAGCACCTACCTCTCAGAATAGTCGTGAGGATCAAATGAGATAATAATTGTAAAGTACTAAACATAGTGCCTAGCACATAGTATGTGCTTAATGAATGCTTTTTATTTTACCCTTTCCTTCTGTTTGACCACAGAGGATAGAAGCAGGAATAAGACTTGATTTCAGGAAAAACTACCCAACAATTAGAGCTGATCCAAAGTAGACTGGGCTATCTCAGGAGGTAGGATTCCTCTCACTGGAGACCTTCAAGAAGTGGCAGGTATGAAGACTGTATTTGTAGTGCCTGCAGGAGCAATGAGATTCTATCACCCAAGGCTTTGCAAACCTTAAAGCACCATATAAGGGCTTGCTAATATCAATTTTGGGGAGAGGGTTATGGGTGGTACTAGATGGCTGCTGAGGTCCCTTTTGACATTAAAATTCTTGTTTGACTGGGACAAAGAAGATCAAAGTTTTAGAAGTCAAGGTCAGATGAGGTCAATAAAAAATGAAGAGAGGTTTATATAAGAATTTATGAATTTAGACTCTAGCTTACAGTATAAACATTTCATTTAAACATAGACTTTTTCAGGTTTTTCTGCAAAATTCTAAGCTTTCAAATCAGATCACAACTACGTTCATTCAGGTCCTTAACACCTTGGCCTGGACTATTGCAATAGCCTTCTAATTGGCCTCTCTGATTCTTTTAGTCTCCCCTACCATCTCAAATGGATATTTCTTAGGCACAAGATTGGCTGCCATTCCCCTCCTCAAGAAGTTTCAGTAGCTCCCTGTTACCTTCAAGATGAAATCCAAACCCCTCTGTTTGGCATTAGGAACTCTTCACAATCTCTATCCAGCCTCTCTTTCCAGGATGATTACACATATTTCCTTGTCATGCACTCTGTATTTGAGCCAGATTGGCCTATTTGTTGTTCCTCGAATAGGACATTCCATCTCTGACCCTTTGCTCGGGCTGTCCATCATGGCTGGAATGCATTCTCTCCTCACCTCTGACACTTGGAACCCTCAGCTCCCTCCAAGAGGCCCTAGCTGTTCATGCCAACCCCCCCACCCTATTACTATTTATATACTTTTTTGTGTATTTTGCATTCACTTCTCTGTGTATGTTCTGTCTTCTCCCCCTTCCCTCAATATAATGTGACATCAGGAATTATTTCATTTTTCATTTTGTATCTCCAGTGCTAAGCACATAGTAGGCACTTGATACTTAGAACTGGTGTGTGTGTGTGTGTGTGTGTGTGTGTGTGTGTGTGTGTGTGTGTGTGTAAGTGGCCAGGGAAGGAGGGTAAAATGTTGATATGATAATTTGAAATTCCTTCTTTGCCCCCTATAGTTCCTGAAGGTCTCATTATTAGAGACTCATTTTCTATATCAAGTTTATTTTCCTTATCTCCAGGAGGGTCCCCTTACCCCCTCAAAGAGTCACTTTAGCAATAATATATTAAGGCTCTCAATATGTAAGACATTATTGGGAACTGAGTATTCTAAGATTAAAAAAAATAAGTTCTTGCCTATCAGGAGTTTTCATTCTTTTTTTTTGGGAGGGGAGGGAGGCAAGGATGCAGTGCAGGCTTGGGGGGTGCAAAGTGCTCTAAGAAAAAAAATTGAGAAAGAAGAGAACACTTTTTAACTGGGGAAATCAGAGAAGTCTTCATAGAACTGGTGGCACCTAAGCTGAATTTTGAATGAAGAGAAGACTTCTGAAAGGCAGAGGGAAAGAGGAATTATATTTTGCAGTACATTTTAGGCAAGCAAGAGGAGTATGGGGTGGGGTGAGAATGGTTGAGTGAAGAGATAGCCAAGTCCAGGGAATAGTGCAGGGAACAACTGGTATCCCCTATTTGGTTGGAATGTAGAGTGTGTGAGGGGCCCTACAGGTTAAGGAGTTTACCTCTTATTTTAGGCTCTGAAGTTTTTTTCATTAGGGAAATGACTCTGTTAGTGATGGAATTCAAGGCAGCATAGATGACACATTTACAGATTATCAGCCATTGGCTTGGATTAGTTCAGTAAGAGGGGTTGGACCAGGGAAAGAAAGAAGCATGGGGCCAATGCCTAGAGCCTGGGGGGAAGGGGCCTGGGACCTTGAGGCCTCAGGAAGGAGCATGGCCCTCAAGAGGAAAGCCCAGAATGGCCAAGTTGAAATATGCCAAACTGCCTACTTGTGATCATTCTCTGATGGGTCTACTCTTACCTGTAATGAGATACCATTCTTACTTTTCAACCCAATGAGCAGTAAGAGGTTCCTACTGTAGCATATTTTAGGAGACAGTGAGGAGTGACTGTAGGTGGAGTCAGAAGTCTTGAATTTAAATCCTGCATCAGCCTATTTTCTCAATTGTAAAATGAAAGAATTAATGGTCTTTAGGGTCCCTTTCAGCCTTAAGTCCTTAATCCTGTGTTTTGAATGCACTGAGAGCACAGATATCATACTCAATTCACTGAAAACTCTCTAAAAACTGACCTGCCACCTTCACTTGTTATGCTCCAGAAAAGGTTAGAGGGAACCAAGAAGCTTTTAGGGGCAGAACTGGGCTGTTGCCTCATCTTCTGCCCATTCCTCTCATTGAACTCTTACTCTTTCCTACACATGGTATATGAAGAGGTCCATAGGGAATCCAGTCAATGCCATGGCCATAACCAGGGGTTCTCAAATATTCTTAGCCTGTAGTACCCTTCAATTAAAAAAAAAAGCAACCCCCAACCCCCCCCCCAAACAACCTTTGGTGGAATCTATGTACTCTTCTGGGACTGAATGGTAGATAATCAACTAATTTTATATCACTTATGAATGGATGTGTTCAGTGTTTCATTGCAGTCCAATAAAAAAAAACAGCTTTTCAGGCTTATAATTACTTTTGGACACTTTCTGATGCTTCTTTTCTTCTTACACAGATGGTTTGCTGCATGTCTTTATTACAGATTTAGGGCTGGATGGGACCCAAACCCCTCAGTTTATAGAGAAGGAAACTGAAGCCCAGAGAGGCCATCATTGTTATGCAGGCAACGCATGATAGCACTGGTGTTCTAACCCAGGTTTGCTAAGTCCAAACCTAGCATTCTTTTCTTTCCTTGATACCATGGAAGATTCCCACCCCACTACAATCCAATTTCTTCAAGAAACCTTTGGGATTGCTTTGTGGAACCCCTAAGCTCTGACAAATATGCTTTGAGAAACACTGATCATCATCAGTTTTAGCTTATGTTTAAGTAGCACTTTAGTTTACAGGATGTTTTCCTTTTTTAAAGGAAATAAAATGGCAGAGACAAACATTAAAGTTGTTAAGGAGGCTGAGAGATCATCTAGTCCAGGGGCTTTTAACCTATTTTGGGTCATAAAGTCTTTTTGCAGTCTGGTGAGGCCTATGGATCCCTTCTCTCAGTATTGTGTTTTTAAGTCTATAAAATAAAATAATAGGATTATGAAGGAAATCAACTTTATTGAAATAGCTATCACAGTATTTAAAAAATTAGTAAGTTCACAAACCACAAATGAAGAACCCTCGATCTGGTACATTCCACTCAGTTTACAAATAAGGAAACTGAGGCTCATGAATGGGAACTTGATTGTGGTGCTATGTTGTTTGTCCTTCATTTTCAAAGAAGACCAATGACATCACAGGGTGATGTCTTGGCTTAAAAGTGAATTGGATTTAAGTGAGGCAGAGTCGCGCAAAGCCATCAGCCTTACTCTTTCTTCCAGTCATCAAAGTCCAGTGGCAAGACAAAAGTCAGGACAACTAGTGATGGCTCAGGATGCAGTGGATGACCTTGGTATCTTTAAGTCCTAACCAAGCTCTAAGTGTTCCACAGCTCCTGCTTTAGCCACCTTCATGGCCATTGGAACAAATTGTTCTCATCTGCCCATTCTGTCAGCGGAAAGTCTTTACATGCTTGGGGTAGACATCCCCTTAACTCATTGACAAGTTTACAACCTGTTGGTTACCCTCAACCTGGTTTAGCCTGTCTCCAAGGTGGGTTTACTGGGATGTGGCCACTGAACGTGCTACAGCTTCTTGGAGCCACACGTGAGAGTTGGGTGAAGATGGACATCAAAGGTGGATGAGCAACCCTGAAAAGGGCTTGCAAGCCCACAATCTAAAGGTGCTAGTCCTCCCTGAACACCCCATGGTGTTGTAGCTAGTACATGACAGAGCTGGGATAAGATCCCTGGCCTTCTGACTGTGAGTTCTCTACATCACTCCTCCTCTTACTTCTGGAATGCAAACTATCCATTCCTGAGTAAAAGGCTCGTCACAGTTGACAGAGCCTGAAGATTCCCTGGCATAATTCATACAGCTGATTGCCAGCAAGATGTATACATTTGCTTCTCTAGGTAGAAGGTGAGAATCCAGAGCAACTGGGGATTCATCTGATTCCAATTGCCTTTCCTTATCTTTCAAAATCCTTGAACCAAAGTTGAGGAATATCATTTAATTTTTTTCCCCCATTGATTTATTTTATTTATCTTAAGTTAGAGGTAAGTTGATATTTGCATAAGAATCAGACTTATTTTCAACATATCAACACTTTACTCAATTGTGAATTGACCTAACTTTCCCAATATTAGGATCATAGTGTTGTACATTTAGGACTAAAAGGGGTATCAAGGGTCACTTATTCCAACTTAGTCTTTCTGAAAATTAGGAAACTGAGGCAGAGACAAGTCAAGCCACTTGCCCAAAGTCACACAGCTAGTATGCAGTAGACCGAGGATGTAAAGCCATTGTCTCTGATGCCAAATCCAATACTCCTTTCATTGTAAAACACTGACTTTTTAATCTTTGATTGAGTCTGTTTAGCCATTCAAAGATAGCCATGCTTAGCAGTGTGATAGATTAAACAGATAGATAGATCTGTGTGAGATTAAACAGACAGATAGATCTGTGTGATAGATTGAACAGATAGATAGATATGTGTGATAGATTGAACAGATAGATAGATCTGTGTGATAGATTGAACAGATAGATAGATCTGTGTGATAGATTGAACAGATAGATCTGTATGATAGATTGAACAGATAGATCTGTGTGATAGATTGAACAGATAGATAGATCTGTGTGATAGATTGAACAGATAGATCTGTGTGATAGATTGAACAGACAGATCTGTGTGATAGATTGAACAGATAGATCTGTGTGATAGATTGGACAGATAGGTCTGTGTGATAGATTGAACAGACAGATAGATTTGTGTGATAGATTGAACAGATAGATCTGTGTGATAGATTGAACAGATAGATAGATCTGTGTGATAGATTGAACAGATAGATAGATCTGTATGATAGATTGAACAGATAGATCTGTGTGATAGATTGAACAGATAGATCTGTGTGATAGATTGAACAGATAGATAGATCTGTGTGATAGATTGAACAGATAGATAGATCTGTGTGATAGATTGAACAGATAGATAGATCTGTATGATAGATTGAACAGATAGATCTTGTGATAGATTGAACAGATAGATCTGTGTGATAGATTGAACAGATAGATAGATCTGTGTGATAGGTTAAACAGATAGATCTGTGTGATAGATTGGACAGATAGAGCTGTGTGATAGATTGAACAGACAGATAGATCTGTGTGATAGATTGAACAGATAGATCTGTGTGATAGATTAAACAGATAGATAGATCTGTGTGATAGATTGAACAGATAGATAGATCTGTGTGATAGATTAAACAAACTCACTTATAAGTCTTATTTATTTGCATTTCATTTTACCTGTATGTGTGACCAGCCTTTAATGCATGCCCAGATCACCCAAAATGAAGGCATGTAGGTGGGAGATGCCAGGGACTTGCTTTCTAGGAGAAGATATTCTTTAGGAAGGAATTCTCCTCATTTTCCGCCCTGCTACTTTCCTGAACTTCATCATCTCCAAAAATTCATCATTGTGTAAGAGGAAATCAATCCGAAAACTCATAACCCCTTTGGCCCCTCCCTCCCTCTGTTTGGAGAGGGTGGGAGGTGGACATCTGGGAGCTCTTCTGTGGTGCTCTACCTTCTAAGGAGGGCACCTGGGGAATTCTCATTTCCCACCTAGCTGCTTTCTTGAACTTCATAGATCTCCATAAACTCATGCTTCTGTAAAATGAAATCAGCTCAGAGACTCACACCTTCATTTCCCACCCCCTTCTAGGGTAACCTCTTCTCCCTGTTTACCTTCCTGTTATGTGTTGTCTCCCCCCAATAGATTGTGAGCCCCTTGATGGCAGCCACCATTTTATGCCGTTCTTTGTTTCCCCAGCCCCTAACAGAGTAGGCACTTACATTTTTATTGACTCTGACATTCTGCCTTCCCCTACCATGTGGGTGGTAGGCCACATTGGGCTGGCCATGTTGTTCAAGTGCTAAAAGTATGTTTGCCTAAAAGACTGTTTTATGGAGAACTCACACAAGGCGAGCATTTACATGGAGGTCAGGAAAAAAGCAATACAAAGGAAATTCTTAGGATCTCTCTGAAGAACATTAGAATTGATTAGGAGACATTAGAAACCCTGGCACAGGACTGCCCAGCATGGCGTGCCCTCATCACAGAAGGTGATGTACTCTGTGAGTGAAGCAGACTAGCAGGAGCTCAAAAGAAATGTGAGATGCACAAATTTAGAGACGTCTCCACTCCGAATGCTTGTATGGACTACTTGTGTCCAGCCTGTGGTAGAGCCTTCCAAGCTCGTGTTGGTCTGATCAGGGATAGTTGGACACACTGTACCTTGACTCCAACACAGGGATGTCATTTGGGTTTTCTTTAAGCACAAGGGAAAACAACTAACCAACCAACCATGCAGGTGGGAACAGCCTTCTTCTACTGGCTGTGTCCCTGGAGCTGGTGGAATCTTTGCCACAGTCTCTCTCTTCCATTAGCAGCCAAGGGTAAATATCTCATTCCCCCAAAGCGTGGATACTAGGCACTAAGCTGGGTGGGGAAAAGGCCACAGTCCACCTTTTCTTTAGGGCCCATGGCCCAGAGAAACTGGGTTTAGGGCTTTGGTCTTATTTCATTTCTGTGTTTTAGTTCTAGGTGCAGAGAGTAATCCTGCACTAGGGAGTCTGAGCCAAGGTGACCTTAGAGCCTGGATTCCAGGCAAGATGTTGCTGCCAGCCCAGTAGGGAAGCCTTGAGAAGCCAAGGTGCTGGGATCAAGTCCAAATGGACTTTGGACTGGGTGAGACAATGCTACATAGGAATGAAATTAAAATGTGAACCTAATTTCTCTCCCTTTCCCAGAGACCTAGGTAGTATGGGAGGGATTGTGTCCCCTAGGTATTGGGGAAAGGGGGCAAAAATGTTGTATATGTGTTTGTGCTATACTTTTGAAATAAACATTTATTTGTAAAGGCTAGTCTGACTGTTAAGAGGTTGAATGGAATTTGGATGCTAAAATTCCCTGAAGTTTCCCTAAAATTGAGGCAACTCAATTTGTGGGGGCTTCAGCCAGTATCAAAGCTCCCCAATCCCCTTAAGGGTCCCAGGCAACCTTGGGGGAGGAGTGAAATGTAACCTATATGGCTCTCAGCAGTGGGGGCTAGAGAAGCAGCCTACTGTTCAAAGTTCTCATGACCAAAGGGCCCAGTTTTACGTTTGAGGGAGTTCTAACTTCTCTGGCTCATGGCCTGCACCCAGAAAATCTGGGAAAATCCCAACCTGGCACCCCTCCATTCACTGACACCAGCTTCCCTTTCAAGTACACAGTCTACAGAATTAAAGAAGGAAAGTTTTATTGGAAAAATCCAATAAAACAAAATAAAATCTCAAATAAAACCCTAGGAAAATAACTCTCTCCCTTCTCTGTGGGCTGACAACCTTGCCACTGACATAGTGAACAGCTCCCATGCCTGAAGAACTTACTGTAAAAAGTGTGGCAAGCACCAGCCTTGGAAAGTGATGCATCACAAGAAGGGCAAGATTGCCCTATACGCTCAAGGGAAAAGGCACAATGACCAGAGTAGAGAAGCTACAGTAGTCAAACAGAGCTAATTTAAAAATTGTACAAAGAAGATTGTACTGAGGCTTGACCATGTTGAGCGCAACTGCAAATCTAAGGGGACTGTGGCTATTGGCAGGAGACAGGATAAGGGACCAAATAATCCAATTCCAAGTTTCACCTTTGCTGTTATTATTGGCAGACCTGAGTAAGCAATCCTTGGCAAGAGAGATATGGGATTTGAACTGGAGTCCTCTGAATCCAAAATGGATTCTGCATCACTTGACTTCCTCATCACTCCCAGCTGCTGTCCTTATCTTTTGCTTTCTCCATGTTCTGCTGTTGTCTCATTGGCTCCTCCTATTGCATGGTATTTGGCACTGCCAGATGTTCTCAGGCAAAGCTGAAACTGTCCTTTGGAACAGAGTGAGATCTTTCTCTGTCCCTGAGTGCAAAATGAAAGTCCTCCAGTTTTCTCTATCTGGCAGGAAGCACATTTCTCTTTGGGTTCCACATTAGGTGTCAGATTAGGGACTCCCTCTTCCTGAAGTTGTTCTCCTTTGCCACCATTCCTGTGACTTCTGACCTCACACACTAGCCCAGGGAGAAGGTTCCTGTTGTCCTTCAGTTTCAAGAGAATCTCTGTGAATAACCTCAGGTGTAGGTTGGGTGACTTATATTGGGTGGGGCATCTCCCACCAGAGGGAGCAATCCTCACTTGTTTAAGAGTTGATAGAGAGTAGACTAGTGATTTCCTTGATATAGGGAATTCCCATATGAGGAAATTTCCTTTACCAATGCAGGTTGGCAGCTAGCTAGGTGGCTTAGTGTATAGAATGTTGGACTTAGAGTCAGGGAGACCTGAGTTCAAATCCAGTCTCAGATACTTCCTAGCTGTGTGAACCTGGGAAAGTCTCTTTATTTCTGTCTGTTTTGTTTTCCTCATCAAAATGGGGGAAAAATAATAGCAACTACCTTCAAGCGTTGTTAGGAGAATAAAATAAAATAATGTTTATAAAACCTTGGAAATCTGAAAGTGCAATATAAATGTTAGCTATTATTATTATTATTCTCTGCAATTTATAATCTTAAAGATTGCCTAGAACAATGGTATCAAACTCAGTTAGAAATAGCAGCCACGACTCCTGTATGTGAAGGCTGATTTCTGTACATATCTTAATGTCTTTTGCCCCCTGTAAGAAATTAACTATTTGTTGTTTTCCTTTTCTGATATTTTGCTCATTGCACAATTGTTTTGTGGTTAAATCAATATTAAATTGAGATGCCTTGGGGGAAAGAAAAACTGCATATTGATTTAGAAGACCACCAATTACCATTATTCATTTTATTGTGTTTTTATTATTTTGTTAAATATTTTCCCATTATAATCTAGTTCCTGAAGGGCAGCTAGGTGGCTCAGCGGGTAGAACATCAGCCCTGAAGTCAGGAGCACCTGAGTTCAAATCTGGCCTCAGAAACATGATACTCACTAGCTATGTGGCCCTGGGCAAGTCATTTAACCCCAAATGCTTTGCAAAAAAATAATAAATTATCTATACATATATTGTGTATGTGTGTGTATAAATATAATCTAGTTCCTGAGTGTTGCAGGCTGAGCTTTTGATGTCTCTGGTCTAGGACACTGAGAAATTTAGTGACTTGTCCAGGGTCATATATCTGTATGTGCTAGAAGCAGGACTTGAACCTAGGTGTTCCTGGCTCTAACATCACTTGCCTCTTTATCCACTACAATTGTTTGCACTTAAAATATCTTTCCTAAACTCCAGTCCCACATCATGAATTGCCTATTGGACATTTCCAAATGGACATCTCATAGACACTTCAAATTCAACACAGCCCAAGCAGAACTCATTATTTTACCCTCCAAGTGTATACCTCTTACTTCCCTATTACTGTTAAGGGAACCATCATCCTTCTGATCATCCACATTTTCAACCTAGGCATTATCCCTGACTCTTCCACATATCCAGGCAGTTGCCAAATCTTATCACGTCCACCTTCACAACATCTCAAGTCGGTCCCCCCTTCTCTAAGCTCATAGAGCTAGTACCTTAGCTAAAGACCTCATCACTCTCACCTGGTCTCCCTAATTAGGCTCCTAATTGTTCTCCTTGCCTCGATCTCTCCCTATTCTAATCCATAATCTGCATAACTTCCAAAATGATTTTCCTGATCTGATCACGTCTGGTCATGTCACCCAACCCGCTCAATAAATGTCAGTGGATCACTATTGCTTCTAGAATGAAACAGTATTTCATCTCTATCTCATCTTATTTTAAATTCCTTTTCTGGTATACATATTGGAATGTAATAATAATAATAGCTAACATGTACATAGTGCTTATTATATGCCAGACACTGTGCTAAGCACTTTACAAGTATTTCATTTGGTCCTTACAACAACTCTGGGAGGTAAATGCTGTTATTATCCTCATTTTACAGTTGAAGAAACAGGCATACATACAGAGGTTAAGTGACTTGTCCAAGGTCACAAAGGTAGTAAGTGTCCTAGGCTAGGTTTGACCTTATTTCCAGCTTGGTGCTCTGTCCCATGTGTCACATAGCTGACTCATGGATTGATTGTAGAGCAACAACTAAGATATTTGAGAGCCTTGAGGCCGTAGCACAAGAGAACTTGTGTTGTTACTCAGTCATTTTTGAGTTGTGTCCAACTCTTCATGACTGCATTTGGGGTTTTCTTGGCAAAGATACTGGAGCAGTTTGCCATTTCCTTCTCCGGCTCATTTTACAGATGAGGAAACACAGGCAGTCAGGGTTAAGTGACCTGCCCAGGGTCACACAACTAACTAGTAAGTGTCTGAGGCCAGATTTGAACTCAGGAAGATGACTTCCTGATTCCAGGCCCAGTGCTCTATCTATTGTGCTACTTAGCTGTCCACATAAAAGCCCTAGCTAAAGCAATTGGGAATGTTCCGTCTGGAGAAAAGGAGATATATTTTTTTTTATTTCTTCGTTTCAATCTCTGGTGGAAAGCTGGCTTTTAATTCAGGTGAGACATGATAGCTGTCTTCAGTGATTAGGAGGCCTGTTATGTGAAAGAGGGATTTGGCTTGAAAAAAGGAACAATGGGGTAGGACAGGGGAGGGCGGCAGATTCTGGCTCAGTGTAAGTACTGGTCACTTATGCTACTTATTCCCTTTCTGATCTTACTAAACAAAGCTCTTTGGAGGTGAGTTCCTCATCTATAAAGTGAGAACATTTGATTAAATGACATTTAGGGTCCCTTCTGATCCTAAATCTATGAGATCCAATGGCCCTGTCCAAAATGAGGACTTTCTCGGTATAAAATGGGCTGGATAAGGAGGTGCCACACACTAGAGACCTTCAAAGGAAAGCTGGATGTCTACTTACTGAGGGTATTGTAGAGGGGACTGCTGTATAGTTATATGTTCAAATAGTTGTCATCTGAGATTCTTCTCAGCTCTGAGATTCAATAGTGCTAGTAATTGTTGTTGAATGGCAGCATTATTTCATTCTATTTTTCAGAGACTGAAGCCCTTTCTCTTTTGGGTTAACAGTTCTTTAAAAACATTTTTCATAAGTTAACCCACGTATTGTTGGGTTATAGTTTTCGGATATTTGACAAGGTGATGATTCTACTGGCCTTTCAATTCCTTCAATCTCCTCATGGCAGATGCGACAATGACTGTCATTGTAAATGCATGCACTACCAGCTACTTTTTCCATACAGGATCCACAATGCAAGTTCCCCATGGTTCATTTCTTTATTGGTCTTACAGCAGAAGGAGTAAGAATATTTGGTATGCTGCTAGTTTCAGTTTTCTTCATAATTTTTTCTGAGCGATGCACCATAGATGAGTTCCGTATCTACCATCAGTTCTGACTTTCTTGGGATGTTTAGCCATGATGCCAGCAATAAAAAAGACTCTAGGGCACTTTTCAATGAGGCAAGGAGTATAGAACACATGCCAGCCGTGCAAGTTCTGCTTGTTGTCTGTAATACCTTGAATTCGTGGTAGTCTTTCAATCACAGAGTTTGAAGTCAATAGTCTCTAATAAAAAAAAAATTACACATTCAGGGGAATTTTCCCAATAGAAGGAGAAATGTGGTGTAGGGGAAAGAACAAAGGGCTGGGAGGCTCTGGAAGACTAAGTTCAGCTTCACCAGTTACTTGCTGTGTGGACAATCTCTTAACCTCTCTGAGCCTCAATTTTCTTGACTATGAAATGAGAAGAAGAATTACCTGACTGACCTCAGAGGGTTGTTGTGAGCTTTGTAGACAGTAAAGTGCTATATGAGTGCTATTTTCATTATTTTGGCTTACTAGCTATGTGACACTGGGCAAGTCACCTTAATGGAGGCAAGTCTGCCTCAGTTTCATCAGTTGTGAAAAGGGAACAATAATATCACCTGCCTGGAAGGGTTGTTGTAAAGATATTTGCAAAGTGTTTAGTATAGTGCCTGACACATAAGAGACACAATAAATGTGTCTTTCTTCTCCCTTGCCTTCCCTTCTTTCTTCCTTTCCCTTCTTTCCTTTCTTCCCTTCCCTTTTTTCACTCTCCTCCTTTCCTCCCTCCCTCCTTCTTTCTTTCCTCTATACCTCCCTCCCTCCCTTCCTTCCTTTCTTCCTTCCTTCTATCTCTTCCAGATCAAAATCGGTGATTCTGAGATGACCTCAAAGCACTATATTAATATAAGCTCTTATTACTTTTGTCATTACTACTAACTCTCCCTCATTTTCCTCATCTACAAAACAAAGTTGTTGCCCTGAATGATATTTAATGTCCCTTCAAGGTTTTAATAATCTGTTAGATTGTTAAGTCAAACTCAATTAAAAAAAAATCAGGCAAGCCAGTTGTTTGACTGAATTCTTGGTTGCTGTACTAAATTACCCAGTCAATTCAATCACAATAGTTGATCCAATATCCTTCTGTAGACAGAGCCCCAGGTTAACTATTTGTTGCTTATCATGACAGTGCAATAGTGTCATTGGATACGCATTTTGGCAAATGTCCACTTTGGTGATGGATCTATTAGAACTCCCCACCCACTCCCAGTTTATTTGAACTAACCTTGGCAAAAATAATAGCAACAGTCTTAGGCGAACAGGGGCCATTTCCACTTCAGAGCTCTCCTCCCATAGGTTCATATAAACAGATCTTGGCGGATCTCCTATTTTAATCGAAACACCCACTTGGCAACTGAACAACAGCAGTAAACTGTTTGTTGCTGGTGTCTGGCAAAAAAATAAAAAAAAAATAAAGAGTCTAATCCCAAATACCTCTGGGCTTTTTGCTTTATTAAGAACCTTGATAAATATAGTTCAGTAAGCATGTGGCAGTCCTTACTGCTTCTCAGATTTATGGCTAACTTTCAACCCTTACCAGCTAGGTCTACAATGTAGAAGTCTGTAGCATTTTTTTTTATTTGTAAGATTAAAACACAGAAAAGTGGAAACACCTGTTTCAGATTTCATCCTGACTCAGTCTGTCTTGCTTTGTGACTTCGGTCATTCCCCTGAAAACCTCTTTATTGTGGTTCTCCAGAACCCAAACCTGCTTCTACTTCTCAGACTGCTTGCTGGTCTTAGTTCATATGTGTAACCTTTTCAGAAGTGTGTTGACACGTTCGAAAATAAACCTGGAGAGATAAAGAATAACACGTAAACCGTAGGTGCATGAAAATCAACCAACTTGGCTCTCAGAGTGCTGGGATTAGGAAGGTCTGCTGAGGGATCAAATATCCTGTCTTGCTGGCTATTGGGAGGCAGGATTCCTTCAGCTCCCTATCTGCACAGCTGAGACTTGGGCTACTCTCACTGCTTCTTGGTGAAATTCTCCCCTTCCTGCTCCACCACCTCCCACTCCTAATCTACTGACCTCAGCTGGAAAGACCAGGGCAAATCCAAATTGCCATGTGGACCAAGTTTAGGCCAAAAAGGCACAACATCTTGGTTGGAAAGGTCAATGACAGTTTTTCTCCTCAAATAGCCCTGATCGATACAAAATGACGAGTTTACGAAAGAGCGTTTAGTTAACTTTAGCATAGAAAGTATATTCAACAGAAATACTATAGCACTTAGCCATGGTAGATATTGGAGAAGGAAATGACAAGCCACTTCAATATCTTGGCCAAGAAAATCCCAAATGGGGTCACGAAGAGTCAGATATGGCTGAAACGACTGAACAACAAAAGGGTAGATGTGGATCTCCTTAATTCCATGTGGAAATCTGCTTGGTCAGCAGGGTAAGGTGTCAAGTCCGAAGGGTCCTTATTCCATGTGGGTGGGCCATTTTATACCCTTAGGTAACCAGGAAGCCATATCAGTATGGCCAGCAAACATAGGGAAGCTGAATCATTGTGGATTAAACATGGTTTGAACCTTACCCCACTAAGATTTCTTAACCTGGGATTCCCCCCAGTCCCTATCAAGAGGATCTGTATATTGGTTATTTTAAGATATTTTATTAACTACTTCAATATAATTTGTTTCCTTTGCAATCCTATGTATTTTAGCTTTTGTCTTTAAAACCACAATTATTAGAATGGATCCTTAGATTTCACTAGACTGCAAAAAGGGGTCCATGATACACAAAAAAGTTAAGAACTCTTCCTAAGCCAAGCAAATCTTAGGGTTAGCTGCCTGGCATTTTAGGGAAAGAACTGGCCTAACCTACATGGTATTGGGGGTGAAGATGTAGAGGATATGGCTGATAGTGATCCTGGCGCAGGAGGCCTTAACCAAAGAAAGTCTTCCAGGTTCAGACCCATTAAGGAAGCCAGTTCAGTGAGAGAATCTCTCGCATTCCTCACAGGGCCAGTGGGGCATCTTCGCAGTAAACTTCTCAGATACCTGATGCTGTTTTATTGTTTTTTATTGGGGAAAGGAGGCCTATTTCTCTCAGACATTCATCTTGGCAGCCTGGCATCATGATACCTTTTCCCAATGGAGGTGACCAAAACAAAGAGTGTGGACTTGAGATGAGGATGCCTAATTTATAGTCCGGATACCATCACTAAGTCACTGAATTACTTTAGGTATGCTGCTTTACAAATCTGGGCTTCAGGGTCATAAGGTAATAGGATCATTAATTTACTCCTGAAAGGGCCCTTAGAAATAAAACACCCTTATTTTGCAGATAAGGAAAGTGAGGCACAGAGAGGTGAAGTGAGAGAAGAGGTGGAAAGGAGATTGTACTTGTGGTTCCTTTCAGCTCTAACATTCAATGTTTGATTAGAGAAAGGTAAGGGAACCGATTTTCTAGATACGCTGTGAGCAAGAGAAAGACTGAAGAAGGACTAGGACTTCTATTCAGAATTTATGGGAGAATGATAATGCACAATGGAGAGAAAACAAAACTATCTATCTACTGCTTATTTTGCTTCTGGTCCCCCCCCCCCGACCTACCAGAGAGAACAAACTTCAGGAGGGTAGAATAAAAAAAATTCACAAGGAGTTAAAACCAAATTGTTGCTAAGTCATTTCAGTCATGTCCCAACTGTTTGTGACCTCATTTGGAGTTTTCTTGGTAGAGATACCGAAGCAGTTTGCCATTTCCTTCTCCAGCTATTTCACAGGGGAGGAAACTGAGGGCAAACAGGGTTAAGTGACTTGTCCAGGATCATCCAGCTAGTAAGTGTCTGAGGACAGACGTGAACTCATGAAAATGAGTCTTCCTGACTCTAGGCCTGGCACTCTATTCATTACACCAACTAGCTGCTCTAAAACCAAATATAAACATTTAAAAACTCAAATATAAATAGAAAAATAAGCACCCAAATAATCTCAATGAGTTAGTCACCAAGTTAAGGTGAATTACATGCCAGGCTACTAAAAGATCTGTCAGGTGTGATTGTAGAACTCTAATCATTATCTTTGAAACATCTCAGATGATAGAAGTGATGTAGGACTAGTGATAGGACATATCAATTTTTTTAAAAGGGAAGAGAATCTAATCTCTAAGCTGAAAGTCAATGAACTTGATTTTGATTACTGACAAAATTATAAAATATACAATTAAGGGAATAATTTGTGAGAAATTAGAAAGAGAAAAAGTGATCACTACTAGCTGCAGAGGGTCATCTGGAATAGGTCATGCCAGCCCAAACTTTTTTTTTGACAGTTGTCAATGTCATGGACTCAGGCCCTGAGCCCTGGATCTTCTTATGTGTTCCTCAGGCAATTCTTTCTTCCCTTTCTTTTTAGAGATTATGAAGACTTAAGTAAATGATGACCAAGATAAATAGCATGAAACCACATTAGATTAATGGCCTCTCATGATTCTTTTCCAACATTGGTATCAATATATGGGGTGGACAACCCTAGAACACTTAGCACAGGTCAACCCTTTGCCACCTGTACTCACTCTCACAGTGAATTTCCCACATACCCACTGGGCCCACTAAACTCAACCTTCACTCACAATTCTCTCAGCCTTCAAAACTTACCATGCTGACCGTGACCGTGGCCGTGGGGGGGACACTTGCTCACTTTCTGTTCCTCAAGCATGGACTCAATCTTGACAGTGTCCCTTACCGCCACACCTAGGAGCTATTTTCTATCAGGACAGCTCCAAACACCAACAAGAGGAATATTTCTCTCAGCCTGTCTGGCCGGGCCTGGGGGCTAAACTGGCAACTGGGAACAGCTGTGTGCTGTCATCACCTTCTATGTGCAGCTGCTGCCTGTTTATTAGCGTCTTCAACTCTGACCCTAGACTGGTACACCAGGGGAATGCCCTCACACCAAGTCTCTCAGGCTATCTCAGGCTATGAAGTGATATGGATGATATGGAAGTCCAATAAGGCATGGAAGGATCATCAAGTTAGAGCTAGAAAGTAACTGTGAAGACATTTAGTCCAACCTCTTCACTTTACAGATAAGGAAACTGAGGCAAAAAGTGACAGGCTCAAAGTCACACTGGGATTGAATATTTGAATCTAGGTTTTCTGACATCTGAGCCAGCTGTATCACATTGTCTCAGTTGACTGGTCCTTAAAAATGGTGGTTAATAGATTAATCTCAGCCTGGAGGAAGGTCTCTAGTGGTCATGTTCTCTCCTTGTTCCTTTTTGGTTCAACATTTTTTTTCATCAGTTACATTGATGAAGAAATAGATAGCATGGTTATCAAGCTTGAGCCTGAGAGGCAGAGCTAACTGGTTGTATAAATTAAGAGACAACATGACCTCTGTAGGATAGAACAATGGGCTAAATATAACAAAGTACAATTAAAAAGAAATAAATGTGTAGTCCTACATTTCAATTTCAAAAATCAGATCCATAGATGTAGAATGCAGATACAGGATTACTACATAGTTGTTTTGTATTAGGTAATTCTAAGAGTTTTGATGAACTTTGGGCTTAACATGGGTTAAGAGTAGGACATGCCACAAAAAAGTGACCATACATGCACGATTTCTGGAATGAGGACATTTGCAGTTTCACTTCCTTGCCTTGTCAGATCACATGTATTCAGTTTTAGGGGCCACACTTTAGGAGAGCTATTGGTAAACTGGAGTTAATTTAGACAAGAGTGATGAGGACATTAAAAACCATATCACGAAAGGTTTTGTTTATCCCTAGCAAAGGTGATGGGAATATTTAGTTTGGCAAAGATCGAGAAGGCACAACAACTTTTTTTTTTCCATGGGTTTGAAGGCCTGTCGTGCGGAAAACGATTTTGATTTGTTTTTCATGGCCCCAGAGAACAGAATTAGGAAAGAATGGATGAAAGGAACACTAACAATTAGATTTGTTCAAAAATGGCATGGCCACCTCTGCGAAGTAGTGGGTTTCCCATTATTGGAAGCCTTCAAGCAGAGGCTAGCTAACCACTTGTTAGGAATACTATAAAGGGTACTTCTGCTGAGATACAGGTTAGGCTGGGTGACTTCTGATATCTCTGGACACTCTAAAATTCGGTGGCTTTGTGAGGTGATTAGCTCAGAGAAGAGAAGGCTGAGGGGCTGTTTTGGAGGCTACAAAATAATTAGATCTTTAAGAATATATAACTTACATGTAGATGCCAAACATACATGTATATCATTACATGTAGTTACCAAACACACACCTATATACCAAACATATACATAGTACCAAGGAATTTATAACTTATATGCAGATATCTCTCTCAATATATAACATATATATAACATATAATGCATTATATATGTTAAATAGCATATTATATTATCATAAAACATATATATTCATTATCTACATGTAAGTATTTTGTATCTATATATAGTTATAACCTCTATGTGTATATATATCACACACACACACACACACACACACACACACACATATATATATACATAGAAAGAGAGAGTTATAATTATAGTTATAGGGAGATAGTTATAATACAAATGAATCAGAATTAGAAGGAACCTCAGTTTCCTTCTCTATAGAATGAGGAAGTTGGATTGGACAACCTTTGAGGTTTCTTCCACCTCTAAATCTATAATTCTATGCCTTTAGATAATCTCTACTACTCCAGTCCTTAACAGATGAAGAAAATGAGGCTTATAGATGGTAAGTGACTTTCTCAAGGTCACAGAGGTGGTAAAGCCAGTATTCAGACTCATGTCCTTTGACTTTATATTAGTGCTTTTTTTCCTATCCATACCACATTGGCCCATTCAAGCCTAGATAAAGTATATATTAAAGCAAAATTGTGTAAATTATTTCCTTAAGTGCTAGGAGATAGTGAAATAAAGGACAGAATCTAATGGGTTGAGTTTAGTCAAGGAAATCTACTTGGAGCATAGGGTCTCATAAGTGGTGCTTCCTAGGACTCATGCTTTTATTGTTTGGGCTTCACATCCAAAGCCTACATCCAGTGGTGAGGAGCTTCTTCCACCCAGAGAAAGCTAATTGAGTAGAACAGTCCTTTTAATAAATATAACTTGTTGCAATAACTTGAAATTTGTAGCTGGGCAGTCTCCCTCCTCCCTCCCTTGCCTCCTTTGCTCCTAAGAACAGATATCAGACACATGAAACATCATATGAAATTAGAGCACACACGCCTATGTCACTTCTCACAATTAAAACTATGTACTGCTATTCCTGGGAAACATATTTTTAGTTGAAGCTGGGATGTAATGAGAGCTCTAAAAATAACACCATGAAAGGTGAGGCTAAGGGTAGGGGTGGGGGTAGGGGTTCATCCCCCAGGGCTGAGGCAGTCAGATATTATTCATGGTCCATTTAGAGCTGTTCAGTAGTGGGCATAAGTTTCCATTGAATAGAGGTGTGGTTCTTCATGTTCGGACCTAACTCCAGTAATGTCTAAATGGGGTGGTCTGAATGAGGCACTTCAGATGCTCTCTTAATGAAATATTACTGACTCGAAGCAGTCAGACTTGGTGACTATTTTGCTGTTGAAAAAAATCAAGTTTTGAGACTCCTTTACTTCCTCCCAACTCATTTGCTTCAAGTTGGATGACATTTCCTTGCAACCCCCAATTTTCTTCTGGTTTGCTTGATAAGCGTGATAACAGATATTTGTTAGACTCTGAAGAAAGAAGGGTCACAGAGTTTGAGGTGGGACTCGAGGCTGTCTGGAATTCTAGATCAATCTCTTCATTTTATATATGGTGAAAATAAGTTCCAGTGAGGTTGAATTACTTGCCTAACTGAAACACAGGTAATACATGAGAGAGGCAAACTTTGAACATAGATCTTTTCATTCCAAATTGAGTATTCTTTCTACTACAGCATGCTGCCTTTCTGAAGTGCCTGCATATGAAATATCAATGAATAGCTTGAGAAAACAGTCATAAGAATAGTACCATGGGAACCTTTAAGATTCTTACAAATTAGTGCTTTAGATAATCTCTCCCTCTCCCTCTCTTTCCCCTCTCCTGTCTTCTCCTCCCCTCTCTTCTTTCTGTCCTCTCCTCTCTTCTCTTCTTTCTCTCCTCTCTTTCTCTTCTCTTGCTTCTCACTCTCTCCTTCCTCTCTCCCCTCCCCTCCCCTCCCCTCCCCTCCCCTCCTCTCCTCTCCTCTCCCCCCTCCTCTCCCCTCTCCTCCCCTCCCCTCCCCTCCCCTCCCTCCCCTCCCCTCCCCTCCCCTCCCCTCCCCTCCCCTCCCCTCCCTCCCCTCCCCTCCCCTCCCCTCCTCTCCCTCCCCTCCCTCCTCTCTCTCCTCTCCTCTCCTCTCCTCTCCTCTCCTCTCTCCTCTCCTCTCCTCTCCTCTCCTCTCCTCTCCCTCCCCTCCTCTCCTCTCCTCTCCCCTCCCTCCCCTTCCCTCCCCTCCCCTCCCCTCCCCTCCCCTCCCCTCCCCTCCTCTCCTCTCTCTCCTCTCCTCTCCTCTCCTCTCCTCTCCTTTCCTCTCCCCTCCTCTCCTCTGCTCTTCTCCCCCCGCCCCAATTCTCTTTATCATATTCCATTCGGCTGCTTTCCTGAACTTCGTCAATTCCAAAAATTAATCATTCTACAAAATGAAGTTGTCATTGAAACTCTCACCTTCTCAAGTCATTTGTCACCTGAACTGTAGGACTACATCATATACTGTACTCCACCCCACCCCACCACTCTCTTCTCCCCCTTCTTGGTAAACTTCCCCCATCCAGCTTCTTTTTATTTATTGTCTCCCCCAGTAGATTGAGAGCTCCTTGAGGGAAGGCACTAAGAGTAGTCACTTAATAAGTCTTTATTGATTCTGACTCTAATTTACCTGTGTGTATGCATATATATAAATTTCCGTAATTAAAAAAGTACTTTAAGGATAACCCCAAAGGTACTTGCATGTAGATTCAACAGAAGCTCCTGGTGTTTAGCCAATGACTATCAAGTTTAGCTACTAAGCGCATCATGCTACTGAGGCTTATGTCCCTGTCTGGCTCCTGTTATGGCAGGGATTCTTAACCTTTTATGGATCGTAGACCCATCTGGCTTTCTTGTAGTCCATGGACCCCTGAGAATAAAGTTTTTAAATAATTTAAGAAAATAACAAATTTCAGTTAGAGGTTAGTGAAAACAAAGATGTATTTTTTTTCCATTCAAGTTTATGGACCCCCCTGAAATCTATCCACAGATTCTCTAAGGGGTCTGTGGATTCTCAGGTTAAGTTCACCTTGAGCTGGCAGTCCACTTAAACCTTCAGATCTTTTTCAGCCATACTGCTGTCTAGCCACTATTCTCCCATCTTGTAAAAGAGTATGAACTAAAAATCTTTGTGTACCCATGCTAACCATGACCCCCATGTTTGTTGGACTATACAGTGTCTGTGAGGACAAAGAGGCATTAAGTCTATAGGTGGGTGAGAGACATTGTAAGCACTTCTTTTAACATGAACAAGCATAGGCAGAAAGGCAATCTGGTGTAGTGAAGACAGCTGCCTTGGATTCATCAATTCTGCTTCTGACATATACTGGCTCTGTGATTTTGAGAGTTCCCCATACCAGGGAAATCACAGCTCTGGAACACCCTCCCTCTCTTCCTCCCCCATTCTAACCTTCCCTTAGCCAGCCTCTCTCCTCTACCACACACATACAAAAGCATAGAAAATGTGTTTGTATTTGTGTAAGCACTTGGGGATAATATTTCACATGGCTTATGGATTCCCAGGGACTTTTGAGTCATCCCATATGTGCATAATTTGTATCTGCCTCCTCTGTCTATATCTCTCTTTGCTCAGGATTAAATGTACTCAATTGTTCTCAGTTCTTAAGCCCCTAGTTAAAGCTTAGGTGTTTGGTGGAAGTATGTTAATGCTTTTAGATCAGCCTTGTACCTTTTGGCTTGAAGTAACCCTAATCCTGGGCCAAGGCCTGCTTTACACCAAGCTATGAAGTAGGGCCAACTTGGTGCCTTCTGTAAAGAAGGCTCTCCTTCTGCTTATGTCCCAAGTTCAGCTCAAATACCCCTCATCTATGAAGTATCCCCTGATCTTTCAAGCTGGAAGTAAATTCTGCCTTAGCTGGTCTAATAGTAGTTAGTCAATCAACTAGCATTTATTAAGTAACTACTATATGTTAGGCACTTGCTAAACACTGGGGATACAAAGAAAGGCAAAAAAAATAGTCTCTCCTTTCAAGGGGCTGTAATGGGGTAGACCCCAGTCTAACGTGATAGTCAACATGCAAACAACTATGTAAAGCAAGAACCTATATACATATATATTGGATTTATATATATTATGTATTTTATATAAAATAAATTAGGGGTAGTCTCAGCAGGAAGACAGTAAGTTAAGAAGAACTGGGACAAGTTTTTGCCAAAAGTGGCAGTTTTGCTGAGACTTGAAGGAACCTGGGAAGCTAAGAGGTGGTTATAAGGAGGAAAAATGTTCCAAGCGTGGAGGACAACCAGTGTAAACACTCAGAGTTGGGATATGGAGTGTTGTCTTTGAGGAACAAGAAAGAGATCAGTGTCTTTTTACTAGATAACAGAGTATGTAGAGTGAAGGAAGGTCTTAGAGGACTGGAAATGTAGAAAAGGGCCAGGTTATGAAGGGCTTTAAAAGCCAGAGGATTTTATATTTGGTCCCTAGAGGCCATAGGCAGCCACTGTGTTTATTGAATGGGAGGAGGATACATAGTCAAAACTGCATTTTAGGAAGAACAATTTGATAACTGATGGATTGGAGTGGGGAGAGAGTTGAGGCAGGAGACCAGCTAGAAAGCTATTGCAGTAGTCCAGGCATGAGGTGATGAGGGCCTGCACCAAGGTGGTGATAATGTTAGAGGAAAGAAAGGGGTGTATATGAGAGATGTTAACAAATGTAGAAACAATGTGACTTGGCAACTTATTGGATATGGGAGTGAGATGGAGGAGTCAAAGGTGACACCTACATTTTGAGCCTGAGTGATTGGAAGATGATGATACTTTTGAAAGTAATAGGGAAGTTAGGAAGAGGAAAAAGCTTGAGAGGGAAAGATGATGAGTTCAGTTTTAGACATGTTGGGTTTAAGATGTTTACAGGACATTCGGTTTAAAATGTGCAATGGGCAGTTAGACACTCATTAGCAGCAACAGCTATTGAAGACTGGAAGAGAAAATTCTTGCCACCAGTATCTTTGGCAGATGTGGTTTTAACTTAACTTAAAGGACACACATTACTACATTCTTTGCCACTATATTGAAAGTCCACTGTGCCTTTCTGTCTAATTTACAGCTGAAAGCTCCAATATGTGTTTCTTCCCCCAGTTGAATGTCACATCCTTGAGAGCAGAATTTGACTTGCTTTTCTATTTATATTCTCAATGATTAGCGTAGTGATTTACGTGTAATATGTACTTGATAATTTTTAGAAATTCATTTCATTCATAGCCAAAGCTCCACGACACCATAGTCAGTCAAGGAATCAAAAAAATCAGCAAAAGCCACAGTCTGGGATTAAGTCTACTCTTTTGACTGCCTTTGTCTGATGCCAATTTGAATCCTTTGATCCTACATGATTATCTCACTTGGGGATGTAACTCTCATTAAATCATTAATTATAATCCTATGTCTCCCAAACCCATTTCCAGACTTTGCATCCCAAACCCCACAGAATTTGTATAAGAAACTGCTTAATTTAAACATTATCTTTATTTTTATTTGGAATTCAATTTTCATAAAAAATAGTTGTCATATACACCTCTTCAAATTAAAATATAGTGATTCATTTTAAACAGTGATAAGAATTTATGGATACACAAAACACCCATAATCTGTCATAAAACACAAATGAAAACAAAAGTTAAATGCTTATCAAAGTTTCAATAGGTACAATCTATTCAGTTTATAATCATTTGCACACAAAAGAAAGCTCTGGAGATACTATATAGTAATTATGATGTGTTTGAGACACCATGTGCTATTTATATATAGGAAATATATATTTATATATAGGAAATATAATGAAACACCATGTGCTATTTATATATAGGAAATATATATTTATATATAGGAAATATAATGAAACAGAGGCAGTGCTTTTACATAATGATGGTTATAGCTACAAACTGTAGTTTTATCTGTCTTGTGGCTTTTGTCTTGTGACAAAATGTCATTGAAAAGCCCTAATGAATAGTCAGGAGGACTTGAGTTCAAATGTGGCCTCAGACACTTAACACATACTAGCTGTGCGACCCTGGGCAAGTCACTTAACTTTAATTGCCTCACACACACAAAAAAAAAAGAAAAAAGAAAAGAAAAGCACTGTTGAGAATCACATCATTTCCAAGATCATTCTTGATTGGAATGAAAATGAAGCTAGGATAAGAATAAAATCTAGATGAAGGAAGGATCCATATCTCATTAATCAAATATACCCAGAACAAAATTGATAATCTTTTTTTGGTAGGGTATTAGAATTAATCCAAATCTCCTTGGTGTCACTACACATATATCATCCAAAGCTCTCTTAGTCTTTCTTATTTATGCACTAAGAGGTAACAAATATGAAAATATCAGCTGCCCCTTTAATGAAGGCCATACATCCCAAGGTCCACAAGCAGTTCTTTTTCCTGAAACGAGTATCTACTCCTATTTTAAAAAGAAAATAATTTACAAATTCCTAGGACTAATAGCAAAAGGCATTGAGTGAGAATCCTTGGAAGATGGTAGAGTAAGAAGAACCAGGGTACCTCTTCTGATTCGTATCAACTCTTCTCCTCCTTCCCCATAGAAAAGCACCCAAAAAATGCAGCTGTACGGCAGAGAGAGGAAGCAGAAAATTGAAAGAATCCATGATATCATAATTCTTAACAGAATTCTCAACTGAAGACTATCTTACCAGCCCATTTCTCCTGGCACTCCTTACTCCTTCTCCCTGAGTGAGGCCTCATTCCTACCCTCTACCTGTGGCACTGGACGACACCTCATCTCTCAAAAGTGACGACAGTTTGAGGCATCAACTTTTGGAGTTAACCCTTTGGCAGTGACTCAAAGGGAATCCAGTTCCCATAATGAGAGCATGAAATAAAAATAAAGCTAACTACAAAAACCTCCTGAATGATTTACGAGGTCCTCAGTCAAGATAAAGTTTTTAAAAAATCAAATGAAAACATCAAAGACATAAGGACAGAAATTAGGGCTCTTTAGGAAAAAAATCAAGCCTAACATGAGAGCAGAAAATTTAGAGCAGAATACCAAGAAATTTTCCAAAACTGTACATAATTGAAAAAGAGAAATGAAAGACAAAATTGTAAAAGCAGAAGGAAAAAGAATTGAACAACAAAAATACACCAAAACAACACAAAATACACCATGATTTTTAGCAATACATGAAAGTACTGAAAGATATGAATATTGAGTTTGAAAATAGAATGAGAAGAGATGATATGAGAACTGTGAGTCTTCCAGAACAAAACAAACATGAAATATTTTTTAAAACCCTTGCATACTATACTTGAGAAAATCATATAAGCAAATTGCCTAGAAATATTGGAAATACATTGAGAAATATAGGCCAAAAGATCATAGATTTAGAGCTTGAAAAGACCTCAGATATTATCTAGTTCAGCCCCTCACTGTGAAGATGAAGAAACAGTATCCTAGAAAGAGTAAGTTCATAGTCATGTAGTTAGTAAGTGGCAGAGTCTATATTTGAACCCAGGTCTCTGACTCCATACCTAAGACTCTTCCATATTATCATACTGTCTCCAACAGAATGCTAACAGAAACAAAGTTTAACTTACAAAGAAACTTCACAGTCAATTATTAGTATCATAACATCTAACAACGGGCATAGTGGATAGAATGCTGGGCCTGGAGTCAAAAAGACTCATCTTCATGAGTCCAAATCTGACCTCAGATACTTACTAGCTGTGCAACTCTGACCAAGTCACTTAACCCTCTTTGCCTCAATGTCCTCATCTGTAAAATGAGCTGGAGAAGGATATAGCAAACTACTCTAGTATCTTTGCCAAGAAAACCCTAAATGAGAGCTGACATTGCTTTATCTCTTGCATATAATTCCTGTTTGGAGATGTTTGAGATGTTTTGAGGAATAAGATAAAGTCTAATCCTTTATTTTGTTGGCCACATTTCCCCCTACCTTTTCTCCACCCCCCCCCACCCCTTTCCTGGACTGAGCATCTAGAGGCCAAGCATGGCCATGGACATGGCCAGTCTCTGTCTGCTGAATGCCATGATCCTCTTCCAATTCAATTATTTTTTTTTTCACATTTTGTAAAGAGATAACAGGACATAGAAATGGTTTTGTGGTTAGTTTAACACTTTAACTCCATATTTTAAGCTGTTATTTACCCCTCAATTTCTGTGATTATTTCAACTAGGCAGGAGGGGAATCAACACTTCCTAATTACACAAGAAATTATAGAGCTAAACAAAGATTAGACAAACTAGGCCTAATAGACATGTAATTAACCTAATGGAAAAAGCAAAGATAATACCTTTTAGGAATAGTCTTAAGATTTAGACATGGAAAGTTTCAAAACAATTGCAGATTACATAAAGGATAATGACAATACAGATACCGTATGTTAGGATCTAAGGGATTTAGGCAATGCAAGAATTAGTGAAATATTCATTATGCTGAATGCCTATATCAAAAAGAAGAGAAAATTCATAAATTGAGTTTGTGCTGAAAAAAAATTAAGAAAAGGATGAAGAATCAAACCAATAGGAAACACAAAAGAAAAAAATAATTAAGATCAGAGCACAGATCAATACAACTGGGAACAAAGAAACAATTTAAATGAGAAATAAATCCAATATCTCCCTTTATGAAAGGACTAACAAGAATTGATAAACAGCAAGATTTAAAAAAAAAAGAAGAGAGGAAATATGTATCACCAATAACAATGATATTCACACATGACAAGGCAAAAGAAATTAGTAAAGTTAGAAAGATTACTATTGTATAGATGATAAATTTGAGAATCTGAAAAACTTGGATCATTAGCTGTAGAAGCATGAAATAAAAAACTTAGCCAAAAAAGAAGTAGATTACTTAAAAAGATGAATCTTAGAAGAAGAAATTGGACATGGCATTAAAGAGCTGCCTTGCAAAAAGATACTGGATCCAGTTAGATTCACAAACCAATTGCCTGCAGCCAAAATCCAGGGAAGCAGCTCCCATGAAGAAGGAGTTGACCAACTCCACTAACTGCCAACTCTTTCCTATGGACAGACACATTAACATGGATGGAACAGCAAGGCAACCCAAGAAAGAATCAGAAAGTGACGTATACCAGGCAAATCATACTACCGCCTCTACTTATACTATCATCTCCTCTCACACTCTAATAGTAATGGCTCAAGATCCTGAGCCACAAAGCCCTGAGAAAACTAGTCTGGCACAGACCACCAACCTTGCTTTGAGCTCAGCCCCCACAGGTTTTCTCTCCACCACCAACACTAATTGCTGATCAACTGCCACTAACTGAAGATAGAAAAAAGAAATGCTCTGGCGGCCAAAGTCCTCAATACTGTTAAATGGTTCAGTGTTAGAAATGGATATGATTTTATTGGCAGAAATGATATTAAATAAGATGCATTTCCATCTACTTTGCCATTGCACCTTAAGGACCTTGGAACCTTTATATCTTACTTGTAACTGAAACCCCATAGTCTTCCACTAGGAGAATGTGAGCTCTCTGAGAGCAGGGGACTATCTCCTCTTTTCTATTTGTGTACCAATGCTTTGCACATAGTAATCATTTGTTTTCTTATTCATTCACCAAATATAAGTATTTACCAATGGAATATAGCAAAACATCAAGAAATCTCTATCGTAATCAAGTGTGGAATGCAAAGGTGTTTTTAATACTGAAAAGCAATCAATATAATAAACCATATCAACAAAAGAAAAAGATAAAGATTATGTGATTGTATCAATAAATGGGATTATTTAGTCTGCCTTGCAGGGAACCTCAGAGGCTATCTGTTGTACACCACTCATTTCTGAAATAAAGAAACTAAGGCATAAAGCAGTTGAGTGACTTGGGGTCACGCAAATAGTAAGTATCTGAAGCAGGAAAAGAACTCAGGTCTTCCTGACCCTTAGAGCAGAACCTTATCTGCTACACATTTTCTGAAATAAAAAAAAAAAGCCTTCGATAAAACACAGCGTTTATTAAACTAAAAACAAAAAATATGGGATCAAATGGTATCTTTCCAAATTAGACACTTTAGTGGAGACAAAATCAGTGAGTTTGAGTATATGACAAAAATATTTTGCATGAGTGTTAGTATTATCTTTACAATTAAAAAAAAGTAAGTGGAGAAAAATATTTCTAGTATTTATATATATGTATATATAATATTTACAGCATATTATATTTCATATAAAGGTCAGATATTCAGAATCTTATAAAAGTTTGATACATGTAAATAAGACTAGAAATACACAAACCTTTGGAGCAAATATGTGAAGGACACGTATGGTCAATTTCTAAAGTCAAGAAATACAAACTGGTAATATTACTTGAAAAGATGTTCAAAATCCCTAGCAATCAGAGAAATGTCAATCAAGACAAGCTTAAATTTTTAACTTTTACCCTTTTTTTTGTTTGTTGTTGTTTGCACCTGTGATTTAATTTTGGTGGGAGGGAACACCTTCCACTGATGAAGATTGCCACCTACTCTGTTCCAATTGCAGAGTTATAGGAAGGAAGGAAATATATATTTATATAATAGAGTAGGGGGCAGCATGTATCAACCTAAATCTCCACCTGTGCTTTATGAAAAACACTTGGGTGGCTGAATGGAAGATCAACTGGAGTGAGGAGAGATTTGCGGCAGGCAAACTAATCAGCAAGCTGTAGCAGTAGTCCAGGTTAGAGAAGATGAGTACCTGTACCAAGATGGTAGCAGCATCAGAGGAGAGAAAAAGGCACATTCAAGAGATGTTACAAAGGTGAAATTGACAGGTCTTGGCAATAGATTGGATATGGGGTTGCTGATGGTGATTTATAAAAGTGTGGAGTCAGGATGACACCAAGGTTGAGAGCCTGGGGAACTGGGAGGATGGTAGTACGCTCAATACTAATAGGCAAGTTTGGAAGGAATAGAGGGTTTGGGGAAAAGATAATGAATTCTGTTTTGGACATGTTGAGTTTAAGATGTCTCCTGGACATCCATTTTGAGATATCTGAAAGACAATTGGAGATGCAAGATTGGAGGTCAGGAGAGAGGTTAGGGCTGGATAAGTAGATTTGAGGATCATCAGCATAGAGATAATAATTAAATTCATGGTAGCTGATAAGACCATTAAGTGAAATAGTATAGAGAGAGAAGAGAAGAGGGCTCCATCCAGAGCCCATAGGACACTTGTGATTAGAGGGGGTGACCTAGATGAAGATCCAACAAAGGAGACTGAGGAGTGATCTGATAGGTAGGAGAATGAGAAGAGAGTAGAGTCTCAAAAACCTATCAACAAAAGCATGCAATTTCATCTTTGGGCAGCTCTAACTGTTAGACAGTTTTTACTTATCCGTAGCCAAAACTAATCTTTCTGCAACTTCTACTCATTGCTCCTTGTTTTGCTTACTGGGGCCAAACAAAACTAGTCTAATCATTTTTCAATATGACAATAATCCAGATACTTGAAGATAGCTATCATATTACTTATAAGTCTTCTCTTCTCTAGGCTAAATATCCTACTTTCCTTTGATTGATTCTTTTGTGGAATGGATATGTTTTCCCTCTCTGTCCTGGTCACCAACTTCTGGATGCACTACAGGTGGTCCAAGTTCCTAAAGCGTGGTGCCTAGAATTGAACATAATACCCTACATGTAGTCTGACCAGAGCAGAGTACAGTGCTAGTATCATTTTCCTTATGCTGGGCTTTAAGGTGCTATTAATATAACATGAGATTGAATTTTTTTTTGTCTCCCACATCACACTGCTAACTCATATTTAGTTTACAGTATGCCAAAATCCTTTTTTTTCATTTGAATTGTTTTCTAGCCATTTACCATTCTGTTGTGCTGCAATTTTACCAAGTAAGTGGCTTTACTTCTATCCTTATTTAATTCTATTTTATTAGCTTTACCTCATTGTTGAAATCTTTTTGGATCCTTATTCTGTCATCCAATGTATTAGCATTCTTTATCAGATTCATTTCATTTGCAAATTTGATAAAGATGTCGTATATGTAAGCCTTGATCAAATTCATTAATAAAAATATTTGGAAAGAACATAGTCAAGGACAGAGTCATGCAGTACATTAGATTATAGAATCATGAGTAATAGATCTAGAGTTGGAAGGTACCTTACAGTCTGTTGCACCCAACTCCCTCATTTTACAAATGAAGGAACTGGGGCCCAGAGAAGTTATAAGAGATTTGTCATGCTTCATAGAGCTTGTAAGTGGTCGAGGCACTATGTGAACCAAGGCCTTCCTGACTCTGAGTCCATTGCTCTACCTACCACTCTATGATATGTTGCATCTCTAGAGCTCCCTCCAGACTGACATTGATTCATTAATCAATATTCTTTAGGACTAATAGTTCAACTGGCTCCAAATCCATCTATAGGAATTGTCATCCAGCTGACATCTTTCCATCTTGACCATGAAGATATTATCAGCATTGTCAAATGCTTTGTTTACATGTGGATATACCATGCTATCAAATCCCCCTTATCCACAGTCTCCCACTATTGCCCATCCTCTCAACAAACAAACAAACAAAAAAAGAAATGCAGCTCGTATGGTGTGATTTATTTTTGATAAAGGCATTCTAACTCTTAGAGATTACTGCTTTATTTTTTAAGGACTCACAGACCATACCTTTAATAAGATTATGTGAAATCATGCTGGTCTTGAAGTCAAGTTCCCTGGCTTGAAGAATCTACCTTCTTTGGGTAGCTAGTGGTGTAGTGGATAGAGCACCTACCCTGGAGTCAGGAGGACCTGAGTTCAAATGTGACCTCAGACATTTACTAGCTGTGTGACCCTAAGCAAGTCACTTAATCCCTATTGCCTTTTTTAAAAAAAGGAAAAAAGAATGTACCTTCTTCTTCTTTTGGAAAATCAGGGCCAAATTTGCCAATCTCAAGTCCTATGTCTTTTCTCCCACTCTCTACAATTTTCCAAAGATGAAACCTGGTGGAAAGAGTTCATCAGACTTGGTGACTTGAACTTATTTAGAAGGAGTTAGCTAAGTTCCCTCTTCCCATTCTGTACTTATCTCAGAATATAATTCAAGTGCAGCCATTTTTGTCCTCTGTTTCCTAATCTGAAACCTATACAGAAGCAATATAGAATAAAGGTTCTGACAGCTCCATTGTCCATTTTCATCATCCCATACATACCAAGCAGAGATCCTAGCCTTTTTTTTTAGTCTTCTATTGTCCCATATATAACTTTAAAAGAAACTTCAATTTACCCCTTTTATTGTCCTTATTATATCAAAATGAAATTAATTATCTGAAGCTTTCTATGAGTAATAATTGGTCATTGCAGGGAAGGCATCACAGTGGAGGTGGCAGATGAGGTGGGATGAAGAAAGATGAGGATCCTGAGTAGATGGTTGTGCAAATACAGAGAGGTGGAAGATGGAATATCACACTCAAGAATGGCTAGTAGTAATAACAGCTAACCTTTACATAGCACTTTTAGGTTTATAAACATTACCTCATTTGATCCTCACAATAAGCCTGAGAGGTGCTACTATTATCCCCATCTTACAGATGAGGAAACTGAGGCTGATAGAGGTTGAATGACTTGTTTTGAGTCACACAACTAGTAATTGTCAGAGATAGCATTTGAATTCAAGTCTTCTTGACTCCAGGACAATTTGTACCACCTAGTTTCCTCTTGAATGTGATATAGAATGAAGGAAGAAAGGTAATGTTGAAAAAATAGATTGGAGTCAGATTGTGGAGGTCTTAAATGCCAGCTTGTTCTTTATTCTGGAGACAATTTTTGACCAGCTGAGTGACCTGGTCAGACCTGTGCCTTAAATTTATTCTGATAGCTTTGTGGAGATAGATTGGAGAAGGGAATAATTGGAAGGAGGGGTGCTTTTATAATAGTTCAGGTGAGAGATGATGGGGAACTGAACAGTAGTGATGGCTGTGTGAATGGAGAGAAGATGATGATGCAAGAAATGATATGGAGGAGGAACTGACAAGGCTTGGCAGTTCATTGAATGTGGGAGGTGAAGAAGAGGGAGAATCAAGGATGATCCCAAGGTAATGAGTCTGGGTCATTTGACAAAAGTCTCTTTACTCTTCACAGAAATGAGGATATTCGGAGTTGGGAAGAGCAAATTTAGGGAAAATATAATGAATTCCATTTTGGCAATGTTGAGTCTGAGAAACCAATGACAACCACATGCAGATTGGAGATGTATAACAGGCTTCTTACTAGTGTTGCAATTAAAATTAAGGGAAACTGAGGCACAACATGCCAAACACAATCGATTTATCAGCAAAGTGTGAATTTGTCAACAAACAGGGTCTCAGCCTCCTCATCAATAGCTAAGACCCCGAGGTGGGGCTTACAGATCATTTTTTATAGACAAAAGGAGGAACATCTTTGCTAAAAGGCAGCATCATAGATGGGGGAAACAATATGATTGGTTATAAGGCTTGTAGAATCATAGATGAAGAAAACAACATGATTATCTGGAGATCAGTATATGGGGCTAACAACCACCTTTCCTTCCATCTTGTTGCTAATTGATTGTGTCTACCTGTAAGGTTAGTTAATGGTGCATGGGTAATGAACCAGACTTCCTTCAAGGACAGAGATAACAGACCAGATTTCCTTGAAGAACAACTAGAGGGATAGAGATAACAAATTTCCTTGACATAAGAATAGATCATTGATTTCACAGAAAAAACTGAACTTCTAAACTTAACCTGGAGACAATGAGTAATTTATAGGAGAACTGAATTTCTAAACTTAATTCAGAGACAACAAAATGTGACTTAGGCAGTTACAAAAATGTCAGTGTTAATACAGAATGAAATAAATTATAAAGTAGAATCAATCTGAGTTTTCTTCATTAGTAATATAGAAATGGAGCTCAGATGATATCTATATTTGTGTTGATAGACCTAGATATTGATAAGGTATATTTGGGAGTCATATGTGCTGTAGTCTTAGGCAAAACAAACTCCTGCCTTTTGGTTTTCCATGATAACCTAGGGAAGTGGGCAGGGGGCAGAATGAAGTTCTGTTTCAAATCCATGGGTTGACCTGTGCAACACTAACCCTCCTCTCTCTTTCTCTCTCTCCTCTCTCTCCTTCTCTCTCTTTCTCTTTCTTCTCTCTCTTACCTTCTCTTTCTCTCTTTTCTCTCTCTCTCCTTCCTTCTTTCCCTCTCTTGTCTCTATTTTCCCTCTCTCACCTCTCCCCCCTCATTATCCACTTACTTTGGTCTAGCATGACTTGTTCTTGGTGAAGCCCTACGAGTCCCTGGTGATCACTACTACTTCCCTTTCTATATGACCATAAACTATACCTTTAATGTGTTTTAGAAACTTGACAGGAATTTCAATGAAGCTTGTTGGCCTGTGGTTTACAGACTCTGATTTCGCTTTTTGGAAAATCAAGACATATGCTGTCTTTCAGTCCTGTGGGATCATTTCTCATTCTTCACAGTCACTCCAAGATTGCTGACAGTGGCCTGGCGATGATATCTGCCAGTTCTTTCTGTCACCTAGGATGGAGTTCATTTAGGTCTGATGACTTGAACTCATTGAGGTCATCTAAATTCTCTCTTGCCATCTCCTCACTTATCTTGGGTTTCAAGTCTCTGCTAACCCTTTTTTCTCCCCTATGCTTTCTAGGCCAAAGATCATTCTTCTTGGCAGAGAAATCAGAAGTAAAGTAAGATTTAAATAGTTCTGCTTTCCCACAGTTTTGTGTTCTCATCACCTCATCTCCCCTGAACCAGAGGTCCCAAGGCTTTCCTCCTCTTGTCTTTTTTATCTGCAAATACGTAAAATAGTTTTGTTATGAACGAATGAATTCAGTGAAATGTAATGCTATAAATTTGTTAAGCACTTATTAAGATTGAACTGGCCTTTGGGGTAAATGGATATGATAAGCCCTCCTTTCAGTCAATCCTTCCTTTCTCTTTAGGGATTATATTAAATTACTTTTTTGGTTTCCTGCCTGTTTGTATGTGGACCCATCAAGATTTCTCTTAGGCTTGGAGCGCATGGGCTCTCACCATTGACTTTATGGCAGAGAAATCCATAAGACTCTTGCCAAATGTTTTAAAACTTGAAACCTCTACATCTCCACCTGAGAAGCCAGCAGGGATTTCTCATTTGAGTGAGAGCATCCATCCAAGCTAAAATTGGCCTAGTCATTCAAGCTAACTTAAGCTGTCTTCCCAATTCTTTCTCTGCCTAATCCTGACCCTCTACATTTAGCCAAATTCTAGGGAATGAACCTCTCTTCTAGAGAAGATCATCTTTCTGTGCCCCTCCTTATCTTTCTGCATAGTTAAGAGGGCTCATGGAAGCAAACTATCTTCCATGGGCCTTTTTGAGAGAGGTAGGCAAGCTGCAAGTAATTGTAGTTGCATTGGCACAATCATGAGTAGCTAGATGGGCCCAACACATGCATAGAGTGCTGGACCTGCAGTCAGGAAGACTTGAGTTCAAATCCTCTTCAGATACTTTCTAGCTGTGTGACTCAGGGTGTGTTCCTTAACCTATCAATCTTGGTTTCCTCATCTGTAAAATGGGGGTAATAATGGTACCTAACACAGAGAGTTATTGTGAGGATCAAATTTTTTAAAAAACATGCAAAATGCTTTGTAAACCTTAAAATGCTATATCAATATTAGTTATAATTATTATTAGCAGAAATGAAACTAAGGGGCAGCTAGGCGGTGCAGTAGATAGAGTGCCGGCCCTGAAGTCAGGAGGACCTGAGTTCAAATCCGGTCTCAGAGCAAACACTTGACCTGTATTAGCTATGTGACCTTAGGCAAGTCACTTAACCCCAATTCCTCACTAAAAAAAAAAAAAAGAAAAAAGAAAAAAGAAAGAAACTAGAAAATTTTAGACCAAGGGCATACACTACAAGCTGCCCTTGAAACAAATGACATTGTGACAAACAGATCACCACTTCCTTCCATCTGATAGCTCCCTATTTTAACTATTTTTTTCTTGCTTACCAGGTCATAAACTCAGTTGTTTCTAATTCAGTGCTCTACAAATTTGGTATTCTAAGCCATAGTCCCATTACTTTACCCTAGTTATATCTGCAATCTTGAGCCCTTCTCTGATTGCTGCTGTTCTTCAAGGAACAAAGGAGCACTGGTATACCCTATTGGAACCATCCAACTCTAAGGTGCTGGAGACATACAGAAGTGGTTTGTTATTATCCCTTCATCTGCAAACTGCAACACTGAAGAGTCACCCTGGGTGCAAGATTTGGGATCACCCCTGAGGTTGAGAAATTATTTGCATTTAAACAAATAAATCTAGGGATAAATGGGGCATATTGGAAAAGAGGAGGGACCCTTGCAGTGTCTCATGATATGAATAATGTCTTCCTTTCTGACAATCAATCAATCAACAAATATTCATTAAGTACCTACTATATGCCAGGAGCTGTGTTGAACACTGGGGATACATGTACAAAGAAATAAATAATCCCTAATGGAAAGGAGTTTTCATTTTAATAAGGAAGATAACAAGTATATATACATACATATATATGAACACATATATGTATATGTATATAAACACATACATATGTGTATATACGTATATACATACAAACACATACATATATGTATATATGTATATATATACTTATATACATACATATATGTATATATAGCATAAGATAAAGCTAAAAATACAAAACCTATACAAAATTGTTAAAGCTGTTAGGGGGATCAGGTAAATCTTCATGCAGAAAATGGTGCTCAATCTGAATAAAAGAAGAGAGGAGCTCTGTGAGGTATAGCTAAGGAGGGGGCACAGCTGATGGATATGGGATGTCTATTGCAAAGACACAAAGATGGGAAATGGAGTGCCATGTCTAAGGAACAGAGAGGAGGCTGGATTAGAGAATGCAGGAAGGGGGATAATGTCCAATTGAGGCTAGAAAGCTAGATTGTGGCCAGATTGTCTAGACTTTAAGAGATAAACAGATGTTTATATTTTATCCTAGAGGCAGCAGAGAAATCTTAGAGTGGATTGAGTAGAGGAGTCACTTGATCTCATCTGTACTTTAGCAAAATTACTTTGGCAATAATGTCTATGAGGGGCTGGGGTTGTGAGAGACTTGAGGCTGGGAGACCAATTAGGAGGCAATGGCAGTAATATAATAGGCAACAGGTTATGAGGGCTTAAAATGAGAACAAATAGAAACCAGAAATTGTACAGATTAGAACATGTCAGAAAATAGACATCCCAATGGTTTGATGATGTAGTTAAACTAAGAGAGTGAGGCCTTTATGTCACTCAAAGGGAAACTCCCTGAAGTTGGCAAGTTGGAAATCAGAGGTGTGCTGAAGAAGTATACGTGTATACCTTCGAAAGTCTGTTCTTTCCCTTCATGGATCTCTCCCTAAAGAGTGTTTGGAAACAGGAGAGATTAGTAGAGAGGAAAGACTATCCAGGAGGAAAAGGCAGTCAACAACGTCTTATATATTGTTTTCAGGTTTGGAAAGCATTTTATATTACATTATCTCATTGGATTCTTATGCCAACCCTATTCAGTAGATGCTATCATTATTCACATTTTGCAAATGAGAAAACATTGACTAAGAGAGTTTAAGTGACTTGACCAGGGTCACATAGCTAGTAAGTGTAAGAGGCAAGGATTGTTGTTCAATCATTTCAGTCACATCCTACTCTTTGTTACCCCATTTGGGTTTTTCCTGGCAAAGAAACTGAAGTGGTTTGCCATTTCTTTCTCCATCTCATTTACCAAAGAGAAAAATGAGGCAAACAGGGTAAAATGACTTGCCCAGGGTCACACAGCTAATGTCTGAGGCCATATTGAACCCAGATCTTCCTGACTCCAGGCCTGGCAAGGATTAGACCCCACATATCCCTGACTCCAAATCTAGCCCTCTGTTAACTATACCAAGTAGTTTTAGGCTGTCCAGACTACTCTAGAATAATCTTTATAGGAATAGGAATGGTGAAGAGGGTAGAGAGGAAAGATGAACGGCAACTGGATATTTTATCATGCTTTAATGTTTGTTGTTTCACTTGATACTTAAAACAATCACCTAAGGTAGACCTTACTGTGCACATTTATAGATGAAGAGATCAGATAGTTTAAGTGATTTATGCTTATATGAACAGCTAAGTATCAGAGATATGATTCAGACCTGAAGACTTCTTGACTCCAAGCCCAGCATTTTGTCCACTATGCCATGCTGTCTTTTAAAAGTGAGGTCTCTGAGACATCTAGGATTTCCCTGTTCAGTTGAAATTTTCCTGGAGTCATGAACAGGAATTTGCTCATGTTTATCTTCCACTGAGAGACTTGGGATAGATTCTTATAAACTCTTAAAGTCTTAGACTTCTTCTTGTGTATAATGGAGATAATAATAGAGACTTTATTCATAAGAATGTTGTTGTTCTTGTTCAGTTGTTTCAGTTGTGTTTAACTCTTTGTCACCCCATTTGGGTTTTTCTCGGCAAGATGCTGGAGTGGTTTGCCATTTCCTTCTCCAGCTCATTTTGCAGATGAGGAAACTGAGGGAAACAAGTTGAGTGGCTTGCCCAGGGTCACACAGATAGTAAGTATGAGAGGCTGTATTTGAATTCAGGTCTTCCTGACTCTAGGCCCATTGCTCTATCTGCTGTGCTACCGAGGCGCCCCATTCATAAGAATGGGAAGCCGTAAATGAGAATTATGTAAAATACGTTGTTAGGAATGATCATTGTAAAGTACTTAAATTCAGCAGGGATTTCTTTGACAGAAGAGACAGTCAGTACTCACTTTTTCTGTCTCCCTTGGTCTTCTCCATTACATTTCCTCCATGTCCAGACTCTATCCTGTTGAAGGGAACTGATTCAGGAGCAAAGTCTCTTAATTTTTATATTCTAGCAAAGACTTTTATATTCTAGCAAAGACCTCATCAATGAGGTCTTATGAGGAATGGGCCCATTGAACCTCTTCTCCCTTCTTTCCCTCTTTTCTTCTCACATTTTGCTGTGGTTGTTGCAAGGGGTAGGAGGAAGGGCTATACCTATGATTTCATGGATGTGTGGAAACTCCTCCAACAATGAAGTTTGTCAACTTTCTGCAGTTTAGTAAAGTTGCCTGGGGCACTGAGAGGTTAAATGATTTACCTGGGATCACAAAATGGGTTTGTATCAAAGGCAGGACCTGTACCCAGGTCATCCTAACTCTGAGATTAGAAAGTTAGTACTCTACCACTGGACCACTTTGTTGCCTGCTATTCCTTTCTTAAATGTATTTATCTATCACATCCTTGTTATACATCCTTCTTAACTGATATAAAAGAATTGTAAAACATGGTGTTCTTCCAACAGAAGCTTAAACTTAATTTAAAATACCATAAATATGCAAATTAAATGACTTTAAACGTAGAAAGCAGATCAAGATCAGACAAAATGCATATCCCTTCAAGGGATATCATTTACAGGGTTTGATTCAGAGTGGGCTGCTGTCAATTGGGGAGAAAAAAATTTCTGGGAGGACTCACACTTTTATCTAGATCTTAAAGGAGATTATGGCTAAATTAGGGCTGTGGGGTAATAAGACAAGACTGGCAGGGTTAGAAAGACATGAGGCTAGAGCAGAAAAAAGTATGAGTTAGAAGCAATAAACAGAGTCTAGCCTAGAAAACTCCAGGTCTTCTCCAAAGTTAATGGAATTGAATGGGTCAGAAAATGAGAAAAAAGATTTCTAGTTTCCCCAGTTCAATTTCATTACTCTGACCCAACAAGAATCTCTCTCTCTCTCTCTCTCTCTCCTCTCTCTCTCTCTCTCTCTCTCTCTCTCTCTTTCTCTCTTCTTCTCACTCACACTGAAAGTCTACGTTCACTCACAGCTCTGATCCCACCACTTTTTGGCATAGGACTTTGACCTGTTCTGTCTTTAAGCTAGGCTTACCCCTTCCTAGCTAACCTACGGCCATCTTTGGGTCTAACCGCATTGATGCCATATTTAGTTTGGACACCTGATTGGCATAGCCAATTATAGTTAAGAATTCCTGAATTTAAGAGATTTATTAGCCTCAGACTTCCCTATAATAGGGATTACTGGTGTGGAGCACTAGGCCTGGTCCCAAAAGAATTTATTAAGTGCTTCTTATGCACAAGACATTATCCTAACTTCTGGGAAAACAAGAAGAACAAAATAGTCCCTGACTTCAAGAAACCTACAGTCTACTAGGTAGATATAACATGTCTATACATGATAATTTAAGGAGATGGGTGAGGAATAATAACCATAGGACAGAAATTTCCAATCTTTCTTTGCCTTTCAGGAATTTTTACATATCCCCTATTCATTATTGAAAGGAAACAAATTCTAGAATTTATCATGTCTATTCACATTATAAAGACCTTCTTGTACTCTATATTCTATGAAAAGAAATAAATCCTGGAATTTATAAAGCATATGCACATAACAAATTATTTCTGAATCCTCTATTCAATGTGGAAAGAACTAAGTTCCAGAGTTTACCATACAGATACACATAAGATCACTTAATTACTTAATATAGTTATTTATGTTCTCTATAACTCTCAAAAAGCTTTTCAACTCCCTGGGTATATGTACTCCAAGTTTGAAATCCCTACTGTCTGAGATGGTATATAAACTAAGCCTCAGTAGAAGTTAGGGATTCTAGGAGGTAGAGGTTAGGAGCATGGGGGATAATTTTTTGGAAGCAGGGGACGGAATGCTGAGTTTGGAGAGTAGTAAGTAGACTAGTCTGGTCAGAATATAGAGTTCATAAAAAGGAACAAAGTACAGTAAGTCTGGAAACAAACCATGTGAAATGGATGAAGGCCATTTTCTGATTTTTATATTGGGATACCATGCTTTCAGATAGGATGCCCTTTATGTTCTTTTGCCATTTAGATAGTCTAATAATAAGAGATGGGTCAAAATAATTAACCCCTATCTAATAGCCTCATCAACTGAGCTTGTAAAATTATATCAATGGGTATTTTAGTTTTCGTTTATGGTTACAGTCTCCATAATGGTTTCCTGCTACCTCTGAGCCAAACCAGACAACTAACAAAGTGACAAAACATTTTGAGACAGGGGGCCCTGTCATACCCCCAGGAAGACATAGTAGAGGCCAACAGCCTTTAAGCAGCATCTAATGGGGAGTAGCTGCACAAGGCTATCTCTAGCCTCCAGCTGCAGAGTTTGACTACTCAAATTTCAAGACCTATTGGGTGAGTTTAATCTCAGGCAAGATAAACTTGTCTGAGTTGCTAAGAGATCTGACCCAGTGATGGATGGAAGTCACAACATGTAGAGTTCAAACACTAATCCAACAAGGTCAGTTTTTCCCAGTCATGTATTCTTAGGACTCCATATATAATTCCTGCCCCTTTCCATCTGTCAGGGAGGGTCAAAATACAGCTCTGCCTGAAATTAAGGGAGTGGATGAGGTGAAAATAGTAAGAACTATGGTAATAGCATCTACTCTGCTCTCTGCCCAATGATGGCCTGGTAAAACAAAGCACACTGTTTGATTTCCTGTGAAAGAATAGAAATTCCCTAACTACTGTGTCTAACATTTTTCTAGCTCTGTAACTACTATGGGGCTGCCAATAGCAGGATGAAAAAATCAGGGTCGTGGGAGAGGCTGTGCCTCCTCCTTAGGGTGACTAGTATCCCCTACTCCTGACAGTCTTTGTGGTACAATGGAAAAAGTGCTCAAGGTCACACAGATTGTAAGTAGAAGAGCCAGAATTTTAATTCAGACACTTACTACCTATGTGACTTTGACCAAGTAACTGCCTTTCTAGGTATCATTTTCCTCATCTGTAATATAAGAGAGTTGCACTAGATGAGTTCTAAGGTCCCTTTCTGTGATCATATAACCTTGCCTCATGCTTCTGTGCCATCTTGCATCACCCTGCAGTGTGACTGCCTCCATAGTCCTGTCGCCATACCACCCCTCTTTCTCCTCCACCTGCATCCACCACCTTCACACTGGTGCAAGCCACACTCTTTGGGTTATGGGTGATATCACCTCTCTGAGAACTACAGTATCTGTGGTCCATCAATTCTCTGTGCCTTTCTCCCTGTTTATACCAGGGATGGGGAACTTGCAGCCTTGAGGCCACATGTGGCCCTCTGGGCTCTTAAGTGCCACCCTTTGACAGAATCCAAACTTCACAGAACAAATCCCCTTAATAAAAGGATTTGTTCTATAAAACTTAAACTCAGTTAAAAGGCCACACCCAAGGGACCTAGAAAGCCATATGTGGCCTTGAGGCCTGGAGGTTACATACCCCTGGTCTATACGCAAATAGTTTGCCCCAGGTGCAAGTAATTTTAGTTATTGCCCTAAATATATCCCTCTTGCCTGAAACTAGCAGTGCACTGGAGCCAGCACTCAGGCTTAAGAGAGTCAATTGTTAAATTTTCAGTCTGAACATCTACACATCGCGAATCATCCAACACTACAAATCCGGGCTTAATTTATTGTTTGGACTTAAGAAAATGATGGGCAAAATATCAATAATGTTGAATAAACTTTAAAAGTATGCCATACATACATTTTCCCTGAGGACTGTGTTGTTAGAGTTTGCCAGCACACCATCTGAAACTCACACTTCCTGTCTCTGCCCATCGCACCCTCTCTGTCTATTGAAATCTTTCTCCTTTCTTGTTCAGACATTGCTTTCCCTGTGTTGCTTCCCTTCCCTGTGGACTAGAAGTTATTTTGCTTTCCTATTAATCAGATTCTATCTCACGTTATAGCTATTTATGCTTTTGTCTCACCGCTCCAGTGCGTAGTGCCAGGTCTTCTGTGGTGGTGGTGTTGAACAGGTACTTTCTTCTGTCAGTCATAGATATATAGAACTAGATATAGAACTAGAAAGGACCTTAGAGATCATCTAATTCAGGGGTGGGGAACCTGAGACCTCGAGGCCACATGAGGCCTTCTAGGTTCTTGGGTGCGGCCTTTTGACTGGGTCCAAATTTTACAGAGCAAATCCTTTTATTAAGGGGATTCGTTCTGTGAATTTTGGATTCAGTCAAAGGGCTGCACTTGAGAACCTACAGGGCCACATGTGGCTTCGAGGCTGCAGGTTCTCCACCCCTGGTAAATCCCCTCATTTTAGAAATTAAAAAAAGAAAGACAAAAAAGAAGCCCAGAGACTTACTGAAGGGAAAATGATTTGGCAGTCTCACAGTAATAAATGAGTTTGGATTTGAACTCTGGGTCCCTGTTTAGTCATGAGAGTTTCTATTAAAATAGATGCTGGGTGATGTACGATCTTCAACAATAGAATCAAGCTGTCTGAAGAATATGGCCTATATAGCACTCTATAGCAGTGACCAAGAAAGTACAGGAAGAAGCTGATTTAGAATTGATGGCTTCTTCTTGGAAAAGCTCATGGCACTTTGTGATTGTCTTACGCATTTTCACATTCTACCTTGTTTCACAGTCATTGGAAGAACCAGTCATAACATTTGTCCATTAATCCATTCATTTGTATTAATATCTTATTTCATATCCAAGGTATTTCACATCTGTTATCTCATCACCTTTCTGTACTGATTCTACAAAAAGCTGGTGTCAGGGGTTAATCTCATCTCTGTTTTACAAATGAAGAAACTGAGGCATGGATTACTTAAGTCTGTATTCAGAATAAGAATTGATTACTTAAGACTACCCAAAACCAGTGACATCCTGAAGCTGAACTCAAGACTGCCTCAAGAAATCACATGTGCGTTTATAGCCTCATTGTAGTAATGAATGAGAAGCATACTGTCTTATTCTTATGGATTTAACTAGTACTTTATCACCAAATGTTAACTTAATCTGACAGAGCTATAAGTGACTCTCTATTATAATCCCCTAATTTTACAAATAAGGAAACCAAATCCCAGAAAAGTGAAGTTACTTTTGTGTGAAGTTACAAAGTGAACCAATGGCTAGACCACAAAAATAATCCACAAACTTCGATGTTTACAAAGCACTTTCTTCATAACATCCCTATGAGTTGGTAATACACATTTTATTGTCTTCATTTTATAGATGAGGGTATTGAGGGTTAAAAAGGTTAAGTGATTTAACTAGGGTCAGTAAGTCACAAAGCTATGGCTCAGAACTAGATCTTCTTGTTCTAAAACCAGACCTCTTTTTATTATTACTACATCCACTCATGTCTTTGACTTTCCGCTGTTCAGAGGATCATAGCATCACTAATTTAGAGATGAAAGAGAACCTAAATGCCACTGACTCTACCCTTCCCCCCCCCCCAATATTACAGATTAGGAATTTGAGCGATAGGGAGTTGATTTGCCCAGGCTCACACAACTAGTAAGTATTTTAGGTGGGATTTGAATTCAGGTTAAAATTTGTTTCTCAGTATTACAATGGAACAATTCATTGTATTCTAGCCAACTTCCTTCTGATTAAAAAGAGAAAGGAACAGATAGGGATGAATAATCAGAATGGTTTCTTCAAATTCATACTAGACCAACCTGATTTCCTTTTTTTTGGACAGGTTATTATGGGATGAGGGGAATGCTGTTGGATACAGTTTACTTAAGTTTCAGTGAAGTCTTTGATAAAGCATCACATACTCTTCTTGTGGAGAAGATTGAGGGATGTGGAGTAGATGATAAAATGTTCATTTGAAGCTTGTTGGATGGCTAGGCTCAAAGAGTAATTGTTAATGGTTCAGTGTCAACATGGAATAATCTGGCTGATTAACCCAGAGATCTGTGTGTGGCCCTATATTATTTAACATTTCTTTTTTTAGTGACTTGGGGAGAAGCATAGATTGTACACTTATCACATTTGCAGATGACCTGGAGCTGGGAAGGATAGCTAACACAGAGGATGACAGAGTCAGGATCCAAAAAGGTTTGATAGGGTAGAGCATTGAACTGAGTCCAATAAGATGAAATTCAATAGGAATAAGAGGAGAGTCTTTTACTTGGGCACAAAGGAATCTGCTTCATAAGATGAAGGAGACATGAATAGACAGCAGTTGTTCTGAAAATAAAAAGATCCGGGGGCTTTAGTGGACTGCAAACTCAATATGAGTCATCAGTATGATGTGGCAGCCAAAAAAGTGAACGTGATCTCGGGCTTCATTAAGAGGGCTACAGCTTCCAGGAATAGAGAGCTGAGAGTTCCACTGTGCTCTGCCCTTGTCAGACTTCATCTGGAGTATTGAGTTCAGTTCTGGGCACCACTGTTTAAGAAAGACATTGATAAAGTAAAGAGTGTCCAGAGTAGGACAATCAAGATGACAAAAGGCCTTCACTTCATGGCAAATGAGGATTGATTGAAGGAACCAGGCATGTTTAGCCCGGAGAAAAGAAGAATGGGAGGGGCATGATAAGTATTTGAAGGGCTACCCTTCAAATGGGAGGAGGAATTATATTTGTTCTGTTGGATCCCAGAACATAGAAGTAGAAGCAATCAGTAGAAATGAACAAAGAAATCAACTTAGAATTAATGTTAGAAAAGACTTCCTAACAACTAAAGCTACCCTAAAGTAAAATGGGCTGCTTCAAGAGGTAGTAGGTTTCTCTGCCTCTTGGAGGTCTACAAATGGAGGCTGGGTGATCATTTATTGACAATAGTACAGTAGAGATTCCTTTTGTGTCTGGTTTGGGCCAGAAGGTGGCTAACGTCCTTTCCAAATCTCAGATTCTGAGATACTGCAATAGCAAATGCACATCATTCAGACATCTTCCCCAACCATCTTCTCTTTTACTTCTACCTCTGATGAAGTGGTCCTTTTCATTGCCAATACAAGCCCCTTGGTTCTATCCTTTCCAGTCTTCCCCAGAATATTGCTTCCACTATTATCCCCATTCTCTCTCTACATCTCTCCCTGTCCACTGGATGCTTTCTTGCTTCTTTCAAACATATCCATGTCTCTGATGTTCTTAAAAAATTCTCACTTGATTCGATGATTCCTGATAGCAATATTCCAATATGTCTCCTCACCTGCTCAGCTAAACTCCATAAGAAAGCTATCTACAGCATGATCCTCCATTTCCCCACCTGTAACCAGCTTCTAAACCCGTTATAATCAAGCTTTCAACCTCTTCATTTAACTGAAACTTCCCTTTTGCAAGTTATCAATGATCTCTTAATTGCCAGATTTAATGGCCTTTGCTCACTCCTAATCCTTCTTCACTTCTACATTGTTGACCACCTTCTTCTCCTCTTATGTGCTCTCTCCCTTCTAGCTTTCCATGACCCTGTTCTCTCTTTATCATCCTCCTACTTGTGTGTCTATTCCTTTTCAATGTCCTTTGCTGGGTCTTCATCCATGTCATGTCTATTCACTGTGGATATTCTCCAAGACTCTGTCTTGGTTCTTTTTCTCTTTTCCTTTTACATTATTTATTCCTATTTACATTATTCACCTGGTGACTTCATCATCTCCCATGGATTCAAGTATCATTTTTGTGGAGATGATTCTCAGATCCTATATCTACATCTCTAGTTGCTTCCCTGAACCAAATCCCCAATTAATTATTGCCAGTTTCAGACTGTATTTCCATAGGCATCTAAAATGCAAATGTCAAAAACAGAATTCATAATTGTGCCTCTCCAGACCTCCCTGCACTCAACTTTCCCATTCCTGTCAAGGACACCAGTCAGTCACGTCCTCAATGTTGGCATCATCTTCAACTCCTCACTCTCAATCTTCTTTTACAAAGGTAATTAAATAATTGAAATTAAAATATTAATGTCGAATTAGAAGAGTAGAATTAAAAAGTTCTGCACGCAATTTTTGCACCTCCTATTTAACCTTTTTAAGCAACTAAAAAATAGACATTGACTCATTACCATAATTTCTTTGTGATGTTTACCCAATGTAAAACAATTACTACACTAAAAGGAGCAAGAGAGCACAAAAACTGCCTTAGTCAGCAAACAATTGATCTTCTTACTGAACAGAGAGACACAGAAGACTAATTTAATTTAGAGTACAAACTAATGTGTAAAGCACTTCATTGGAGGATGACAGAAGATTATCTATATTGTCTCAAAAAACCCAGAAATCAGTGAAAGATCAAAAGAGCATCTAAAAGCTTTATGTATGACTGAATTAAACTAAATCATTCCTAAGACTCTTAAAATTAAACCAGAAGGAGTGTGTCAAATACACATAAAATAGAATCAGCATATGCCCGCTAGTATATATGCCAGCGTAGTAGGTAGAGCACTGGACTTAGAATCAGGAAAGCTTATCTTCATGAGTTCAAATCCAGCCTCAGACACTGACTAGCTGTGTGACCCTGGGCAAGTCACTTAACTCTGTTTGTCTCAGTTCCTCATTTGTAAAATGAGCTAGATAAAGAAATGGTAAACCACTCCAGTATCTTTGCTATGAAAACCCCAAAATGGGGTTACAAAGAGTTGGATCCAACTGAAACAAGTCAACAATAGCAAAAATCTATTTCCATCATCGTAATGACTATCTACCTCAGTACTTAATGTAACCGTGACTAGGAGAAAATGGAAACCTTATTGAAGAAAAGACCAGATAGATCTGATAAAGTGGATGAAGAGCAAGTCCACACCGATGGCAATATAACTTTCAAGGCACTCTGGGGTGAATTTTCAAGACATTGCAGAGTTAGATATGACTGAACAATTGAACAATGACAACAATGAAGTTCTTCCTAGAACCTTCAGATGAAGGTTCTTGTGATAGGGCAAATGTTTACTAGTATCTCTCTGATACAACTTCTTTTCTTCCAACTACAACATGGGGTAGAAGCAAGCTCCTCCTCCTTCTCTCCTTCTTCATGGATTAACTTTCCTTGAAGAGACAAAGCTGGTCCAATTGGCCCCTAATTTCCTTAACACAGCTTCCTGTTTACCTAAAGATATAAAAAGTTCCAGCCATGGACAACTGGGATCCCTCTAACTGGATGGATTTCTGAAGACCACATGAGTCACCATGTCTTCAACAATATGTTGTCCTGATAACCAGATGCATTTCCATATAGGAATGAGGGGGACCATATCCATAGAAACTAAGTATTGTATCCTTGTTGCATGTCCTTACTATGTTAGGACAAAGTAAACCTATTAAATCGTTTGTCAGTGCCTCATTTTATCCTAGTATTGAACCTGAACTAAGTGTATTACTGCCTTCAACAGGCCCAGACCAGCCATCTCTCATTCTTCAGACTGTGCCACCATGCCTCAGCTGCTTCCTAATTTTGCTCCTGTGGTCTCATTTTCTTGTTGCTTCCTGGAATCTCCATTCTGGGGAAAGATCCTGGACCAGGCTTTCATGATTCCCCAGACTTAGCCACCATGCCTCCATAAACAGGCATTACTCCCTCCCTTCTCTGCCATTTGCAGCTCCCCTTTTATGTGCAGTCTTCCCCTGTGAGAGTGTAAGGTCCTTGAAGGCAGGGATTGCTGTTAGTTTGCTTGTATTTGTATCCCCCACGCTTAGCGTAGTATGAAACATAGAAAGTGCTGAATAAATGCTTGTTGACTGACTGATTAATTATGAGTTTAAAATACAGCTTTAAAGTTTCTCATCTAACAGGGTTTCTCCTAGCCTTATATTAAGATCATAAAGCCATAAAATGACTTTTATTTTTAATGATCCAAAGGTTATCCATTGTGATGGCATATATAAATTGCTTTGCAACTGATAAATATTGGTAATTATTTTATAAATATTATTCTACAAATAATCATACTATAAATGTTCATAATTCTTAGTATTAAGCATTATTCTTAATATTAAGCAAGGCATATAATTAGGAGATATATCTTTCTCCCTTTGTCTGTCTCTTTGTCTCTGTCTCTCCCTCAGTCTCCCTGTCTCTCTCTGTCTCTCTCCATTTCCCCCTTTCCCTCCCTCTTTCTCTCTTCCACTCTCCTTCTCCTCTCTTCTACCCTTCCTTTCTCTCCTTCCCTCCCCCCCTCTGTCTGTCCTTCTACTCTCCCTCCCCTCCTCTTGACTCCCTCCTTTCCTCCCCCCCCTTTCTGTCCCTATCTTTCTCTCTCTGTCTCTTGGTCTCTGTCTCTCTCTTTGTGTCTCTGTCTCTATCTCTCTCCCCCTCAATGTAATTGTCATCTCATGTAATCTCCCATACAAAGTCTAAATTTAAAAAAAGAGATTAATTATAGCTAATGAGATTCTCTAGGTGTTCTTGTTTGTATATGACATTGTGGTTGTAACTGGGCTTACTCTGGCCCCCACAGCCTGAGAGTGAGGTATGTTACATTTCACTCCTCTCTCAGGCTTCTCTGGTATACTTAAGGAGTTCTGGGGTTATCTAGTCTCTGCCATTGGCTCAAGGAACCGTGGATTGTGTTCCTACAATTTTGAGTTCCTAGCACCCTAGTCCCATTTAACCATTTAACAGATTAGCTTTTCTAAAGTAATACATGCTTCAAAGGTATAACTAGAACAAATAGACAAGTATTTTCCCCAATACATCAGGGGCATCCACCCCCCATACCGCCTTCAGTCTCTGGGAATAGGAATGAAATTAAGTTCATGGCTTAGCTCAGTTTCTGTATGGCCTTTGCTCACATCCCAATTTCCAAGTCCAAAGATACCTTTCCTCCTCCCCCTTCTCCCTCTCCCCAGCTTGTTTTCTGGCAATCCTGCCATGGAATCCTCCCATGAAGATTGACTTAGATCTAGTTCTTCAGTCTGGGACTCCACTCACTGCAAACAGAACTGAAAAAGGACAAATAAAACAATTACAAAATCCCAAGCCCATTCTTTGGGGCCATAGGGCCTATCCAGTGGGGAAGGTGTACTTCCCTGCCCAGTTTAGCACAAGGTGCTAACGTTGTTGATGAATGAGACCTTCACCCCTGGATGCCACCAGAAAGATAGTAACTATGCTTTAGCAGATTTAAACAAGTGGAAAGTTCTGGCTACAGAGTCACTAGAAAGAAGCTACTTCCTCTTATGTGGTAGGTGAATGCAGAAAGTCTTCTCTCAGAAGCAGGTCCCTGGCATCTCCCACTTGGGTGCTTCCATCCAAGGTGATCTGGCCGTGTACCAGAGCTCTGTTATACATTGATTATAGGTCATCTTTAATGAGATCCACATCTATTCAGAAAAGAACAGCATAGTAATCCCTACTGAGTGTAAGTTTAGGGTGCGTGTCAAAGCTATTATTTGAAGAACAGATGCTGTTAATTTTATATCTCTTTGGGCAAGCCCAGTAGATTGAAAATGAATGTAGTGCAGTAGTGTGAACCAAGTATGGAAATTTAGATTAGAACCAGTCTGGAAGGTCTTGAATGAAGTCTTAAAGGCTGTGACTTTTTAAATTTTATTTGGTAGGCAATAATGAGCCATTGAAGGGTTTTTTTTTAAGTGAGATGATATTCAATCCAACAAACATTTACTAAACAAATACTGTTTGCAGAATACTTATCCCAGTTAACCTTTTCCAATTTGGCATTTTCTTCCATTTCTTAAACTCATACAATGATTTAAAACAATTCTTCCATTAAATTATCTTATTATAATTATAGTTCAAATATATAGAGATCAACTATCAACTTCACTAATATACGCACAGACACACACAGGGATGTTAGATTTATATCATCTGTGTCCTCTGAGAGTTTGCTAGCTCTAAATATGATCAAAATTGTACATTAGGAAGTTACTGTGGCACCTTCAATTGGAGCCATCCAGGAGACAGTGGGAGCCATGTATGTGCCTGAGACAGTTCAACTTTTTCCAGGTGTCGAGTCAGAGCTGAAGTTATATACTAAGCTTTGGGTAGAACTTGTTTGAAATTCAGTTCATGCTATCTTTCAGGTATGGACTTAATTTAGTTTCCCACTTTGTGCACTGATAGCAGTGCTTCATAAAACAGGGCTGTCCAGATCAAGACCTCATCCATCTTTCAGACATGCTAGATTATGGGGAACAGAGAATTCCTGGAAAGTTCAAATTTAATCTTACTCCAAGGACAAATAGACTAGATTGTAAGAAGAAAATATGCAAGGGGTAAAGACTCTGGGGGCTGATATGGGAACTCCAGTCATTAAACCTTTCACTTTTACTGTTTTGATAATTTATCTATGAAAATTGTGTTGAAGGCATCAAAGAGGTTATTTAATTAATTAGAAATTCTACTGTCCGTAACAACTAAGGGAGCTAGTTTGAAGCAGCAACCCTTGACTGCAGAAAATAATGTATTCAGTTCATGTGTCTAGTATGTACATGTGTGTTTTTAAATCCGTATTTGGTTCAATGGGTCTAAAGTCATTAAATAGTCCAACTCCCATCCATCAGGCATATTGAAAAAGACTGTCAGTAGAGTTGGAAATAATGTTTTAAGAGCTTCATGGGTCAAAGTTCCCAACTTTACCAAAAGGACTGGCTTCTCATGTAGGATTATTTCTAAGAAAAAGCAAGTAAGGGCGGGAAATAGAAGGCAATTGGCCAATAGAAGGAGAATAGGAGTAGTTAACCCATTCCATTTTGGTGCTTTGTGGTGTTTTTTAAGCTCATACCGCGATTTAAAACAATTTTTTTCCATTAAATTATCTTATTGTAGTTATACTTCAGGTATCCAGAGATAAACTATTTGTCAACTTCACTAATACACACAGACTTATGCACACACATACACACACACACACACACACACACACACACACACACAATATTGCCAAGAATCAGAAAATAACAGGTAATATAAAAAGTCTCTGAGAAAACAATTTTGATGTTAGTAAGTCACTGTGCTAAATCTCCTGATCTATAGGAAAGCCTCTGAAGATTCACTGAATCATGAATTGCTAACATTTTAGCAAACTTAGTCAATGGGTTTTTAAAATTCACAATGTGTTAGAAGCACAAAATTAGGAGAGAATAAGGGCCACCAGAGAGTATCTAGAAGTGATAGCTAAAAGCTTGGCAGTAAGAGAGGAGAAAGGAAATCTATCAAAAGTAGACACAAGAACAAAAATGTGCATCTTTCTAGGGCCAGTTAGTGCAAGGCAAACAATCCTACAAACCTCAGCAGGTCCTGAGAGTATCATTGAATTCATTAGCAGAATACTAAGCAGGGATGTGGGATACTCACATCCCCATGAAGCACAGGAGGTAGCACTTAGCTGCGAGAAAAGTTGACACTGGTAAACATACTCATAGGAATTTATACCTTCAAGAGGAAGATAATTATACATTTTGGTACTTGGAGGAGCATCAAAATTTTGGTAGTTTTTTGGTACATGTCCATTTTGCTACCTGTCCATTTCTTCTCATTTTGTGATATTCTTGTTCATGCGGTTTCACAGATCTCTTATAAAATATCTATCCAAATCATTGGGAGCCTTCCCCTATTTCTTTTAATATTTCATGACACTATTAATTTCTTATCTATCATTCCCATCCCATGACTGGCTTGACCTCTTTCCCATTCTACACATTCTTGATGATGCTTTTTGATGCCACGTCTCTCATAAATGATTGAGAACACAAGTACCCAAAGCAAACATGGGTGCAATTCCATCTACAGAGATAAAGAATCACACTATTTGTGACAAAACCCCCCCCCCCATACATAGCAGTACACTACCCTATCTAGAAAGATAAAGACTTACTATTTGACAAAAACTTCTAAGAAAACTGGAGTACAGTCTGGGAGAAATTGGATTTAGAACAACATTTAACATCACACAGCACAACCCACTTCAGATAGATGTATCATCTAGTTATAAAAGTTTACATCATAAAGAAATTAGAGTAACAGAGGAGATACCTTTCACAACCATGCATAAAGGAGGGGTTCTTAGCCAAATAAGGAACAGAGAGGATCATGGGAGACAAAATGATTTCGATTACATAAAACTAATAGACAAAATCAATGCAGCTAAAGTTAGAAGGGAATGGTTAAAAGGGTGGAAAGTCTTTGCAGTAAATTTGTTTAATCAAGGTCTGATTTCAAAGATTATATATATACTAATTCAAATACATAAGAGCAAGAGCCATCCTCTAGACTGTCAAAAGATATAAATAATCCATTCTTAAAAGAAGAAAAGCAAACAATTAATTACCATGTGAAAAAATATGTAAAGTAATAAGAGAAATTAGAAATAAGATAGCTCTGATGTTCTACTAAAAAATTTTCAGATTGGCAAAGATGCTCTGTTGGTGGAGTGGTGAATTGGCTCAACTATTCTGGAAAGCAATTTGGAACTATATCCTCAAAGTCACTAACTATTGAAGCATAGAATTGGAAACTACAAAAGTGCCTATCAATTGGGAAATGACTGAACAAATTATGGTATATTAATGTAATAGACTATTGTGCTATAAGAAATGTTGAAAGGAATGGTTTTGGAGAAACCTGGGAAGGCTTGTGTGAACTGATGCAGTTAAGTGAACAGGATCATACAATGACAATGCTGTAAAGAAAAATCACTTTGAAAGACTTAAGAATTTTTATCAGTGCAGTGGCCAACACCAAATATAGAGGACTGATGAAGCATACTTTTTACCACTTGACAAAGTGGTGACAGTCTAGTTGTGCAAAATGAGACACACATTTTTGGACATGTCAGATTTGATAATTTGTTTTCCTTAACTATGCAAAGTTGTCACAAGGATTTTATCTTTTGAGGGGAAGAGGTGAGAATTGAGTGGAGGAAGAGAGAGTTTAGTGATAGTGATAGCAAAAAAAAAAAAGAAAGAAAGAGAAGAGCATCAATGAAGCATTTAAAGAAAACTCAAGAAATCAGGAGGAGGTTCAGAGAGTAATATGGACCAGAAAAACATGCTTAACTGAGTATACTCAGTTCTTAATTCACAGTTTTGTATGACATCCTTTTTATTCTGTTCATTTTATATGGAAATGTTAATCTTTGTCGGTATTTGTTAGAATAATGGAAAATTTAAAAAAATAAAAAATCACATGGGCTATTGTGCCATGGGCATCTGTGAAACAAGATTTATAATTAGCCAAGGGTAGTGAGGGCTTCCAGGGGCTTCACCTGAGTTTCCACGCCAATCTCCATCCCCTTGTTACTCCTTGTTTTACTTCCCACCCCTTCTCCAAATACCTGGACCAAATTATATTCCTTTTCCTATGTTTGTCTCATTCCGTGCCTTGGGTGAAATTGGCTCTGGGAGGAGCAGGAGGGAGTGGAATGCTACCATAGCTTTGCTTTTTTACCATGGTGCGTAACTTTGGTAGAGATTTTAAGTTGCCCTTGATCTATTGCTACGTGATGGTTGTCACAGTGTTCTCTCTAATCATCTTCACTCAATAAATCCACTTGAAAATGGTCATGATAATCTTCTGCTGCTTTGTCTTTAGGCTATGAAGGTGAATAGGAGATCTGGGTCCCTCTTAATTAGTAAAATCCTTTGTCCTCCTGGAAACTGGAGGGTCCTCCCTTGTCAGATCCTGTTGGTAAAAAAATTGTTTTTAAATACCAAGAAATATCTTTTTTGATCATTTCTAATAAAATTGTGGCTTCAGCAGAGAACAGTGAGAGTGATGTTGGTTCATTGAGTTTATTGCATATCCGTGGAGAAATTCTTTAAAGAAGAGTCCATCAACAGTCTGTACTGTATGTACATGTGTAAGAAGAGAAAGTTGAACTGGCTTTTAAGAGAACCTGGTGAACCCAAGGTGGTATTGCTGATCTCTCCCAGAGAGGTGCAAAGGGCATCATGGTCTCATTTGTTCAGCCACATGACTTTCTTACTGCCTTCCTTTGTTTATTTTGAACTGATGACTCAGCTGAAAGGCGATACATTCCATTGTTAGGTCTGCTTGTTTATGGAAGTTCATGCCAGAAATACTGGGTGAATTGGATTTGACTCCAAGAGCTTGATTTATTTGCTTTTCCTTTGAAAAATGATCACCCCCCCTCATCTTGCATAGTCTAGCATTTTAGAAGTTGAATGGGAAATTTGGGGAGAAGAGTTAGGGGTCAGACTCTTTTATCATGATATACCCAAACTGAATTTGGTGGATCTGAGCAGTTCTCTGTGAAAGTCATCCAGCCATTCAAGCAGGAGATGGAATTGAGAAGTTTGATAAATTTGGAAAATCAAATGGGGTTGATTCTGCAGTAAACAAGTTAATCCTACTTTAATGAATCACAGAACTATGAGTCCAAAATCCAGACCAACATAAAAATTTGAAAATTACAAATAATTCATAAAAACACATGGAAAGGACAAGGTTTTAGTGACTAGATAGCATAACGGATAGAGTATGAGACTTGGAAGACACAAGTTCAAATTTTACCTAGCCATTTACTAGCAGTGCAATCTTGGACAAGTCATAATCTCTCTGTGCTGCTCTTAAGGAGGGTAGACCCTATGGCCTCTATTGTCCCTTCCAGGAATAACTACAACATCTGTTTCCTGTTAACAAGACTGTTATCTTCCACATGATTTTTTAAAAAACGTGACTAATAAAAATAGCTAACATTTCTGTAGCAATTACCCAAGAACTGTGCTAAGCATAGCAAATACTCTCTAATTTGATCGTTATAACAACCCTGGGAAGTAGCTGCTGCTATCCCCATTTTACAGTTGAAGAAGCTAAGGCAAACAGAAGTTAAGTGACTTCCCAGCAAGTGTCTGAGGCCACATTTGATCTCTGGTCTTCCTGACTCCAAGTCCAGTGCTCTATCCACTGCACTATCTGATTGGCTTGAATTTCTCCCACAGAATTAGCTTTGTAAACTGAAGAGTTCTAAAAATCCGGCAAAAAAGACGTTTTTAAAGCTTGTCTGCCAACTAGTGATAGTTGTTGAACACTTCTCTTTTTGGGGGGAAGGTGGTCTGCACTTATAGTTTTTTTTTTTTTGGCATAAGGCATTCCCAGTGAGGAAGCTCTGTTTACCAAAGCAGTTTGATTCTAGTCATTCAAAAGCTGCCAGGGGCACTGTGAGGTGGTTACTTGCCCAGACTTACAGAGCAACCATGTTTCAGAAGAAAGACTTAAATCTAGATCTTTCTAACTCTAAGGCTCTCTGGTCATCATGTTATGCTGTCTCCATAATCTAAAATACAAATTGACTACTTTGTGACTTAATCTTATACACAAAATGACAATATAACAAAGTAGCTTATTTGCGTGAGGAAATTTGATTTTAATACAGGAAAACATGGCATGACAAAAAGAGCATTGCACTAAGAAACAGAAGACCAATGTTCCAGCCTATATTTGTCACTAATTATGTGATCTTGGGAAAGTCACTTGTTTTTTCTGGGTCTCAGTTTCCTCTTCTGTAAAATGATGGTGTTAGACAAGAGGAGATTTTTTACAACTAGAAAATTCTTTTTTTGAGTTCTCTGTGCTTCAGCTTTATCATTTGTAATATGGAAAAATTGTATTTTATCATCTTTTCAACAATCTGGATGAAGTTATAAATGTCATGACTGTCAGGTTTGTGATAATATGAAGCTGGAAGGTTTAGCTAACATATTGGAAGATAGAATTAGAATCCAAAAAATATCTCGACAGCCCTGAATTATATGCTGAATATACAATGACATTGAATAGGAATAAATGCAAGCACCTATATCTGGGTTCTAAAAATCAGCTGAACAAGTATAAGATTTGGTAGATATAGCTAGGTGAAATGTGAAATATGAAAATATCATAGGGATTTAGTGATTTGTAAGTTCATCATGAGTCAATCCTGAGTGTGTTAAATGAAGAAGAAGAAGAAGAAGAAGAAGAAGAAGAAGAAGAAGAAGAAGAAGAAAGAAGAGGAGGAGAAATAAAGGAGGAAGAAAAGGAGAAGGAGAAGAAGGAAGAGGAAGATGAGGAGGAGAAACTAATGTAATCACAAACTGCATTAATTACAACCTAAAGCAAACAATGAGGAAGATGACAGTCTCAATGTACTCTGTCCTGGTCAGGCCAGTTCTGTAGTGTTGTCTTCAGATCTGGGTCTGACTGGTGCTTCTTAGGAAAAACACTGACCAACTGGATTATCTTCAGAAGAGAGGAGCCGGGATGAGAGGATTTGAAACCACAGCAAATAATGGTTGATTGAAGAAATTGTGGATTTTTTCCTTACTGAAGAAAGTGAGACATGATAGGTGCCCCTCAAGTATTTGAAAAGTTGTCCCATAAAAAATGGATTAAATTTGTTTTTTACTTGGCCTCTGAAGGCAGAAATTGTACCCAATGTGTGAGAATATCAGGGTGCCAGATTTTTCTTGATATAAGGTAAAACTTCATAATAATTAAGACCATCCTGAAGTGATCTGGGTTGTCTCAGCTGGTAGGGAGTTTCCTATTACTTCAAACAGATTTTGTAAAGGGGATTCCTGGTTAGGTACAATTTGGAGTAGAAGACTTTTAAAGAGCCTTGGAAGATCTTCTGAGATTCCATAATTCTCCATTGTTATAGCTCATATTATTGGTATGCTGTCAAGAGAGCAGAATTAGCACATGTGACATGGCCTAGAAATAGAAGGTAATATCATCCCTCTTTACTCCCATATTGAAGTAAATTTTGCTGTTGTGGGCCAATTCCCTTTCCAAAAAAAAATTGGCCAAGGCTTTACCCAGGTTAAAATCTGAATAGTCAGTTAACTCAGTAAAACTATAGTGAAAGTATAATTATGAAATAACATATACAACAAGCAATCCACTAAGAAAGTAACATTTTCACGTTTCACCAAGATAATAAGCCATCATTAACATAGCACTTGAAAGTTTGCAAGGCATTTTACACACATAATCTCATTGAGCCTCACAACACCCTTAGGAGGTAGAAGCTGCAGGTATTATTATTTGTGTTTTGCAGTATAGGAAACTGTGGCCCAAAGAGGGTAAATGACTTTCCCATGGTCATACAGCTAATCAGTGCCAGAAACAGAATTCAGACTTGGATCTTCCTGAATTTAGAGCCAGTGCATAATACATAACATCATGCTTACATTTTCTAGCTTTGTGACATTAGACAAGTCACTTAATTTCTTTTAGCTTCAGTCTCTTCATCTATAAAATGGGAATAATAACATTACCTACCTACCAGGGTTATTGTGAAGATAGAATGAAATAATATTTATAAAGTGCAAATCTTGAGACACAATATAAATGCTAGCTTTTATGCTGCTTGTTACATTTGGCTTCATTTAGAAAAAGCCTACGATAGATGATTATGGGATTGTAAGAAGTCAGACCTTTATCTAAGTACAGGTTAGCAGTTTTAGTTTGATTAGAATACTTTTTTTTAAAACAGTAATACCTAAGTCCAGAGAAGGTTTGTGGCATTTTGTGTGAGTGTGAATATGTGTGCATGTGCATGTGTATGTATTTGCACATCATAGAGAGTGCATAATTTTGGCTCGGGCTAAAACTAAGAGCTTTAGGTTAATTTGGAAGATGAAATTTTAGTCAAACCTAAATCCAAAGCCACGATCCCAATTGACAAATTGGAATCAGAGTCAAATCCCTTTGAGACTTGCCTATCTCTAATTAGCAGCTATTTAGCCTCGCTGCCTAAGCTGAGACCATCCACAGAGTGGCATGTGCCATTGCCAAGATAAGGAATTACCAAAAAGAAAAAAGGGTATTTCCTCTTGCAAGAAATGGATGTCTTCTCTGTTGAAATTCAATTTCTATTTAGTGTATATGAGGAAAAGAAGACATATAGGCTTGTGGAATGTGAATTTGATGATTGTAAAGGGGGGAAAGTGCCTTTAGTTAAGAGGACAATAAGCAAGGGAAATGGAGGCAGTCAGCTGTAGCTCCTTCTGAAGACTAGTGCTGCAAAATTCAGAAGCTCCCTTAGCTGGGGCCCTGGGCAATGCTCAGAGAGGGCAAAGGGAAGAGACAGGACTTGCCCAATAAGCAAGAGGTTTATCTAGACAAGATGTGACAGTTTTCATAGCTAGAAGGTCAAAGGAAAATCTAGAGATCCCATTGCTGCATTTTCAGTGGAGGGGAAAGGAAAGAGTTTTGAGGAAAAAAATTCCATAGTGCCTCATTGGCCCAAGGAGATACCCTCTGCCAAGGGATGTCATGGAATTGTAGAATCTATTATGATCATTCCATCATTTTCCAAAGCTGAAGATCCAGTTTGAGTAGTCTTGAGACAAGGAAGAGACAGGCTGCTCCCTGGACTATGGTTATAATATAGGAACTGTCCTGACAGATTACTCTCCACGGGATAAGAAACCTTCTAGATAGTCTAAATCAGCGCTTCTTAAACTGTGGGTCATGACTCCATATTGGGTTATGAAAAATTTGGCAACAGTAAAAGGTTTCTGAACATACAATGACAAAAAATGAATTAAAAGTCCAATGTGTGATGAATCCAAGGTATTTCTGGCAGTGCTTGCCGGTGTTGCATCAAACAGTTTCCCTGCAGCCTTGGTTCAGAATGCAAAGCATGCCCACTTTGCACTGAACATGCCCTCAGGCCACATAACACCAACAACTGCTGTCTAAATGCTAAAAGGGGTCAGGAGTAGAAAAAGTTCAGGAAGCCCTGGAAGGGTGATCTGCTTCCTACAAAGGTTTGTTCTTCTCCCCTACACATTCTCTGTCTATGCTGCCATTTTGAGAACTGGCATAAATGGGCCATGATTTATTCCCATCCCTGCAGTGCTTTTTTTTTTTTTTAGCAGACTTCACCACTAATACAGCTACCTTCCTCACCCTGAAGCTCCTCTCAATGCCTGGGACCTTCTCACTCTGAAGTATTTCTCTGTCATGCTGCCCCACTTCTTCCATTGCTGAGCTTTTTCCAGAGCCTCCATTTTGGGGACAGGTCCAGAATGGCCGAGCTTCGACCCCTCCCAGCTGTATATACATTGTCATTTGCATATTATCTCCTCTATTAGAATATAAACTCTTTGAGGACAGGTAATGTTAGCACAACAGTATTCCAACACAATTATACACCACAATTTGTTCAGCCACTCCCCAATTGATGGGCATCCCCTCAATTTCCAATTCTTTGCCACCACAAAAAGAGCTGCTATAAATATTTTTGTACATATAGGTCTTTTGTTTTTCTCTCTTTGGGATACAAACCTAGGAGTGGTATTGCTAGGTCAAAGGGTATGCACAGTGTTATAGACTTTTGGGCATAGTTTCAAATTGTTCTCCAGAATGGTTGGATCAGTTCACAACTCTACCAACAGCACATTAGTGTCCCAGTTTTCCTAGATCCCCATCAATATTTGTCATTTTCCTTTTCTGTCATATTAGGTAAGCAAATATTTGGGAGGTGGTACTTAAGAGTTGTTTTAATTTTCATTTCTCTAATCAATGGTGATTTAGAGTATTTTTTCATATAACCATAGATAGCCTTAATTTCTTTATCTGAAAACTTCCTGTTCATATTCTTTGATCATTTATCAATTTGGGGAATTACTTGTATTCTTTTAATTTTGACTCAGTCCTCTATATATTCTCTATAATCTGAGTTTCTCTATAAATGAAGCATTTATCAGAGGTACTTACTGTAAAATTCCCTCCCCCCACCCCCAGTTTTATGCTTTTCTTCTAATCTTGGCTGCATTGGTTTTGCTTGTGCAAAATCTTTTTAATTTATTGTAATCAAAATTATCCATTTTACATCCTATAATGTTCTTTATCTCTTGTTTGGTCATAAATTTTCACTCTCCATAGATCTGACAAGTAAACTATTCCATGTTCCAATAATTTGCTTTTAATATCACCCTTTATGTCTACATTACAACCATTTCTTGGTATAGGTGTCAGATATTGGTCTATATCTAGTTTCTGCCAAACTGCTTTCCAGTTTTCCCAGCAGTTTTTATTTTATTCCCCCACCCCATTTATCTTTCTCTCTCTCCTTTCACCCTATTCCTCCTCAAAAGTGTTTTGCTTCTCACCACCACCTCCTTCAATCTGCCCTCCCTTCTATCTTCCCTATCTTCTCTTATCCCTTTCCTTTACTATTTCCCTGTAGGTTAAGATAGATTTCAATAACCACCTGAGTGTGTATGTTATTCCCTCTTTGTGCTAATTCTGATGAGAGTACAATTCAAGAGTTGTTGCCCCACCCCCTCCATCTTCCCCTCACATTGTAAAAGCTCTTTCACATCTCTTTTATGTGAGATAATTTACCCCTTTCTACCTCTCCCTTCCCCCTTCTCTCTCTTTCTCACTGCTTTTTTTTTTTACTATCATCCCATCATAGTCCACTCACCCAAGTCCTCTATGAATACTCCTTCTAACAGCCCCAATAATGATAAAGTTCTTAGGAGTTACAAGTATCATTTTTCTGTGTAGGAATGTAAACAGTTCAATCTTGTTAATTTATGATTTCTCTTTCCAATTTACCTTTTTATGCTTCTCTTGAGTCTTGTATTGGAAAATCAATTTTCTTTTTCATTCAGCTCTGGTCTTTTCCTCAGGAATTCTTAAAAGTCCTCCATTTCATTAATTGTCCATTTCCCCCCCTGAAGGATTATACTTCAATTTGCTAGGTAGATAATTCTTGGTTGTAATCTTAGCTTCTTTGCCCTCTGGAATATCATATCCCAAGTCTTCTGATCTTAAATATGGAAGCTGCTGAATCTTGTGTTTTCCTAACTGTACTCCATGAGATTTAAATTTTCTTTCTGACTGCTTGCAATATTTTCTCCTTGACCTAGGTACACTGGAATTTGGCTATATTATTCTTGGGAGTTTTTATTTTGGAATCTCAGGAGGTGATTGGTGAATTCTTTAAATTTCTATTTGACCCTCTGGTTCTAGAATATCAGGGCAGTTTTACTTGATAATTTCTTGAAATATGATGTCTCATCTCTTTTTTTTTTATGGCTTTCAGATAGTCCAATAATTCTTAAATGACCTTTCCTTGATCTATTTTTCAGGTCAGTTGTTTTTCCAATGAGATAGTTCACATTTTCTTCTATTTTTTTTGTTTTTTTAATTTTGTTTTATTGTTTCTTGACGTTTCATGGAGTCATTAATTTCCACTGGCCAAATTATAATTTTTAAGGAATTATTTTCCTCAGTGAATTTTTGTACATCATTTTCCATTTGGCCAATTCTGCTTTTTGAAGAGTTCTCTTCCCTACATCTTTGTGTCTATTTTTTACCTCTTTTATCTGTTCTATTTTTTAAGGTGCTTTTTCCTTCAGTATTTTTGTGCTTAGAGACAGCTAGGTGGTACAGTGGATAGAACACTTGCCCTGGAGTCAGGAGGACCTGAGTTCAAATCTGGCCTCAGACACAAAATACTCACTAGTGTATGACCCTGGGCAAGTCACTTAACCCCATTGTTTAGACAAAAAAAAAAAGATTTAGTCAGTATTTTTGTGCCTCCTTTATGACACTGTTGACTTTTTTCATAATTTTCTTGCATCACTTTCATTTCTTTTCCCAATTTTTATTCTACCTCTCATATTTGGTTTTTTAAATTCTTTTTGGACTCTTCCAGAAACTCTTTTTTTGGGGCCAGATACCAATTCACATTTTTCTTTGAGGCTTTGCATATAGATATTTTAACATTATTGTCTTCTGAGTTTGTGCTTTGATCTTCCATGTCAGCACGGTAACTTTCTGTGGTCAGATTCTTTTTTTGTTGTTTGCTCATTTTCAGACTATATCTTGTTTTTTAACTTTATGTTAAAGGTTGAATGTCAAGTACCAACCGGTATCCTGTCCCTCTTCTCTTCCTTCCCCTTTTGTATGTTGATCTTCTCTCTTTAGATTGTAAGCTCCTTAAAGGCAGAGAATGTCTTTCTTTTTATTAATTGTATCCCCAGAGCTTAGCACAGTTTCTGGCACATAGTAGGTACTTAATAAATGTTTATTGGACTGGATGGATTATGTCAGTAGATGAAAAAAAGAATCTTTTGACACAATTCAACACCTATTTCTGTTTTAAAAAAAACACACACACAAAAACCCCAAGGGAATAAAAAGATCTTTCCTTAATGTAATGGTCATACCTGTCTCAAACCATGTGCCAGCATTATATGTAATAGGGATGAGGTAGAGGCCTTTCCTGTAAGAATATGAGTAAAGCAAGAATGTCTATTATTGCCAATACTATTAAATATAATTCTAGAAAAACTTGCTATAGCAATAAATATATATACACACACATATAAAATCTGGGGCTATCTATTTCCATTGTAGTGTGTATGTGTGTGTGTATGTATGTTGGGTTTGGGGGTGGGGAGAGAGGAGCAGTCAATATTATTTTTGTCACTTCCTCCTTGATATAGTAGAGTTGCCTGTGTATATAACAACATATGTTGGTGTCTGTTCATGCATATTTAAGAATCTAGGAACATGTATCAATCTTTTGGGAGAAATCCAAGTAAGCTTACTCACATAGGTGTATGATGAAGTGGGGCCTAGAGCATGTCTAAAATGGGCTTCCCACTTCCTAAATATTAGAGTATTCCTCGATCCATTTCTCTTTTCCTTGACGAAGTTAGCCTGTGAAATTTTAAAAGCAAGTCTACCTATTGGTCTCTGTTGGCCTGAAATGCTCACCCAGCAGGTTAGCATGACCTGAGCTAATAGCCAGGCCAATGAAGGTCCTGTGTTCTTGTCATGCTTTCCAGCTACAGAACTGATGATCCATATTTTTTTTTTTGATTCTACTAAGGAGCTTGGGCCATGAGAGTAGCAGAGGATCATTAGGGACTTGGCAAACAGCCCATGTTCTTTGTAGTACTGTAACCTGGGGTGAGATTCCCAGCATAACCCAGCTGGACAACAAATGCTGATGGCAGAAGCTTTCTCTGTTTTCTAGAATACAAACTTTTTTTGGCCTATAGTCCCATAGGCAGCAGATTACTTGTTAGCTTCTTGAAAGAAGCACCTCTTCAACACTGGTGAGGATTCTGGGAAGATGGCAGAGTAGCCAAAAATTCCAAGTTCTCAAGATTTTCTTCCACAAAAGTGACAAAATAGTACCTCAGGGCGAACATACCCAGGGCTAGAGGTGATTACAAAAATCAAGCTATTACTACAAAAAAATGCACAGATAAAGGAGAAAGAGTCAAACTGTAGAAAGTTATTAATGGGAATAAACAAGACTAGAGTCCATCTTCAGAGGAGGATATTGAAGCAAAGAAACCCTCTTCTACCCCAAAGAGTAACATCAAATAGTCCCCTGCCCAAAAGGAATTTATAGAAGAACTTTAAAAAGACTTTAAGAATCATTTGAGAGAAATTGAGGGAGAACTTAAAAAAAAACAATCCAAGAAAAACAAGAGATCCAGAACCTCAAGGAAGAAAATGACACTTGAAAATTAAAATTGGGCAAGGGGAAGCCAGGGAAGTTACAAGAGATCAAGAAATAGTTAAAATATAAAGAATGAAAAAAATAGAAGAGAAAGTAAAACATCTTATAAGAAAAACAACTGGAGAACAGACCAAGAAGAGAAAACATAAGAATAATCAGACTCCCTGAAAGCTATGACCAAAAAAAGAATCTTGGGGGTGCCCATCAGTTGGGCAATGGCTGAACAAGTTGTAGTATATGAATGTAATAGAATACTATTGTTCCGTAAGAAATGATGAGCTGGCAGACTTCAGAAAAACCTGGAAAGAATTGTATGGACTGATACTGAGTGAAGTGAACAGAACCAGGTGAACATTGTATACAGTAACAGCCACATTGTGTGATGACTAACTTTGATAGACAGCTCTTCTCAGCAATGCAAGAATCTAAGATAACTCCAAAAGACTCATGATGGAAAATGTTATCCACATCCAGAAAAAGAACTATGGAGTCTGAGTCTTTATAGAAAACATCTTATAAGAAAAACAACTGGAGAGCAGACCAAGAAGAGAAAACATAAGAATAATCAGACTCCCTGAAAGCTATGACCAAAAAAAGAATCTTGGGGATGTCCATCAGTTGGGCAATGGCTGAAGAAGTTGTGGTATATGAATGTAATAGAATACTATTGTTCCATAAGAAATGATGAACTTTATAGAAAATTTGACATACAAGAGCCAAGAAAAACATAAGGTACATACCAAAGACTGATTACAAGGGATTCAATAAGAATAGATCATTTACCTTTTATGTATGTAAAATGTTATGTCTGAGGTTGTCATGCAATTGGGTAGTTTGTAAGAAAGACTGGGGTAGACCTGAATGTGATATGATACTTTAAAAAACAAAACCATCTAGTAACTGTTAAAAAAAGAGTAATTATCTTATACAAATGAGGTGTGAACGGAAGAACCAACACAGAAGAATTAGATGGGGGAGGAGGGCTGGTAGTTCTAGTGACCTACTTTCATTGGGAATAGGTTCAAGAGGGAACAATACATACATATCTAGAAGAGTATAAAAGTACTCTAAATTCAGAAGGAATAAAATGGTAAGGGGATAGGGAGGGGGGAGAGGATAAAGGAGGGATCTCTAGAGGGGAGAGTGAGGGAATAAATTAAAAGGGGGTATAGATGGGTGTTGAGATCAATGAGAGTGGGAGGATATGAGAGAGATCTTTAGAGAGGAGAGTGAGGGAATAAGTTATAGGGGGTTATGTAAGTGTGTTTAGATTTATGGGGATGGGAGGATAGGGGAGGGATCCTTGGAAAGAGGGTAGACTAAATAGGAGGGCAAGGTAGTGGATAGAAATAAGCTAGAGGACTCAGGAGGAATAGGAAATAAGAGACGCACAAACAAAAACAAAGATCAGCTGTAGAATTTATTAGGGAAAGTATATATCTATATATGTACATATGTATGTATGTCTGCGCTTAATTGTAGCCTTCAGGTGGGGTGGGGAAAGGAGGAAAAAAGAACAAAGTAAAAAATTCACAGTAGAGAACAAAAGAAAACTTACAAGGAGGCAAAGAAAAGATGGACAGCTCTCAACACAACATGTAGTATTTATCATACAGGCTTTCTTGAAATGAAAATTTATTGCTATATATTTTGAATCCTCTCATGTTCTGCTATGCACATGATATGCTTTTTTTTCTTTTCTTATTTTGTATTTAAGTTTCAATATTTAAATTTATGATGTGTTTCTTTTTCTTTTCTCTATTCTGTATTTCAGTTCTGGTGTTTGTCTAAAATTTAAAAAAAGAAACACCTCTTCTTCATTGAATTCTTCAGGACCGTAGGAAGTTTATATGACTGATTCCTTGTGTTCCAGACTCCTTTTCAACTAATTGATTCAAAGTTCCATTCTTAATTTTATAGTACAAAGCCTGCCCAAATCAGAAGATCACTCTTTAATCCTTGGTTGAAATGAAAAGGAAACAGAAAGACATAAGAGAAGTTGCTACTCACTGCCTGGAGACTTTTTCCTCTTTGGATTTTCATGATTTTTCTTCCTTGCTTCTTCTCTTCCCTTTGTAACCACTTCTCAGTCTTCTTTGCTTGGTTGTCATCCATCTCCTGTGCCCTAAGCTTAGTAGTACTCCAGGACTCTGTCATGGACTCTTTTCTCACGTCTTCCTACACTCTCTCAGTGATCTCTTCAGCTCCCATAGGTCCAATGATCATTTCTATGTAGATGATGTCCAAATCTATATATCCATTTATTATCTCTTTCTTGAGCTCTAGTCTTGCAGTAGCTCCTGCTTATTGGACATTTCCACCTAGATGCCCCATTAGGTATACTGAACTCTTTGTGTGTAAAACCAAATTCATAATTTTTCCTCCTCAGCTTAGCCTTCTTCCTAATTTCCTCAATGACTCTTTTAGAAAGGAACAATTAATAGAACTACAACCCAGTTTGTTGATATGGATGCTAAAGAAATTAAAATGGAAGAAATGGTGATATGTCATAAGGTTTCTGCCTTCTGCTTAGTGCCATCCACCCAGTGCCAAAATCCTAACTTATTTTCTTGTTTGTTGGATGGCTGATCCTATGCAATCAATGAAATTGGAGAGCATCTGAATACAAACCTTCCATAACCATCAGGGGCAAATAGAAGCAGTTAGTATAATTGATAAAAATAATAATAGCTAACATTTACATAGTGCTTCCTATGTACCAGGCACTGTGCTATTCATACCTCTCTTTGAAGCCTATCTAGACTGATTCATGTAGATACATGTAACTTACATGGGCCAACAGATATACTGCTCCCCTTTTAATATAATCAATTTGACTTCTTGTTTTTTGTTTCCTGATGACTAGGGATTTCCTATTTATAAAATGAGCATGCTATTGACACTCCTGTCCCTGGAGGACACAGGTTCTTAATCTCTTTGCCATGGGCCCCATTGGCAGTCTGGTGAAATCTATTCAGAATACTTTTAGATGCATGAAATAAAGTAAATAAAATTATAAAGAAAACCAATTATGTCGAAATACAGTTATAAAATATATATTTTAAAAGAAAAGTTCACAGACCCAATGTTAAGAACCTCATGTTAAGCACTAAGAGATATAATATAATTGATATTTGAAGAGATATTACACAAAAAGGGTAAGGCTTCTGCTTGGCCCAAGAGGGTACAGGTAGGAGCAATGGGCAGAAGTTACAAAAAGGGCAAATTTAGATTTGATTTAAGGAAAAATTTCCTAACAATTAGAATTGTCCCAAGCTGCAGTAGATTCTTTAGATTAGAGATAATAGAGGTACTCTCACTGGAAGCCTTTGTTAAAAAGCTGAGTATTTTTGCTGGGTATGTTGTAGAAGTGACTCTTGTTCAAGTATGAGTTGGATTCAGTGGCCTCTGAAATCCCAACTCTGTGATATTCCCTCCAAATAATAAGGACTTCCATGCAGTTTACTAGCTATGTGCCCTGGGACGAGTTATTTAAACTCTCTTATCCTCAGTTTTCTCATAGGTAAAATGGGACCTATTTCACAGTATTATTCTGAGGATCAAATGAAACAATTGATCCACTATATAAATGTGAGCCATCAATACTATTTAAA
>NW_027555958.1:357549129-357586629 GCF_003287225.1 Phascolarctos cinereus
CTAATTCCTTCCTTGTGCAAATAAAGAAACTGAGGCCCAGGAATTACATCTCAATTGACTACTTGAATCATTTAACAACTCTAGGGACCTTTTCAAGTAAGCGGGCTATAGAATGCTGTGACAGGCTGAACTGAACATGACAAATAGAGACAATTTAACTTAAAAGAGATAGGTAGAATTCTTTAGTGAGGACCTCCAAGCCCATGGACTTTAGGGAAAATTTCTAGCTCAGTATGAATATGCAGATTCCAAAAATGGCTTCTGTAATCTGAGGATAGAATTCTTTTTTAAAGGTAATTTTTATTGATAATTTTTTATTTTTATGTCACCTAAATTTTCCCTGTATCATATCACCTAACTTTCCTAAAAAGCCACTCATATAACAACAACAAAAAAAAACATTTTAAAGAAAAAAGGAAGATGAGAAAAAGTTATCAAAATTAATCAACACATTAAAAAGAAATCTGACAATATATGCAATGCTCCTCACCAATGGATCTCTCACCTCTGTGAAGAGTTTGGAGGTGCTTTCTTCTCATTTCTCTTATTTGGTGCTGGGTTTGCTCTTTGTCATGTTGCAGCATTCATTTTCAGTTGTTTTGTAGTGAGGATATTATTCTTAAGCATGACTATAAAGATGTAGGCATGCAAGCATTCTTTTTAAGCAGATAGAATCAGAAAGCAAACCAATACCACAGTAGGTCCTGTTGGGTGAACCTTGGCATAAAGCTACTCAGTATCCCAGAGAGAAAACAGTTATTGCCTGATGTTCTGCCTGATAGGTTGGAGATGTGGAGAGAAGAAAGGAGAGGAGAGAGGAGAGGAGAGAAAAGGAGGGGAGACGAGGGGAGAGGAAGGGAGGGGAGGGGAGGGGGAGAGAGGAGAAAAGAAGCTTTGCATCTTCTAACATGGTCACCAGAAGAAGGGGACCTCAAAAGAAAGAGAACTATGCTGTGTGCTTTTCTTATGTGTTTCCCGTTGCTTCCCTTCTAATTAGGTCTTGAAACATTACCTTCCCCTTTCCTAGAATGTCTATGAGCTATGAGCTGCCCCTGAGGGTTGGAAGCAAAATTTCTCCTTCTGCTTTCTAAGCTTTATGCCAGGTCTTAGGGTTATTAAGAGGAAGAGAAAGGCTGCTGTTTTGTAAGGAGTGAGTCAGCTTTAATCTGAGAAGATCCAGCCCTATAAACAATAGAAAGTCACCTCCTCTTCACTCTAGTCATGGATTCTATTGCTGGACTGTTTTCCAGAGGTCTAATGTTCTGGAAGAAGATCAGTGGGATATCTATATATTATGTCCCTCTTCCCCTTTCCTTAATGTAAAAAAAAAATGTCAATAAACAATCATAGTATTTCCAAGGATGGCTAAATCCTAAATCCTGAAGATGCTATCTCTTTGGTTCCTATGTACCATTGACATACATTAATGTTAACAATAAGATTTTGTTTATAGTAATAGATTATTTTTAATTTTCCATGAATTTAAATGAAGTGATGAAAGCTTCTAAAAAATTGTGATAAAAAACCAAACAGCCTTCCTAAAATGGACACTTTCAATGTAAAAAGGACACAGTAGGTGGCCCCCTTGAGCAGGGCTTGAACATAGTTTGGCCACAATATTCCTCTCAAATCCAAAATGACATGAGTTGCTTAAGCAATGGGTATCTTGGGTGCTGCCACGTTGAATTACTGAGTAGAGAAAAAAGAGCATGGGATGCTATCAGCTTAAGGTTCTGTTGAATAGCATTTTAAAATTAGTGAATACAATTGGCTTCATGAAAGTAATACATCAAGGTTGTTCAAAGAGCATGTTTTAAAAGTATCTAAAAGAAACTGATTTTGTCATAATGGAGGAAATTATTATAATTCGATGGAGTGTAAGCTCCTTGAGGGCTGGGAATTTTTTTTTTTTGGTCATCATATCCCATGCATCTAACACAGATCTGGCACATAGGTACTTTTTAAATACTTCTTGATAACTGATTATTTAAACAATAGCTTATTGTTAAATTTCTGAACATTCTCCTAAGAGAGTCAGAAAATGTCTGGTAAGAGACAAACTTCTCCATGTTGGTCAAGTAAAATGTTGGGTCCTTTGTCTTTGTACTCTCAGCACTTAACACAGTACCTGGCACGTAGTATGTTAATACATGTTTTATCGACCTTTGACCTATCTGAAATTCTTCACAACATTTTGACATACTTCTCAATTCTTTGTCCATTTTACAACCAAAAATATTCTCCATATATTTCAACCAATAGTCAGTGGACTTTTAAAGAAGAAACCTTCCCCCACCACACTCTTAAAAATCAACCCATAGAAAGAGTTCATTGGGTGCCGTGTGTCCAAGACAGCATTTATTTTAAGCAAGAGGAATGCTAAGTCATAGGCAATTATGAAAGGCCCCACTCTACTGTGTTGTCACATATGCCTAACTAAATGGTGGAGAAATCATCACCAACTTATGATTTATCATCAACAACTTATAATTTATAAGTGAAATGGTAATTAGGTTCCTAGGCCAGTCCAGAAGAGTCTCCTGAACGTATGATGAACTAAACTGTTGTACAACACTAATGATACCAGGCAACCTAACTACAATATACAGATGCTTAAAACCTGGGATACCTTGCAAGCGTAAATAGCTTAAAATTACACTAAAAACCTTTGGGGCACCCTGCATGACAATGATTCAACAAGGAAATGACTTGATGAATCCAACCTTATTGTAGTTTGACAGCAAATTCTTCCCTTTTCAGCCACTATTTTCTGGTGAGATTGGTGAATGAAGTACCCACTTTCACTGCCCAGAACCTCGGTGGGGGAGGGGGGGGCGGTGCATCTTATGGGAGGGTCCATCAGAGTGGAGGTTGTGTGTGTGTGTCTGTGTGTGTCTGTGTGTATAAGATGAGGACCGTTGCTGAAGGGTATTGTCTTTCTTGCTGATCTCATGGGTTTTAATCTCTGTGTAGATACCCAGCCCTCAGCTTTCCTGAGTGCCAGTCTGTATCACCAACTGCCCACTGGGTAGCTCTACCTGGGTGTTTCATAGATACATCAAAATAAACGGGCTTGAAATGAAACTAACTGCACCATCCCCCCCAATTAGGGCTCCATAACATTTCTCCTGTCCTCTTCTCTCCAGTCATATGATCATCACCCAGTTCAGACTCTCATAGCCTCTCTCTTGGACTATCAAGGAGAAAGAAGCATTTAAACAGCACATGCTATGTACCTGACATTGTGCATCTGATCCTGACAACAATCCCAGGAGATAGTTGCTAATATTATCCCCATTTTACAGTTGAGAAACTGATGTAAATAGAGGCTAAATGACTTGCCCAGGGTCATACAGCCAATGAAAGTCTAAGGCCAAATTTGAAGTCAGGTTTTCCCCACTACAGACCCAGCACTCTAGCCATTTTGCTGTCAGCTGCCCCCATCTAAGTAGCTCCTTGTGATTTCATTTTCTCCTCTCTCTGCATTGCTGCCAAAATAATCTTGAAGCAACAATCTGACCATGTTGCTTAAGACTCTTCAGTGGCTCCCTATTACCTCTGGTATACATTACAAATGTCTCAGCCTGGAATTGAAAACCCTTCATAGTCTGGATGTAGCCTTCCTTTTCAAAACTGTTCCATGAGTCCCTTTAATACACTTCTTCCAGCCAAATTGGACCACTTGCTATCCCCTGAAATTTAGCCTTTTGTGCCTTTGCTCAGGTTGTCTCATGTGCTAAAAATGTACTTTCTCCTCACCTCTGCCTCTCAGAATCCTTTTCTTCCTTCATGACTCAACTCACCTAAAAAATGGTGTTCCCCCAGCAAACAAAAGCAAACAAGGCTTCTTGAGGGCAGGGCCTGGTCTTGGTTCTGTCTTTACATCCTTAATGATAATGCAGTGCCTTTTACTTATTAGGAAGCTCAGAAATGCTTACTTGGTGAATAGGGCATAAGAAATTGGATATGTGTGTGTGTGTGTATGTATATATGTGCATATGTGTGTGTATATGTGTGTGGGGGGGGAGGGGAACTTACCTACCATGCAAGCTGTAGGAATATTTTTGTCAGGTTGACTTTGACAATAGCCATCAGGTTTTTAGTCATCTCACAGTTCCGGCCAGCATACGATCAGTTAACTTTCTGGTTGCTGGATTAGTGCTGAGCCCTTGGGGCAAATTAATTGACTTCTCTGAGCCTTAGTTTCATCATCTGAAAAAAATCGGAGTGGTAATATTTGTACTCCCTACTCTACAGTGTTGGTGTGAGGAAAGTACCTGGATAACTCAGAAAGCATAAAAATATGAGATTGCTTTGTGGCTAGAGTCATGTAGAAGTGGTCTTGAATTAAAGGTTCTCTGGGCCCCTTTACGTAATAGAACTTTAAGGAATTTCCCTTTGAATTTAAAATTAACAAATTCATCTAAGCCCCCCCCCCATAAGACTATGGTATCATAAAAGGAAAACTTTTAAAAATTATAGCCCTTTAAAATAATAGGCTCATTTTTTATTGGTAAGGTATTTTAACATTTTAATTTATATTTAAATTTTTTTAATTACCAATCAATCTCAACAAGCATTAATTGAGTGCCTACTATGCACCAGGTATTGCACTAGTTGCTGGGGAAATATAATAACTAATTATTGTAAATCAATCCCTTCTCTCAAGGAGCTTTTGTTGTATTAGGGGAATCCATCCATCCCTCCATTCTTCCATCCAGAAGCACTAGAAGCGGGGGGGGGGGGGGGGGGGGGGGGGGGGGGGCGGGAATCAGGAAAGGCATCGTATAGAAAAGTGGTGTTTTAGCTAAGCTTTGAAGGAAACTAGGGAGTTGAATTATTGCGGGTAAGGAGATAGGGCATACCAGGCCCATGGGACAACTAGCTGTACAAAGTCACAAAACTTGGAGTGATATGTGAAGAAAAGCAAGAAGGCCAGTGTGGTTAGAGCAGAAGTGTTCTAAGAGGGAAGAGGAAGAGCACTGCTACTGTGTACAAGTCTTTACCATTTACCAACTAATAAGTCTTTCATGTGTATCAGCAGACTTATGTTTCTCTCCTAACCTACCTTATGAGTCCTAGGACTAGGAGCCCTTCTTCTGGTACCCATACTTAGTGAGTCCTGGCTCTGGGGTAGGGCAAGTGAAGGAAAGGAAACCAGATATTGCTACTCTCATTTTTATACTATTGTCTCTGGGGGCCCTTGGGCTTGAACAGGAAGAATTGCTAGGAGGGACCCTGGTTAAATGCTATTTCTCCTCTAGTTTGAGAATATTTTCATATGTCCCGTGCACCTCTTGGGTTGTCTAAAACAGTCTGCAACTTACATGGACTGATGCTGAGTGAAGTGAGCAGAACCAGGAGAACACTGTACACAGTAACAGTCACGTTGTGCAATGACTGACCTTGACAGACTTAGCTCTTCTTAGCAGTGCAAGGGTCTAAGACAACTCCAAAAGACTCTCGATGGCAAATGTTATCCACATCCAGAGAAAGGACTTTGGAGTTTGAATGCAGATGGAAGCATACTATCTGCTCTCCTTTTCTTTTGTTGTTTTGTTTCTTCTTTCTCGTGGTCCCTGCCATTGGTTCTAATTCTTCTTTATATCATGACTAATGTGAAAATATATTTAATATGAATGAGCCTATATCAGATTGCATGTCATTTTGAAGAGGGTGGGGGAGAAAATTCAAAACTCAAAATCTCACGGAAGTGAATGTTGAAAACTAAAAATAAATTAGTTATTAAAAAAAAAAACCAAACAAACGGTCTCCAGGGGTCTTACACTTTAAAGGTGAGCCAGAGGAGGAATCGTAGTGTGCAAGAAACAGAAAACACGGAGAAAGGACCAGAGGATTTATAAATACAAGAGTAATTTCATGAAAGAAGGATGTGTCGCTCTTTGGTTAGAGTTTAGCTTTCCAAGTGTCTATAGTCAGGTCTTCCAGGGACTCAGGATTTTTTCTCCCCATGCTTCACTTTTGCATCTTGTAGAAATCACCAAGACATCTACAATGAAGAACAGGCAGGCATGCAGCTGTGGCAGCCTAGGGGGAGGGCTTGGGGCATGGTATCATTCTTTGGATCTTCTCAAACCGTAGCTTCTTCAGATTGCTTAGGCTCTGGTCTTGACCTGGTGAATAGCTCTCCAGTTGGTTGTTGTCAAATGATTCTGAAAAAGTGAAAAGAGAGACAGCACCTCCTTAATTCCCCTACTTGGTAATGAGCACATTATACTCCACCTCTGCTACTCAAATACTCCTTCCTGTGTCCTCAGAAGAACCCTGATAGCAGGGTGGTGATGTTGGTCCCAATTTTACCCAGTGAGAATCCAGGGCTCAGAAAAGTGAAGCCATCCCCTTGGGATCCCTCAGTGAGTCAGAAGGACAGTTTTAAATACACCCCACACTCCCTGCCTCAGTCACTCCCTTTGGAGCTAGGTTTTGGTCTCCCTCCACATACCTTATAAGGGAAAAATATGCCCCTTGGGATGAGCTTCAGGATTCCAGACCAAAAGATATGAACAAAAGAGGGGCAGATAATAAAGTTAACGTAAGTTGATTTTTTTCAAAGTTAAAGTTCCAAAGTTTTTGCCTCCCCTTTCCATGAAGCCAAGAGGGGTGGATCAAGGATTCTGGTGGTAAAGTGAACAGGAAAAGGGAGAGTTGCTGTCAGTCACCAGGACTTGGCACATTTATATGGTACCACTGCCCAAATAACTAAAGGTTCAGAGATCTACTGGGAAAAAATAAACCTGGAAAGAAACATTCCCCTTCTAGCCTTATTACTTTGTCACCTCTGAAGAGAAGTAACACAAGGATTTATGAAGAGACAGATGTTAAAAGTGACAAGCATTTAGTGGTTTAGCTTGTCCAAGAGGCAGGGCCTTGATGTCAGATGCTCATTCTACGAGCTTTTCCTTTTTAAAGGTAGAGGCTGGAGAGTTCATATGAACCAAAAATGATGCCCCATTTTTTTCGTTAAGTTCAGATGAATTAACAGTAAATCAATTTGATGAAAAAATACCAGGGGGAAAAACACACAGACTGTCATATAAATTGATGCCAGTAATCTCTTTAGGTCTGGATTCAAATAAATTCAATTAATCTCAAAACAATACAGTTTTTTCAAAGGACCTCCTATATTCTGTATACTGTGCTAGATGCTACAGATAACAAGATGGAAAATTATACCTGCCTTTAAGAAATTTATAATCTAGGGGAAACAAGGTGGAGCAGTGGATAGAGGACTGGCCCTGGAGTCAGGAGGACCTGAGTTCAAATCCAGCCTCAGACACTTAACACTCACTAGCTGTGTGACTCTAGGCAAGTCACTTAACCCCAATTGCCTTACCAAGAAAGAAAGAACGAAAGAAAGAAAGAAAGAAAGAAAGAAAGAAAGAAAGAAAGAAAGAAAGAAAGAAAGAAAGAAAGAAAGAAAGAAAGAAAGAAAGAAAGAAAGAAAGAAAGAAAGAAAGAAAGAAAGAAAGAAAAGAATCTAATTGTAGAAAGGTTAGTTGAGAGACACAGAATGATAGAGTGGACAGAGAGCTATCCTTGGAATCAGGAACTCCTGGGTTTAATTCCTAAGTGAGATCCACAGCAGCTGTTTGATTATGGGCAACTCACTTAACTTCTCAGTCAATGCTCTAAGGAGCTCTCTATCATTTGAAGTTATAGAGTAGCTGCCCATTTGCATGGGAAGGGGAGAAATTTCTCCACCAGGAGTCCACTACACTGATGAGATTACAAGTCTGGATCTAAAAAAAGAAATAAAGAAAGAAAAGGGAGTAACAAGGTAGGTCTTATGCAGAGAAGGAACAAGTGTGATTTCAGAGATACAAAAATGGCTGTTCTACCCAAAAACATCTCTAGCTCTAGTTTTTATGATAATTCCTTATATACCTATCTGACCTCAGATTTATGTCTGGTGAAGTCATTGATAGTAAAAACTGGATGGAGAGAATGGAGGTGGCAAAGAGGAGAAGCTTGTCTCCAGAAGGACACTTTAAAATTCACATATACTATCTAGGGGATGAAGAATGAAGAACCCTCAGGGTTACCTCTAATGTTCTCCTTGAATTGCTAACCCATTCAATTGATTTGGTCAGCTAACTTTGATAGGTACTGTGGGAATAGGAGAGGATGGACTTGTTTCTTTTTCTTTTATAAATATATATATATATATATATATATATATATATATATATATGTATATATATATATACATACATATGTATGTATATATATATATATATGTGTGTGTGTGTGTGTGTGTGTGCGTGTATGTGTGTGTGTGTGTGTGTATACATATACACAGATGTCCCCTACATGTATTATGGGGTGTCATCATATGGCTTGAAGGGAGGCGGAATAGACTTCTATAGACTTTTTTTGCCCCACTTTTCTCCAAAGGAGATTTTAATTCCTGCCAGGAGAAACAGTAGGTTAGGGCCAGAAGCTTGGCTACTCTACTCTCTTCAGAAAAAAAAGAAAGGAAGTACCAGGTTATAATTATATCTATCTATTCCCTTAAATATTATTATTAGTCTAGGGGATGTAGATTCCAAGTTCAAGCTAAACTTTTTGCTATTTATGAATAGGGAAAGAAGGGCCCAACCTTTAAATCCAAGGTTTGACCCCCTTTCCCATTGGTTGACATTTCCACAATGAACACACATAAGAAGCCGTAAAGAAATTCATTTATCCGTGTTGATAGCTAAACAGAAATCAGAGAAAGTACAAACAAAGGAGAATATTTGCCAGAGCCAGGTGATTCAGAGTGAAGTAGCTCTCCTATTGGGAGTGAGATAATTCTACTCAAACCCAAAGGGGAAATTCCCCAAAGTCTCTAATATAACAAGCTGGGCCAGGGACATGATGGAGAAAGCTCCTGCCCAGAATCTTATTTTCCCTTCAGCAACCTGAAGTGAGGTTGGCATAATCTGTCTCCTCTCTTGATGCTGGAAGTCAGAAGTACCTGAAGTAATTACAGAACCTGAAAAGCTCTTCTTCCCATTCTTGTCAGCTCTGCTCCAATCCGCATGCAGATGCAGGGCATTAATTTCTGGAAGAGAGGAGAGAGTCCCATACCAATGTGCTTTGGAACTTGAGTTCCAGAGGAGGAGGAGGGGGAGGAAGGACTGAAAATGAGCTATTCTAATGGGCGTGGGAGAAGGAATAGTAGACCACACCAGCAACTTTGATGTAATCTTTCATATTCCCTCTGCTAAATGCATTTCCCACATGGCAGAAAAACTATCTTTTGGTCAATCTGATTTTCTAGTTTTTAACAAGTTTGTGCTGTATCATAGTTGTTCTATGATAATGAACTGGTAACAGCTGAAGAGCTCAGGTGTTCATATTCCCCCTTCATTTCCTCCTTTTAGAAACCCCTAGTACCAGTTCTTACCTGGATTACTGAATATTTAGTGAAGTATGCCTCACTCGTTTATTGCTTACCTTATCCTACCTTTCTTACTTTACAACATCCCAGCTCAGAGGGGAAAAGAATCTTGGAGACCAGCTGGTTTAACCTCTATTTAAAGAGACTTCTGTTTTATAATATCCTTATCAAGTGGTCTGTAGGTCATCTAGACTTCACTTGAAGACCTCCAGGGATAGAAAAATAAATAGTCTATTTCCTCTTTCACAAAAACTTGAAGGTGGCTATCTTCTCTCCTCCCTCTCCCCACCTCCCCATCTCATAAACCTTTTTCTCTTCTCTAGGCTAAAACATCCTCATTTTCTTTAATAGATCCGCATACAACATGATTTCAAGTGCTTTTTACCATCTTGGTTGCTCTATTACAGATGTTTTCTTTTTTACGTCCTTCCAAAATGTGATATTCAGAATTGAACACAATCCCCAGGTATACTCTGATTCAGGCAGAGTCCAATGGTACTTTCCTGGATACTTGGCCTGGACATGGTCTTTTTAAATGTACTCTTGATTAGGTGGCACAATGGATAGAGAACTCCAGGCCTGTAGTCAGGAAAATTCATTTTCCTGAGTTCAAATCTGGCCTCAGACACTTACTAGCTGTATGACCCTGGAGAAATCACTTAACCCTGTTTGCCTCAGTTCCTCATTTATAGAATGAGCTAGAGAAGGAAATTACAAATCACTTTACTATCTTTGCCAAGGAAACCCCCAATGAGGTCATGAAGAGTTGGATACAACTGAAATGAGTGAACAACAAAAATTTGGCGATAGCATACTGCTGACTCATTTGAGATCACTATCTACTGTAACCTTTTTTTCTCCATGCAGAATGGTGGCTTACACTATTATTGGGTAGCTGCTAAAGGAATCTTTGAGTAGACCTCTTGGTGAGTGCTCTAGAACCTGAATTCCTGGTTTGGCAAATTCCCTGGAATGGTTTGACCAAACTCAATCAAAACTGGGTCCTTTGTAAAATATATTTTATTGTTCCTCCAATATTGACCCTGGGATTTCAAGCAGGTAGGGGTGTGTGTGTGTGTGTGTGTGTGTGTGTGTGTGTGTGTGTACAGTGATAACTTCTAACAACCTTCTTCTTTTACCTAGTCACTATATTTTGATGCTTTTGGTACTTCTAGCTCAGTTTTCTGGCAGGGCCAGAACTGTCCACCCAAAATGCCAGGCTTTAATATGCTCTAGAAAGTGTCTAGGTGTCTGGCCTCAGACACTAATTAGCTATGTGACCCTGGGAAAGTCACTTAACTCTGTTTGCCTCAGTTTCTTTGTTTGTAAAATGAGCTGAAGAAAGAAATGGGAAAACCATTTCAATATCTTTGTCAAGAAAACTCTAAATGGGGTCATGAAAAGTTGGACATGACTGAAACAGCTGAACAGCAAAGGGTGCTCTAGAAATGGCCTCTCAGGCTCCTTCTAGATTTCTCTGTAAGACAGAATAGGAATTGACTTCTTTTGAGTTAAGCCTTTTCATAACTCTGGCCAGTTGGTAGACTTTTTGCCCAGAAATACTGCTACTAAACATTTACTTCAAAGATATCAAAGGCGAGAGAAAGTATTCTTATATATATAAAAATATTTGTAGCAGCACTTTTTTAATATTCAAGAACTGGAAATAAGGTGGATATCAATCAATTGGAAAATGACTGAACATGGCATATGAATGTTATGGAATATTATTGTATTATAAGCAAGAAGAAAAGGGATGGATTCAGTGAGGCCCAGGAAAGGCTTTGATGCAGAATGAATTGAGCAGAACCAGAAGAACAATTTATACAATGACTATAATTACAGAAAATAAAACAACTTTGAAAAACTTAAGAATGCTGATCAATGCAATGACCAATTGTGATTCCAGAAAACAAAGGGCAATGCATGCTTCCCACTTCTTGAATGAATGAAAAACATTTATTAAGTGCCTATTATGTGCCAGGCACTGTGTTTAGGTACTGATAACTATGCAAATACAAAAGCAAAGACAGTTTCTCTCAAAGAGTTCATACTCTAAGAAGGAAACAACACAATTTTAGGAGTGGTGGCCTTGGAGGGATACTTTGTCAGTCAGTTAATAAGCACTTATTAATCACCTACTATGTGCCAGCACTGAGCTAAGTATTGGAGATTTAAAAAAAAAAGGCAAAAGACAATCCCTGCCCTCAAGGAGCTTTACAATCTAAAAGATAGACAGTGGTGAGTGGGGCCATAGGGGAAATACATTGACATGCCATTCAGGAACAATGGCAGGGTTGATTTGATCTTGGTTCATGGTTCCAAAACTGGAAGGGCAGAGTGAAGGGCACCAATGGTAACCTGGCTTTGGAAGATGTAAGGAGGTGGCAAGAGAGGAGGGTGTGAGGGGAAGCACAACTGGGGTTTTCCTGAAACAGTGTTTGGAAAGGCTGAGGTCATGGACTACAGGTGAAGAATGAGGCATGCTTTTAAGACACAATGACTTAGCTTGTTTTGCTTGTTTATGTATTTGTAACTAGGGAGGGCTTCTATTTAGGTAGTTAGAGTGAAGAAGGAGTTGGTTGGAAATGAAAGTGAGACAAAGAGAGAAAGAAAGTGTTAATGAAACTCAGATAAGCAGAAAACCTTTATTCTTATTACAGTCACATTTCACATGCACATAAAACTGCATATAACAGGTCATACTATCTTATACAGTCTTCTTTTTCTGTCCATATTTGTTGATTTATTGAAGCTCTTAACAAAAAAAGAAAATTTTTAAATGGCTCTTTAAAATAGTGCTTTCTAAATTGACAGGGAACATGATATAATGGAAAAAGCAATGAACAAACCTCAGGTTTGAACCTTGACTTTTCCCTGGGCAGGTCATTTTACATTTATGAGTCTCAATTTCCTCATTTGTAAAATGTTTGTGGTCAGTCATTTCCAACTCTTCGTGACCTCATTTGGTTTTTTGTTTGTTTGTTTTGTTTTGTTTTTGCCAAAGATACTGGAAGGTTTGCCATTTCCTTGTCTAGCTCATTTTACAGATGAGGAAACTGAGGCAAACAGGTTCACTTGATTTGTCCAGTGTCACAAAGTTAGTAAGTGTTTGAGGCCAAATTTGAACTCAGGAAGATGAATCTTCTGATTCTAAGCCCAGGGCTCAATCCATTGCATCACCTAGCTACCCATTTGGAAAATAAAAATTTTAAATTGTGCTTTTGAATACAGATGATAAAATGTGGATTGAGTGCTTTTCTAACTGTAAAGTGCTGTAGAAATGTAGCATTATACTCACAAAGAGACTCTCCTACCAATCCTTAGGATTCCTTTGCAAATTATTCAGTCACAGAATTTGAGATGAGAAGGGATCTCAGTGGCTATCTTGCCCAACTTATACACAAAGGAATCTCCACTATAACAACCTGACAAGTAGTCATCCGGCCTCTACTTGAAGATCTCTGTGTCCAGGAGAACCCAGCATCTCTGGAGGCAGGGCACTCCACTTTGGAACAACTCTAATTGTTAGAAAGTTTTTACTGACATCAAGCCTAAAGTTCTGAATCTTTGAAATCTTTGAAACTTCTGCCCATTGCTGCTAATTCTTACCTTGGGGCCAAGCAGAAAAAGCCTAATTGCTCCTACCTTTCAGAGAGGGGAATCTCCATATTTTTGAGTATTATATTAACAAGTTGTGAATCTGTTCTGACAGTGATTTTTCATTGCAGAAGACTGGGGATTTTTGGATGATTCTAGAATAGTTTGAGTATAAAGACCAAGACAGTTTTGTTTAGTAGGTACAGAGGCAAGGGACGGATAGCTATAAAATAAGAGAAAGTTAGAGTTGAAAGGGACAACCCATTTCCCAACTCCCCGTCTTCACACTGTCTATCTTCCCCTCCCCCCCATGCTTGGAATTCTCTCCATCCACACCTCCACCTCTAAGCTTCTCTATCTTCTTTCAAGACTCAGCTCAGATTCCATCTTCTTCAAGAGAAGTGTTTCTTGCCTTTCCCTGCCCTGCCTTGCCTCTGAGAATCTGCTCAGTATTTACTTACTCTTTCATCTACTCTCTCTGTCTGTTTATAGATAGATAGGTAGATAGATATCAACAGATAGATTGATAGTTTTTTTTTTTAACATGTCTTCCCCATTCTATTGAGTTCCTTAAAGTTAGGGACAGTTTTTTATTTGTTTGTTTGTTTGTTTTGCTTTGCTTTATATCTCCAGAGTTTAGCACAGTGCCTGGCACACAGTAAGCTCTTAATAAATGCTTGTTGATTGGTCAATCTTTGGGCAGCCAGTGACAAGTTTCCCCTCCAATTCCATCTAGGAGAACTCTACGTTTTGTAAAGGGATAATGGGGTATCAACTCATCTTTTCATTGCATTTTATCATATTAATACCTCTGTCTGTACCTGCCCCTTTCTGTAAATATGTCAACTGAATCTGAGGGATGGGGAAACCAGACCCCACCCCTCCCCTCCCCTCCAAGTCATCATGATAAATACAAGGGCATAAAAGGCAAGGTCAGCCCAAGTGTGTGCATCCACATCAGCTTTCACAGAACCAACAATGACACATGTCATGGATGATTCATACTGATGAATCATTTTCTCACCCTCACTTAGGAATGGTCTGATGTGACCCACAGGAGAAGACATGTTTGTTTTTCTTGGTAACCACCTAAATTTCTCAAGCAGCTGTTTATTCCTTGCACTTGCCATTCTATTTTCTGAAAAAGGAAATCAACGCTGTGGTGCATTTTGGCTGACAGTGAAACCAAAGGTCTCTAGGGTTCTTAATTGTGGGACAAGAGAATTGGCATATGAGAAAGAGAATCGGAATTGGAGTGTCTGGTTCTACTCCAGGCTCTTCTACTTCCTAGCTATATAACCTTGGGAAAATTGCTAAAACTCTCCAGTCCTCATTTTCCTCATATATAAAATGGTCATCATACTACAGTACTCATTCTACCATTTTTTAATGTGCCATATAAATGCATGAGATCTTGTTATTATTAATAGAAAATATGTGCTTGGAAGGAACTCTTCAAGTCCATGTTGAGAGAAAGCGAATCACCATCACTGGTCTTCTCTTGGCTGATAAGATCATAGATTTAGGGCTAGAAGTGGCCCAGAAGTCATCTACTCTAACCCTTTCGTTTTACAAATAAGGAAACAGATCCTGGGAGAATAAGTGACCAAAGTTATACATGTGGTTAAGTGACAGGGGAAGATCTCAGTGGTGGGGAACCTGCAGCTTCGAGAAGGCCACATGTGGCCTTCTAGGTTCTTGGGTGAGGCCTTTTGACTAAGTCCAAGTTTTACAGAACAAATAATTTTATTAGGGGGGATTTGTTCTGTGCAGTTTGGATTCAGTCAAAAGGCCACACTTCAGGATCTAGAGGTCCACATGTGGCTTTGAGATCACAGGTTCCCTACCCCTTAGGTGCTCTGACATTATGTCCACTGTTTTTTAACCTAGACCATGATGCCTATAATTTAGCTACTGTGCTATTTTCCATTACTAAATTGCTTCATGATTACTTAGCATGTGTTTTATGGGGGGTCTGCTTTCTCGAAAGTTCGGTAGTAGCATTATCCACTTACTTTGTTCTCTGGCCTGATGGTTAGGCACAAGTTACTCCTATGTGCTTTTCTTAGAAAATCTGCAACTTCCCTGGCTCTGCTGCCATTTCTTGTGTCCAGAAAGTCCATTCTCAGACTTCTTGTCTGTGAGCTATTCTCAGGAAGAGGAAAAAGAAAGGCAAATGATATTCAGCAATTCTCCTTTGGCCCCAGTTAGGGACATTTTTCATAACCCCTGTGGATCACCATCACCAACTGCTGTGCTCTTAGGATCTCTCCAGAAGAAAAGTGGAAAAAAATTGAAAGGGCAATCCCTGCCCCCACCCCCACCCCCACCCCAAGTCCTCAGGAAAGTCTGGAACAAAGGGATGGCTCCTTTAAAAAGACCTGATTAGACTCCCAATTGTTTGAACCAACAATTCATATGGATGGTAGGCCAACTCTCATTGAAATTTAACTGGGAATTACCTAGTTATCCTCTTTAGTCTTCTTAAGAAGGCAGCAATGGGTATCTACCCCTTTATTTTCTCCATCCAGGACTGTGATTTTATTGATAAAAGGAATTTTCTGGGGTGTAATGGAGTGTTCAAGGAGGACTAGTATGTCTGGTGTGAAGCTTCTTTTCCACCTTGATATCTACCTGGCATTCAATTCTCACTTGTGGCTGTAAGAAGTTGTACCATGCACAGCAGCCATACATGGTAAACCATCTTGGCAAATAGGCTAAACCGATGGGCCTCAAATACATCAGTGAGTTGGAGGGTGTCTACCCCAAACATATGAAGACTTCCTCCTAGCAGAATGGGTGGATGAGAACAACCTGTTCTAAAGGCCATAATGGTGGTTGAAGGAGGTGCTGTGGAACACTTGGTCAGACATAGAAGATGACAGAGTAATCCACTGCGTTAGGGGCCATGGCATGTTGTCTTGACTTCTGTCTTGCCACTGGCTTTGGATGAGTGGAAGAGAAAGTGAAGCTGATGACTTTCTTCAGCTCTGCCCCACTTAAATCCATATAACATGAGTCAAGATATCAGCTGGGATGCCATTGGCCCTCTTTGAAAATGCAAGACAGTCATATGCACCAAGTGGTATAGCATCCAAATTCTTAGAGGAGAAGTTAAGTGAGTTACAGGAAGAAACAGATAGCAAAACTATACAAGTAGGGGATCTCAACCTCTCAGAACTAGATAAATCTAACAACAAAATAAACAAGAAAAATTAAGGAGGTGAATGGAATTTTCAGAAAGTTTCGATATGGTAGGCCTCTGGAGAAAATTGAATGGGGTTAGAAAATAATATGCCTTTTTTCCTCAGCAGTACATGGCACCTACACAAAAATTGACCATGTACTAAGGCATAAAAACCTCACAATCCAATGCAGAAAGGCAGAAATATTAAATTCTTACCTTTCAAATCATGATTCAATAAAAATCGCATGTAATAAAGGGTCTTGGAAAGATAGATTAAAATTAATTAGAAATTAAATAATCTAATCATAAAGAATGAGTGGGTCAAGCAACAAATCATAGAAACAATAGATAATTTCATCAAAGAGAATGACAAAAATGAGACAACACACCAAAACTTATGGGATGCAGCCAAAACAGTTCTTAGGGGAAGTTTTATATCTCTAAATGCTTATATGAATAAAATACAGAAAGAAGAGATCAATGAATTAGGCATACAATTAAAAAAAGGTAGAAAAAGAACAAATTAAAAATTCCCAATTAAATACCGAATTAGAAATATTGAAAATCAAAGGAGAGATTAATAAAATTGAAATTAAGAAAAGTGTTAAACTAATAAAAATAAGAGCTGGTTTTATGAAAAAAAACCAATAAAATAGATAAACCTTTGGTTAATTTGATTAAAAAGAAGAAAGAGGAAAACCAAATTATCAGTATCAAAAATGAGAAAGGTGATACACCACTGATGAAGAGGAAATTAAAATAATAATTAAGAGCTATTATGCCCAACTATATGCCAATAAATCTGATAATCTAAGTAAAATGGATGGATATTTACAAAAATATTGACTAAATTGCCTTTTAAAATTGCCTAAATTAACAGAAGAGGAAATAAAATGCTTAAATACCTTCATTTAAGAAAAAATAAATTGAACAACCATCAATGAACTCCAGAAAAAATCTCCAGAGCCAGATGGATTTACAAGTGAATTCTACCAAACATTTTAAAACAATTCATTCCAATACTTTATAAACTATTTGGAAAAATAGGCAAAGAGGGAGTCCTGCCAAATTCTTTTTATGATACAAATGTGATGCTGATATCTAAACTGGAAGAGGCAAAACAGAGAAACAAAATCATAAATCAATTTCTCTAATGAACATTGATGCAAAAATTTTAAATAAATATTAGCAAGGAGATTACAGCAACTTATCATGAGGTTAATACACTAACACCGGGTGGGATTTATACTAGGAATGCAGGGCTGGTTCAATATAGGAAAACTATCAGCATAATGGCCTATATCGATAACAGAATTAACAGAAATCAAATAATTATTTCAATAGATGTGGAAAAGACTTTTGACAAAATACAGTACCCATTCCTGTTAAAAACACTAGAGAACATAGGAATAAATGGAGTTTTCCTTAAAATGATAAGTAGCATCTATCTAAAACCATCAGCAAGCACTATAGGTAATGGGGATAAGCTAGAAGCTTTCTCAATAAGATCAGGGGTGAAATAGAGATGTCCATTATCACCACTATTATTCAATATTGTACTAGAAATGTTAGCTTTAGCAATAAATGAAGAAAAAGAAATTGAAAGAATTAGAATAAGCAATGAGGAAACAAAGCTATCACTCATTGCAGGATATGATGGTATACTTAGAGAATCCTAAAGATTAAACTAAAGAACTACTTGAAATAATTAACAACTTTAGCAAAGTTACAGGCTATAAAATAAACTCACATATATATTTCTACATATATTTCTATATATTACCAACAAAGCCCAGCAGCAAGAGATAGAAAGAGAAATTCCACTTAAAATAAATGTAGACAATATAAAATATTTGGGAGTCTACCTGCCAAGACATACCCAAAAACTATATGAATACAATTAGAAAACACTTTTTACACGAATAAAGTCAGATCTAGATAACTGGAAAAATATCAGGTGCTCATGGGTAAGCTGAGATAATATAATAAAAATGACAAGTCTACTTAAATTAATTTATTTATTCAGTGCCATACCAATTAAACTATTTAAAAATTATTTTATAGATCTAGAAAAAATAATAACACGATTCATCTGGAAGAACAAAAGATCCACAATATCAAGGGAATTAATTAAAAGAAATGCAAGGGAAGGTGGCCTAGCAGTGCCAGATCTAAAACTGTATTATAAAGTAGCAATTATCAAAACTACTTGGTACTGCCTAAGAAATAGAGTGGTGGATCAGTGGAATAGGTTAGGTACATAAGACACAGTAGTCAATGACTGTAGTAATTTACAGTTTGATAAACCCAAAGACTCCAGCTTCTGGGATAAGAACTCACTATTTGACAAAAACTGCTGGGAAAACTGGAAAATAGCATGGCAGAAGCTAGCCACTGACCAACATTTCATACCATATACCAAGATAAGGTCAAAACGGGCACATGACTTAAGCATGAAGGTGATACCATAAGCAAATTAGGAGAGCAAAAAATAGTTGACCTGATGAATCTATGGAGAAGGGAAGAATTTATGACCAAGCAGGAGATAGAGAACATTATGAAATGCAATATGAATAATTTGGATTACATTAAATTAAAAAGTTTTTGCATAGACAAAGCCAATGCAACCAAGATTAGAAGGGAAGTAGAAAGCTGGGAAACAATTTTTACAGTCAGTGTCTCTGAGAAAGGCCCCATTTCTAAAATATATAGAGAACTGAGTCAAATGTATAAGAATACAAGTCATTCTCCAATTAATAAATGGTCAAAGGATATAAGCAGGCAATTTGCAGATGAAGAAATTAAAGCTATCTATAGTCATATGAGAAAATGCTCTAAATCACTATTGATTAGATAAATACAAATTAAAACAACTCTGAGGTACCACCTCACACCTACTAGATTGGCTAATATGACAAAAATAAAAAGAAAATGGTAAATGTTGGAGAAGATGTGGGAAAATTGTAACACTAATACATTATTGGTGATCCAACCATTCTGGAGAGCAATTTGGAACTACACCCAAAGGGTTATAAAACTGTGCATACTCTTTGATGCAGCAATACCACTTCTATGTCTGTATCCCAAAGAGATCATAAAAAAGGGAAAAGGGTCTACATTTATAAAAATACTTATAGCAGCTCTTTTTGTGGTGGCAAAGAATTAGAAATTGAGGGGATATCCATCAATTGGGAAATGGCTGAACAAGTTGTGGTATATGAATGTAATGCAATACTATTATTCCATAAGAAATGATGAGCCAGGTGGATGAGTAAAGTAGGCAGAACCAGGAGAACATTGTACACAGTAACAATAACATTGTGTGATGATCAACTCTGAAAGACTTAGCTCTTCTCAGCAATACAATGATGTAAGACAATTCCAAAAGACTCATGATGGAAAATGCTATTCCCATTCAAAGAAAGAGCTATGGAGTCTGAATGCAGATCAAAGCATACTATTCTCTCTCTCTCTCTCTTTTTTTTCCTTTCTTATAATTTTTCCCTTTTATTCTGGTTCTTCTTTCACAACATGACCCAACAGTTAATCTGTTTAACATGATTGTACACGTGTAGCTTATATCAGATTGCATGTCATCTTGGGGGAGGGGGAGGGGGTAGGAGGGGGGAAATGTAGAACTTAAAATCTTATATAAGTGAATATTGAAAACTAAAAATTAATTAATTAATTAAATTTTTTTTAAAAAAGGAAATGAAGGACAGTCAACAATAATAGGGAAATTTCAGTGAGGAAATTCTCTTCTGTAATTTATAATCTTAGTTGCCTGTGGCACTGAGAGAGGAAGTTATTTGCCCGTGATTACAGTCAGTATGTGCCAGAAGTAAGACTTGAAGCGAGGGCTTGCTTGGACCCAAAACCAGCTCTCTTATCAACACTACCTGTAATCAAAGTCACAAACACAGGGTTAGTGGCTCCCTACCCAGAGCTCATCAGGTTGATTAAGGAACTCTCTCCAACAACTCCTCGCACCAAACCCTTTCTCCCAAAGGTTCACGTCTTGATTAGCTCGCCAAGCTGATCAGGGGGACACCTTCACAAGGCATGCTTTTCAATAAGTAAAGTCTTTTCACAAATAGAATAGATTGCTTTTGGAGGCACTAGGTCTCTCTATCAGTGAAAGCAATGACTAAATAAGTGTATGTCAGAGATGTGGTTGAGGGCCCAGGTTGTGAAGCTGGATGAGATGCTCCTGAAATTCTCCACAAATCTATGATTTTGTAATCCTCTCTTGTTTCCCACATATACTTTATTTCTGTTTTATCCTCTCTCTTTACTTCCTTCCTTTTCTGTTCTGCCATTCCTTTTATCTTTGTCATTGTCTCCTCAGTGCCTAGCATAATACATGGCACGAAACATATGCTTAATAAATGCTTATTGATTGATTACCTTTCCCCCTTCTCCCTTTTTTCTGCCGATGACTTTGCTTGGCTTCCTAGGTGGAACCAAGGGCAAAAGAAGCCCTTTGCTCCCTAATTTTATTCTTTTTAAATTTATTTTATTTTTAATTTATGGAATAAAACAAACATTTCCATAACATAGTATAATAAAAAAAAAGATAATTGCACATGAAACTGCAAATCTGCTATGTACAACTTGCTATTCCTTTTGAATATATAATAGAGTTATCTTATCCAATTTCATTCTTCAGATCCTTGACAGCTTACCTAGCTCTCTGCCTGCTTAACTAGATTAGCTCCAACACAACATGTACTCAGTCCATAAAAGATGCTGTTTTCGCTGACCCTGTGAAAAGATCGGTACACTTCTATACTTCATATGTGAGCCTATAGCACAGGACCTAAAGGAATGTGCTTCAGGAGGGAATTGAGAAGTGGGGCCTGGGAGAGAACATGGTTGGGGAGGGGCCAAGGGCAGATGTTGTACATTTGGAGCGCTATGGGTTTTGGAGATAGGGAAGACCAAAATAGAGCCACTAGGTAGAAACTGGTCGTTACACTTGTATTTTGTTCCATTGTAAACTTTAGCAGAAATACTATTCATTAAAAACAAAAATCAGCTGGTAGGGGTGTGACTGGAAAGCAATTTTCCTGAAAAAAAATAGCCAGAAGCTTTAGAGGACTATAAGGCCAATTCAAGACAAAAATATGATATGGTAGGCAAGAAAGGTGACAGTATCTTAGGAGGCTTCAAGAGTGGCATAGTGGCTAGGAAGAGGAAGGTGGTCTTGCTTTTCTACTTCTTCCTTAGTCGGACCTTACCTGGTCAGTCCTGGGTGCTATATTTTTAAGAAAGACTTTGATAAGTTGGAGAGCATCCTGGTGAGGACAGCAAGATGGTGAGGGTCCTTGAGATCGTGCTATATGAGGAATGAATGAAGGGACTGGGGCTATTTTTCCTGGAGAAGACAAGAATGAGATAGCACCAAATCCTTGTAGTATAAATACAGACCTCAAATCCATCAAATAAACAGACAAAACTGTTTCTCCAAATCTCTTTGGCATAATATCGATCCATAAAAATTTAAGAACAACATTTTAAATAGATGTCACCATATCACCTGCTCATAATCCCCAAGCTACAAGTATAAAAAGTTTTCATAGTATAGAGTCTTGGTGGAAAAATCAAAACCATGTGGGGAAAAGATGCACTATAGATCATCCCCATAATACTGTTGTCTGCTGGAATTGTCCAGAAGATGCATTCCACGAGCTTATAGAACATGAGCTTGTATCCCAATGCTTTTACTCAACTATAAAAAGTAGTTGGTAGAATAATCACAGTGTAGACTTGTTATAGAAATGTTTAGTATCTGCTTGGAGTCAGGAGAACATGAGTTCAAATCCAGTCTCAGACACATGACGCTTACTTGCTGTGTGACCCTGGGCACGTCACTTAACCCTGATTGCCTCACCCCAAAGAAAAATGTTTAGTATCTGAACTTCACAGGAAAAAAAAAGAGGATGAGAAGACTAAATATATTAATTTTGTTGTTAATTTGTTCTTCAGTTGTTTCTGCCTCTGTGACCCTATTTGGTGGTTTTCTTGGTAAAGATACTTGAGTGGTTTGCCATTTCCTTCTCCAGCTCATTTTGCAGATGAGGAACCTAAGGCATATGGGGTCAAGTGATTTGCCCAGGGTCACATAGCTACTAAGTATCTGAGGCCATATTTGAACTCAGGAAGACTAGTCTTCTGACTTTAGGCCCAGCATTCTATCCACTGTACAACCTAGCTGTAAATAATAGCTCATATTGATATAGCACATTTAAATGTGGAAAGAGCTTCATGGATATTTTCTTATTGGATTCTTATATAACCTTACTTCCTATGCCAGTGGAATCACAGGTCTACAAAGGCACTCACACACTCATATACATGTTTTATCTTCAGTAAAACAAGCACAGAGGTTGCATATAGAAGAAAAGTGGTTGTTTTTAGAGTTGGAATATTTGCCAATCAATTAACAGGCATTTATTTTCTGTTATGTATCCACCAATGGAATAGACACTGAAAGTAATTTAAAAAAAACAAACCCAAAGAACTTACGGTCTATTTCTTGACCTTAAAGATTTTACAATCAAAGTGAAGAGACAGAATAGCAGATATGAGAATTGTTCAGCACTAATCTGAAATGAAGTGAGTAGTCTTAGGATTTAAGACTTAGAAAGGACCTTAGAGGTCATCTAGTCAACCCCTGTGTGAGACCCCCCACCTCCCATTTCATGATTGATGAAATAGATTTCAAAATAAATAAAATGACTTGCCTAAGGTTATATAATGGGGGGGGGGGAAAGGTCCAAAGGTCATTTACATAAGACTCTCCTCTTTGGTGGAGATTGATTATTCAGCACTGTATGCCTGCATGAAGGATGGACTCGGTGAGAGCTTGAGAGAAAAGGAAGTCTGATCTTCTGTCTTCTAGCTCTGAAAGGGAAGACATGAGATTCCATACTGTCTTCAGGTATCTGAGGGGAGAGAAAGACTTTGGGAAGAAGCCAATAAGAAGAAGAGTCAGCATTTTGATCATGTCCCTAATCCCAGCCTACTACTAGAAACTGAGGAACTTCCTCTTGGATGAGACTTGGAACTCTATTGATTGAGCTGAGTTTTTTTGTTTCCAGTGGGAGAGTTCATTCTCCTCTGTGTATTGACTATTTTCTTATATATATACACCAGTATGTGTTCTCATCTATGTACTTTCTCTGATTTTTATTTGCTATCAGCTGGGATAAATGGATTTATTCGCTATTCACTACATGTGTTCATTGTAGAACTGGCATTGGGTGGTATGGGAGTCAGTCTTTGGATGTATAGCTTGAGCCTCTCCTTCCCCATTAAGGGAGAGTGATCATGGGCACAGCTTGAACCTAAAAGATTTCTTCCCCTAGACTAACAATATTTAATGGAGCTGATAGATATGATTCTAGCCTGGTACCCCTTCTTTCAGGAGAGTAGAGTGATTGGTCTCTATCTTTAACCTCCTACTCCTCTCCTGGCAAGAGACAAAGCCCCTCTTAGAGAAAGGGGAGGGAGAAGATTGTAGATATTCATTCCTATCTCCCTGTGAGCTGCATCTAGAAAGTCCCATATGGACACACATAATCTATATGGGCAAAATAAGCAACATAGCATACCTCCACACATGCCTCCCTATAGCTTTTTATATACTAAGAAGCAGAGCTGCTATCTCAATCCAAGTCTTCTGGCTTCAAGTCCATCCCTCCATATATATCATACTGCTTGGCTGTTGTAAAGGTTTAATGAAGTAGAGTGATTTTTGGCATGGGTCTTGGAAGCCTGGGTAGGACTTGAAGGGGCAGAGAAGAGGTGGGACACTCCAGGATAAAGGTACTGGTGCTTATGGGCACAGCATGAGCAAAGACAGGGAGGTAATAATGAGTCATAAAGACGAGAGAAGTCTACTTAGAGGGGAGCTGGTGAGTGCTAGTAATCAAACTGGCTAGGAAGGGCATAGTCGTATTATTGTGGTCCTGGACTATGAAGGTGAGGAGTTTAGAATTGATACAGTAGAGGGAAGGGAGCCATTATTAGTTCTTTAAGAGAGACATGGCATGTTGAAATGACCATTTTAGGAAACCTAATCTAAAAGCAGTGTATAAAAAGATCACAGAAGGGGATGATCTGAGTCAACATTTAAAACACTGTTTCAATAATCCAGTAAGAATAACAGCTGGCACTTTATATAGTGCTTTAAGGTTTTCAAAACACTTAACAAATATTGTCTCATTTTATCCTCACAGCCCTGTGAGGTAGGTGCTGTTATCCTCATTTCATAGGAAAAAGGAGGTTAGCAGCAGGCTCAACTCAGGCGTAATGATGGGGATTTGCATGCTATTGGCACAAAGATGTTGTTAAAGCTGGGGGACTGGATTAGCTATCTAAGTGGTTGAGTGTAAAGATAGAAGAACATAGGCTAGGTATTAAAATTTGGTAAGCACGTATTATCAGAAGACAGGAGAAAAAAGAAAAGTCGGAAGAGCAGTCTTACAGACTGTAAGCTCAATGAGGGCAGGAACCTGCTAGATAGCACAGTGGGCTCTCAGGAAGACCTGAATTCAAATCTGGCCTCAGACACTTACTAGCTGTGTGACTCAGGGCAAGTCACTTAAATCTCTGTCTGCTTTGGTTTTCTCATCTACAAAGATCACAATAGCATCCGTCTCCCAGTATTGTTGTGAGGATCAAATAAGATAATACTGGTAAAGTACTTAGCACAGTGCATGGTAAATAGCTAATGCTTTATAAATGCTTCTTCCTTGTCCTTTTCCCCTTAGTTAAACTGCTTAGCTTTCCAAGTGCCCAGCACAGTGGTCTAATATGAATAATTATTTATTAAATTGAATTCAAAAAAGGATCAGCTTAGAGAGGTAGCAAAGTTAGCGGGAAATTTCAGGTCTATGAAAGCAAATGAATGAGAGAATTTTGTGATGCAGTGGGTGAGTGGTTAATAGTTAGATCTATTGCATCAAATATATGCATTTAATGAAACCAATCTTGCCAGGAAAATGAGCCTAGACAGTTTCCATGTGATTTCACCTTGATCCTGGTGGTATGCTCTTTTTTATTCTATCACAAAAGGTAAACTTTGTGCTGTTTCTCACTTAAAATTGCCCTCATTCTCCTTGATTAGGCCTATAGAAATGGTTTAGTGCAGACATCTCTGCTAATTCTTTTTTTAAATTTGATTACCTAAAACAATAGTCTAGAAAAAGACAAAATTTACCCAAGTTGGATTCTAGCCCTAAGCCTCTGATTTTTTCACTATTAGACGAAAAGTGATGCTTAACATGACAGGTCTCAGAAACCTTTGCTAAAAGACTGCTCCACTAGACTGTGACCTCCTTGAGGGCAGGGACTATCTTTTGCCTTTCTTTGTATCACCATGGGTTAGCATAGTGCCTGGCACATAGTAGGCACTTACTATATGTTTATTTTATTTTTTAAAAGACCATCAGTGATGGGGAAACCTATTGCTTTCCAAGGTAGCCTATTCCACTTTCAGACAACTCTAAGAAGTTATGTCAAGCAAAAGTCGGTCCTTTTGCATGAACTGAATACACAATTTTGAGTGTGGCCTGATCCAGGCAGAGTAGAATAGAGCTATCACCTCTTTCATTCTTGATATTCTATCTTTTAGCACAGCCTTGGGTAACATTAATTTTTTTTTTTTTGCTGCTGTACTGTACTGTTGACTAATTTTGAGATTTCATTACACAAAAAAGTAGGTGTGTCGTCTCAATGTAAGGTATGTGCAGGAAACCAAAAATATTCAGCAGTAGTGATGTAGCTCCTCCTGCCTTTGTCTATTTTCTATAGATCCATGGGGATCTTGGGGGTTCTTGGCGGGAATCCACTGAACTGTCTGGCTGCCACCCCAGACCGCAGATTGCCCCTGTTTGTAAGTATTCATAATGCTTGAATAAATTACTACCTATAATCAGTATTGAGCTTCTTGACCTCTTCCTTTGGTATCAAAAGAACACCCTACCATTATAGGGGAGGTACAGGGTTCCCCAGCCAGGAGAATTCCATACCTTACAATATACTATACAATAGTATAGAGTTATAGGTTGTTTCTTTGCATCACCAATACCTAGTAGGTACTCAATAAATGCTTAGAGAATGAATGAATCTTTGCTGCTGTTCAGAATCAAGTTCAGAATAGCCATTCCTTTAGTCACTTCCTGTACCTTTTGAAGGATGAAACGATCATTAAGACAATTTATGAATTTTTGTTTCTCTTTGAGCTTCAGTTTTCTCATCTATAAAATGAGAGTGTTGGATTAGATGATGTCTCAGCTAACTTCTAGATGGAACATTGGGTGATTCTGTGACTATGATGAACATAAACATATTAGTTTAAACCATGGAACTAGATGAGTTCTCTGAGGGTATCAGTGTAAGTATAGGGCTGAATAGAGGTCACCGAAAGATATGTGAAGGTCCCAGTTAGCCCTTGTCCTGCTTGGCCATTTTACCCAGGACCCCTAGAGGAAAGGGCAACTCAGGAAATGAGACCCTTCCTTCTTCCTTCTGGGCACTCTGCATGTAACCTGGACTTGACTCTGATGGGAATGGTTTTAATTTCACTAAACAGAGCACTCAACAGGCTATGAGAGCCTATCCGTAATTTTTGTTCTTTCTAGTTATTGTCTTGAGCCAATGGAGCCAACATTCATGCATGCAGAGCTATGTTTGTTGTTCGCTGTTGGAAACCACTTTGGATGACAAATCAATGAGGATAATTCTCACAGGGGATGCCATTATTGTCATTATGGCAGTGGTATAATGTGTGAGATCCTTCCAGGTGAGGCTGCTATTCCCCAGGGGCTGAAGTGCAAGGATTCTTTTAGGCCATGAGGTTTCTGTTTAGGGAATTGTTCTTTCAGAGGATAAAATTATACCTTGACAAAAAAGACTGAATGTACCTTCCCCAAGTGCCTCACTTAAATCCAGGCATAAAGGACTGGTTCACTTATAAGGCTGCATGCTGTAGTGGAAAATATACTGGTTTTTCAGTCCGAGAGGCCCAGTACTGCTACTTCTCATTGCTGTGCCCTTGGCCAAGCAAGTCATTTCTCTCTTTGGGCCTCATCTTCATCTGTAAAATGAATGAGTTGCACCAAATGAACTCCAATGTTCCTTCTAGCTCTAACTCCCATACTTCTGAATTTAGGTTCTATGCCTTCTGAATTAGAAGGGCCTCAATTCTTTGGGTAGCTTTAATTAAGCTCTACCTCTTCTAACTAGAGACAAAGCCTTAATTTTCCCCTCTTCCTTCTTTTCTTCCTGAACCCCAAAATATGTACATGGGGAGGTAGAGTGGGGAAATAGAGATGGAGGGAGAGGGAGCAAGAGTGTGTATATGTACAAGGTTGGAGACAACTTGAAAGATATTTGAGTCATCTTGGTTTATGCTTGACCTTTCTATCCATGTATTTTCTAGAAATTTGTATTTAATTTCTCTCCAATGTCTCAAGACATTTTAGTTCATTACTTCCTGATACATGGACTCCCTAGATCTTCCTGTCCAGGATACATTGTGTTACTGATTCCATTACAAAAAACTACCAGCATTACATATCACTTTATGGTGTCATGGAAAGAGCATTAAACTCAGAATCAGAGAATCTGTATTTGAGTCTTAGTTCCATCACTTACTCTCTCTCTGTGACCTTAGGCAAGTCTTTTAACCTATGAGCCTCAGTTTTTAACTCTGTTGGGCTTGATAATCTTGAAGTTCACTTCCATCTCGAAGTATGGTACACCTCTGCAGAGCCTAGAGATATGGTTCTGATACCCAAAGAATTAGACCCGAAACTACTGATGCTATTTGGTGTGTACTTATTTTTGTTCTCCATGGCTCAAATACATTTGTTCTTGACCTATATAATTTTAAAAGCTTAATATCTATTCATAACAATAGTGTGTGTGTGTGTGTGTGTGTGTGTGTGTGAGTAAGAGAGAGAGAGAGAGAGAGAGAGAGAGAGAGAGAGAGAGAGAGAGAGAGAGAGAGAGAGAAAGTGGCTAGACCTGCAAAATTCTATCCACTGATACAGATAAGTAACCTGACTGTAACTTAGCGTATTAGTGCTCCCTTGGGGCACTTACGGGTTAAATAATTTGCCCAGAGTTACAAAACCAATATGTGTAGGAGTTAGGAATTAAACCCAGGCCTTTGGGCAATGGAGACCATGTTCCAATCTTCAATTTTTAAACATAAGGAAGAACTAGGTGTGTAGTTCAATGGAAAGAACACTGGGCTTTGAGTCAGAGGATCTGAGCTTCAGCCATGCCTCTGACCCCATTATCTATGTGACCCTAGACATAATGCTTAATCTCTCTGAGCCTCAATTTCCTCATCTGTAAAATGAAATGTTTGAACCAGATGACCCGTAAGGTCCCTTTCCATTTTGAAACTGTGACCCTGGGAAATTTTTCCTCATTTCCTTGTAGTTAGTGATTGGTACAATGTCCTAGATGGATGTGTACCAATACTTTGAGAGATAGACCCGCAGAATTAAGAGACCTACAAGGAGAAACAATGAAATTGAAGATTTCCTTCCCTCACCCACTGAAGACAATCTTCTGTCCAAGAGAGATTTGTCTAAAAGGCTGCAGTAAGATCCTCATCACTGGAGATCTTCAAAGAGAGGCTGGATCACCACTTTTGGGGATAGTGTGGAGGGGACCACCATTCTGACACAGGATGTAATAACTGACCTCTGAGATCCCTTCTAACTTTGAGTTTCTGTGTCTCTATAGGGCCAGGCATTATCTGTCAGTCCACCTACCTTTAACTCCTTTTTCCTTTCCCCATTTTTGATGTCATAGAAAGAATATTGAATTAGGAACCAGGAGATCTGAGCTCTAATTCCAACTCTGCTGTTAGCCAGCTGTATGATTTTGGACTAGTTACATAATGTGACAGAGCCTAATTTCCTCATTTACAAAAGTTAATATTTGATTTGTTCAATAAATATTTGTTGAGTATCTATTATGTATAGTACTGTGTTATAATAAGACTGTAGATTTATAGTTCTAAGGGACCTTAGAGGTCATTTAGTCCAATTCCTTATTTTCTGAAGCTTTTTGAAAAGTGATCTATGCTGAAGTGACAGAGCATAAAATACACATTTGAAAAGCCAGGGACACATTCTCCCACAAATTCATATGGGTCCATAGGAAGAATAACCTTAATTTTGTACCAGAGTAATGCAGTGAGACATGTGTAGGGAACGGTGGTGGCCAAGGAGGTACCTCACATCTCCTGGCATGAGAAGTTCTTTTCTCCCTCTGTGGAATCTTTATTGGATTTGCTGCTGGTGATGGAGGAGTTACCCCACTGTGTTAGCTCCTCATGAGTTGTGGTATCTCGACCAGATGGGTTGATCTGCTGCTAGACCAGCTTGCTCAGCTGCCAGCTGTAACCTCCGTGGTCCTTGCAATGCTCACAAGGTTGCATCTCAAAGCTGCTGTTTGGTTACCTGGCTTCTTTTACTAATTCATTGCTGGAGGGGCCTCTGATGGGACCTCTGTATCTCCACATGTGCACTTTGGAATACTCTGACTTTTCTCATGAGACCTTTTGTATTTGTCTGCTCCTGGATAGATGCCCTGTTTCCTACTGGTCCAATTTCATGGTCAACTAAGGCGAGGAGGAAAAAGAGAAACACTCTCTCCCCCCATTCCTGAATCATTCCTTCTTAGGGACATGGCTGTAACTCTCCTTGTTTGCCACTAGACTGACCAACTCTCATTTTTGACAAAACTGAGGCTTGGAGAAGTGAAGAGACTTGAAGTCACAGTGGTAGAAAGTGGCCCATTTAGGAATCAAACCAAGGTCCTCTAATGCTGAGTTTAAAGCTCTTTCCTTTGCACGTGAAGCAGTGTGGTGTCATGGGCAGAGTGATGTATACACACTTAGGAGAAACCTGCTTTCAGATTCTGACACTTACAGTTGTGTGACCATGGATAAGTCACTTAAAACTCATAAGCCTCCGTTTCCTGATTTGTGTAATGGAGGAAACAATAATAGTGTAGCATTTGCCTCAAAGAGTTTTGCAAGGATCAAATCAGTTAATGCATAAAGTGAGAGAAATGCAACCATTAAAATGTTCTACAAGTGCCAACTATTATTTTTACCTTGGTGTTTCGGGAAACATGACTCTTGCCTTCAAGAAGCTTACAGCGGGGGAGACAAACATATATTTATGAAATGTGAAGTAATAATACAAGAACTAAGTCTTTTTTCAGATACCACATATCTTGCACTCAGTACTAGAATCTGATGAGCCTGTAATTGGTGCTTAATCGCACTTTATACCAATGAGTCCCTTGTATATGCTGACTTTCTCCTTTAGAATATAATCTCCTTAGGGCAGCTAGGTGGTGCAGTGGATAAAGCACCAGCCCTGAAGTCAGGAGGACTTGAGTTCAAATCCGGCCTCAGACCAAACACTTGACACTTGCTAGCTGTGTGACCCTGAGCAAGTCACTTAACCCCAGTTGCCTCACCAAAAAAAAAAAAAATTCCCTGCCAGAATGTAATCTCCTTGAGCATAAAACTCTGTATTAATATTCTCAGTACTTAACACAGAGCCTAGAACTTAGTAAGCACTAAATACTGGTCCATTCATCCCCACTCATCCTTCCATTCATTCCTTTATAAAAGATGCTACTTAAATTATTTCAAGCTAATTTGTAAGTGAACAAATATTTGTTGAGCATGTATATGCTCAATAGGCATAGTACCATCCTATACACTATGTTGGTTCAAATGATATAATATTAAGCCATAGGATCATGGATTTAGAGGTCAAAATGAACTTAGAGGTCATCTAGTCCAACCTCCTGATGTAACTTTACAAAGATTATACAGACAATAAGTAGTAGATCTAAAATTTGAACCCAGGTTCTCCAACCATACCCTTTCCAAAGCATGTGGTCTCCATTTATCAGCTTCTAAATCTTGCTATCAGACCATGTAAGGGAACAAATAAGAAATTTGAGGCCCTCCAAGATGATTGTAATTTGCCCAAGATATTACATGTAAGTGGCAGATTGCCTAATGCCTAGTTCAGGACTCTTTCCCCTATTCTTCCCATCCAGTGCATGGTTTCTCTTTATCTTTTTGCTTTCTATCACAAAGAATTACAAACAGCTTAAATCTGTAGGTTGTCAGGAAGAAGGTATTTTTTTTCTCCTCTTGCTTAACATGACTCTGGTACTTGTGAAGTGTTTCCCTTCCATTTGGGTTGTTCTCAGAAAATGATAAGCAAGAATACTATTCAATCATGGTACAAAGGATAGAATCACACTCTGGGATGAGAAAACATTTGCCTGAGAGGAAGGGTAGTATTTCAGTAGGGGATCCTTTTGGTGACATTCAAAGGGAAGACTGGCTTTTGTGCCCTGTTTCTTCTCTCTAGGGATCTTCCTTCTCCCCCTTCCCCTTCCCCCTCCCCTGTTCAGAGGCAGGTGTTGACTAATCTTGGTAGCCAAGTTAGGAGCAGCTATCCCCAAGGTCAGCAGTTTGAGATCAATAAGGAATCAGGCAAAAGACAAAAATCAGGTGGCCTAGGCTTAGTCTACTTATAACATCATGATGAGCCCAGACAAGTTAGTCATGACAACAAGGAGAATGCCCATCTGCTTCTGGTTTTGCTATGGCCTTGGTTTTCTTGAGAGTTCATTTCTCTAGTCAACCAAATCTATCTGGCTGGCTCTGCCTACTAGAGGAGAACTCTCTGGTCCTAAAGAGATCTCCACAGGTGAATGCAATATTTGATCCCAGAAATAGTTCTTACCACCATCACCACAACTCACATTTTTGGAGTGCTGTAAGTTACAGAGAGCTTTTTGCAGAAAAAAAAAATTGTAATGTAAGTATTACAAGGATTATCAGTTCCATTTTACAGAGGAGAAAAACTAGATTTAAGCAAGATGAAAGAATTTGTCCATGGGTATCATGGTTAGTTAGTGTGAATAAAGACATGAAATCTGGTCTTATTTGAAGTCTAGTGCTCTTTGATCTATGTCATAATTAATCCATGTACACACTTGTCTGAAGATAAGACTCCATCTTCTAGAGAGATTCTAGGCTCTGTAGGACAATTTGCAACCCTTCAGAGTCCAAGCAAGTCTTCAGCTAAGTCTCTGACTACTTCTTTTTGGATCTCCTAGACATCCTTAGGGTCAACTAGGTGACACAGTGCCTGAAGCACTGGGCTTGTAACCAGAAAGACTCATATTCCTGAGTTCAAATCAGGCCTCAGATACTTATTAGCTGTGTGACCCTGGGCAAGTCACTTCACCCTGTTTGCCTCAGTTTCCACATCTATAAAATGAGCTGGAGAAGGAAATACAAAACTGCAACAGTATTTTTGCAAATAAAATCCGCAAATAGGGTCACGGAGAGTCAGACATGACTGAAAAATGATCTAGTAGCAAAAAGACATTTTTACTCTGTCCCTGAATTTTACCATCCTCATTTTATTGATTATACCACTGAGGCACAAGATGATCCATACATAGCTTGTGGAAAGTTAATTTGCTTTTTGGAGTGTGTCCAAGACAGGGGCAACCTTGTGTCCCAACCTCCTGAGTATTATTTATCTGGGAGTATGAATACTCTCTGTTGTGATCTATATCTCCTGCTACCCTGTCCTGAATGACATTTTTCAGCTCAAGATTTTACTAAAAGACCTCATGCTTGACTTACACCCAAAAGGACCAAGACAAGTAAATATCAAACCAGAAAATCCTGAAAGAAAAACAGCATGAGGTCCACTTAGATCATTGTTCAGTGTTTTCCTGAGGGCCTATGCAGCCTCTAATAATGTTCCTCTTTGGTATTCAGCCTGGGCAAGGTGGTTGCACTTGCCACATTCATTGGGTTGAGAACCAAATTTATGACTGGCCATTTGTGACTTATTCTCCTCTCTGCCTGTAATTAAATGCTTCAAGTTGGTCTTGCCTGAGAACTGCACAGGGTGGGAAGATCACTTAGACACCAGATTTTGGCCACAAATTAATGTGATTTCAACCATAAAAGGTCAGGGCCTAAAAATTGCTAGGTCTTGAAGCCTTAGATGAAACCAGGCAGCAAGAGTAATGATGGGAAGGATACAGGCCTGAATCCATTTTTATTTAGCTTTTATGGAAATCATTGTTCCTGAGAGAGTGTAGTCATGGCAGTGACCAGAGATAGACTTGATCCATCACCATAGGTTACAAATTTTCTTTGTTAACCACTGATTTCTTCACAGTTGAATTCCTAGGCTATGCAAATCATTAATAAATCAGCAAGCATTTATTAAATGTCTACTATGTGCTAGGCATTGGACATAGAAACATGAAAGTGAAACATCCCCTCCCTCCAAGAAATTCACATCCTAATCTGGTTTGGATGTCAGGGTACTTGAAAACATGAATGCTTCTCATTATGTAAGCTTTTCACTTACTGATCCACATTAGAAAGCTGTTATGGAGAAGGCAGCAGAGAGTGGTAGACTTACAGTTAGGAAGACCTGGATTCTAATCCTCTCTCAAATACTCACTAAATGACCCTGAAGAAGTAACTTAACTTCTCCATGCCTCAGTTTCCTCATCTGTAAAATGGGGACAATAATAGCACTACTTCAAAGGGTTGCTGTGAAACTGAAATGAGATTATTTATACACACACACACACACACATATCATCACATAAATGCTAACTATTATTAGATTTTAATCGACTGGCCAAATGTAGATATATTAATTAATTTGATGGCTATAAAGAGACCCAAAAATAGTTACAAAAGGTCTAGATCCATGAGATGAAGCAAAAGCTTATATGGTTCTTTCAAGATTGTGTCTACACATGAAAGAAGAGATTTGGGCCCATTCAGGCTCAGTTATCTGGATACCTTGCTATTCTTCTGAAATAGGAATCACTTTTTTAGAGTTGATCACCCCTCTGACTCCCTGTCCCCTAAAGAGCAGCCACTTACCTGCCCATACCTATGGGCTCAGGTCCACACAATCCCTGGAATCAGGTCCATTCAGCCAACTATTGTAGTTTAGAAGCAATCCTCAAATAAATTAGTTCTTGCCTAAGAATCAAGCTATTGTGATTTTGCTCTGATTATGTAGTAGAAAAATTGTGGGGGTGGGGAAGGAGAAGAAATCACAGGACTTAGAGTTGAAAGACCTGTTTTCAAGATCTAACTTTGATACTTTAAGGAAGTACAATTGTTGGAGTATCATTTGACCTTTTGTATCTCAGTTTCCTCATCTGTAAAGCAGGTATACTGATACCTAGGCTAGTTTGAAAGGCAGTGTGGAGTAGTAGAAAAAATACTGGATGCATAATCAGATGAGCTAAGTTTGAGTTTCAGCTCTGAAATTTACCAGTTCTGTGCCCAGTAACTACTTAAACTCTCTGAACCTCGGTTTCTTAATTTCCAAAATGAATTTCCAAAATAATACTTATAGTATCCCCACCACCCCCACAGGATTGTTTTGAGGGAAATGATTTGGCTTTTTTTTAAATTAAATTTATTTTTTATCGATTACATGTAAAAACAATTTTAACATTTGTTTTTTAAAATTTTGAGCTCTAAATTTTCTCACTCCCTTTTCCCTGCTCCCTCCTTGAGAAGGCAAGTAATTTAATATAGATCATATACGTGCAGTCAAGTAAAACGTATTTCCATATTAACCATGTTGCAAAAGAAAATACAGACCAAAAACAAAGAAACAAACAAAACAAACAAAGCCAAAATCCAAGAAAAAATAAAGTAAGAAAAGTATGTTTCAATCTGCATTCAAACTTCATTAGTTCTTTCTCTGGAGGTGGATAGCATTTTTCATCATGAGTCTTTCAGAATTGTCTTAGATCATTGTATTGAGATTAGCTAAGTCATTCACAGTTAATATATTACAATTGCTGTTACTATGTGTGTCCTCCTGCTTCTGCCCTGTTCACTTTACATCAGTTCATATAAGTCTTCCAAGGTTTTTTTTCTGAAAGCATCCTGCTTGTTATTTCTTATAGCACTCTAGTACTCCATCATAATCATATACCATAACTTGTTCAGCCATTCCCCAATTAATGAGTATCCTCTCAATTTCTAATTCTTTGCCACCACAGAAAGAGTTGCTATGAATATTTTTGTATATGTAGGTCCCTTTCTCTTTTCTTTGATCTCTTTGGGACATAGACCTAGTAGTGCTATTGCTGGCTCCAAGGCTATGCACAGTTTTATAGCCCTTTGTACACAGTTCCAAATTGCTCTACAGAATGGTTGGATCAATTCACAACTCTACCAATAGTGCCTCAATGAGGAAAATGATTTGTAAATTGTAAAGCACTATATAATTGTACACTTAATTGACTCTTGGATTTTCTCAGACCAAACTTCAGACTTTCTGTCTACCTTGACTTTTGCCTCTTGTTTTCCTGCCTGGGCTCCTGAGTGCTAACCTGTTCTGATCTCCCCTAAAGCCTTGATCCTCTACTTTGGCTTGTCCTGCCCATTGCAAACATCCTCTTGGCAACTGCAGTTCTGTTGTAGCCCTCAGGCCCAGCATGAAAAAGTTCTAGGTTGTTAATGGAAGTGGAAGAATAACTTACTTAATTTGAGGATAATCGCCAAAACAGTGGCCCAATGCTTCCTAATCCCTAGGACTGCTAATAAGGAACTAGACAAATACTTCATCACTTGATTTTTTTTTTTAGAATAATTGCCTGAATTCTCTGTTTCAAGTTGTACATCTAGGCATAGACCAAGAAAAAAAAAATCTCTGTTTCAATGAAACCATTGATTTAAACATTGTGGTTTAAATGAATGACTAAATGATTTTGAAGCCCATTACCATGGCAACAATGAACATTTATTAAGGAGCAAATGAACAGTTTTGAGTGTGTGAGCATGTTTGGGGGTAAGCTAAAAGCAGTTATATAGTAGTCTAATCTCCTTAGCCTTTGTCAAGGTTGAGAGATTTGAAGTCCACTCAGAGATGTGGTTTTTTGTTTTGTTTTGTTTAGTTTTGTTATTGTTCAGTCGTGTCCAACTCTTCATGACCCCATTTGGGGTTTTCTTAGCAAAGCTGCTGGAGTGGTTTTCCATCTTCTTCTCCAGTTTATTTTACAGATGAGGAACTGAGTCAAACAGGGCTAATTGACTTTCTCAGGTTCACAAGGTAGTTAAGTGTCTGAGGCTGGATTTGAACTCAAGAAGATGGGTCTTCCTGACTTCATGGCTGTGCACTCTATCCACTGAGCCAATTGGATTCCCAGCCCCCCATCCCCACCCTGGCCTCAGTCCAGGGATTCTTAACCATAAATCCTTAGTTCAAATCTTATATTTACCTGTCCCCTTTCCTACCCCAGTGGGTTTTGCAAAGTGACTTAAATTTCCCTACTTCTCAATCAGTTTCTCCCATACCCACTCCCCTCAGTACTTCTCTATTCAACCCATTAGGAAGCAAGCCTGGAAGCCTGGAGGAAGAGACAAGAAAAAATAAAGCCAGCTTCTCTGCTTTTTTGGAGGAGGTGAGATTCAAATTTGTGAATGCAGAAATGAAACATTTTGAGCGTGGTTGTTATTGTTGTTCAGTTGTTTTGGTTGTGTCCAACTCTCTGTTGGCAGAGATACTGGAGTGGTTTGTCATTTTCTTCTCCAGCTCATTTTATGGATGAGGAAACTGGGGCAAAGAGGGCTAAGTGACTTGCCCAGGGTCACACAGCTAGTTAGTGTCTGAGGTCAGTACTTCATGTTACTTCTCTTCACCTACTCTTTTACCTAAACAAATTTGCCTTTTCTCTGTTCCTCATAAATTATACTTCATCTCCCTTTGCTCAGAATGTTCCACATACCTGCAATGCATTCTCATCCCTCTACATGTAACCCAATTTCATTCAAAGTAGAAATGATATCTTCTACACGGGGCCTGTCTTTTCATTTTCTGCTTGATCTGCCAGATGCTGTTTTCTCTTTGCAAAATTACCTTGCATTTATTTTCTATTTAGTATTCCTCCTTAGGGAAGTACTTATTTCCCATCTCCATAGGTCAGTTGACTATTACTTTTAGAGTTCTAGGGATAACTTTGATTAACTAATTTTTAGTGCTACTGCTCATGAGCCCATACCTGTGTATTTCTCATTAATTATTAACCTGTAGCCTCAAATAACTTTTTTTAAAAGGTATTTATTTACTAAGGTGGTATAGTAAGCACAGTTGGTACCCACATTACCTCCACTCCCCACTCTTCCCCCAGCCCTACAACTAGGTACTCTCCCCATGGATCCGCAAGA
>NW_027555958.1:357589129-357779129 GCF_003287225.1 Phascolarctos cinereus
ATTAATAAAAACTTCAAATATAAATTAAAGCTTGAGTTGAACTTGGAGGAAGCAAAGAGTTGTAAGAATCTGAGGTAAGGAGGGAGTACAATCCAGTGGTGAGGAACAGCTTCTGAAAAAGCTGAGGAATGTTGGGTTCTAAGAAGACTATAATAGTGGTTTGGGGGCAACTAGGTGGTGCAGTGGATAGAGCACCGGCCCTGAAGTCAGGAGGACCTGAGTTCAAATATGACCTCAGATCAAACACTTGACACTTACTATCTGTGTGACCCTGGGCAAGTCACTTAACCCCAACTGCCTAACAAAAATTAAAAAATAAAATAGTGGTTTGGCTGAAACATTGAATAAATGGAGAGTAATGCAAAAAAAGTTTAGCAAGGTCAGTTTGCACCAGGCTGTGAAGTGTTAAATGCCAAGCTAACTTTTTTAATTTTGTCTTGAAAATTTTTGAGTAGAGAGACCATAGGCTGCTAGCATTGAACCGATTTGTAGTTGTTGCGGAGTCATTTAGTCATGCCCATCTCTTTGGGTCCCCATTGACCACAGCTTACAAGGTCCTTGTATCCTCCATGACACTATCGATCCAGCCCATCCTCTGCTGCCCCCTTCTCCATTTGACTTCAACCTTTCCCAGCAAGAGAGGCTTTTCCAGGGAGTCCTGTCTTCTCCTTATGTGACCAAAGTATTGAAGCTTCACCTTTAGTATTTGACCTTCCAATGAATAGTCTGAACTAATTTCTTTAAGTATTGACTGATTTGATCTAAGTGCCCAAGGGATCCTCAAAAGTCTTCTCTAGCACTACAATGAGAAAGCTTCAGTTCTATGGTGCTCAACTTTCCTTGTAGTCTAATTCTGACAGCCATACATTGCTACTGGAAAAACCATAGATTTGACTGTACAGATCTTTGTTAGCAAGGAGATGTCTCTGCTTTTTTTTTTAGTGTGCTGCCCAGATTTGACATGGCTTTCCTTCCAAGGAGCAAGTGTCTTTTGATTTCATGCCTGTAGTTGCCATCTGCAATGATCTTTGAGGCCAAGAATATAAAATCTGATACTGCTTCCATTTCTTCTTCTGTTTTCCAGGAAGTGATGGGACCAGTTGCCATGATCTTATTTTTTTTTTAATGTTAAGCTTCAAACAGACTTTTACACTCTCCTCTTTCACCCTCACCAAGAGGTTTCTTAGTTTTTCTTTACTTTCCATCATCAGAGTGGTATCATCTGCATATCTGAGATTGTTGATATTTCTCCCAGTAACCTTAATTCTGGCTTTCGATTCATCTAGCCTGGAATTTCATGTGCTATATTCTGCATATAAGTTAAATAAGGTGACTATACTCTTTTTCCAATCTTAAACCAATCAGTTCCATATTTGGTTCTAACTGTTGCTTTTTGGCTTGCATACAGGTTTCTCAGGAGACAAGTAAGATGATCTGGTACTCCCATTTTTTTGAGGACTTGCCACATTTTGTTGTGATCCACACAGTCATAGGCTTTAGTGTGGTCAATGAAGTGGAAGGAGATATTTTTTCTGGAACTCCCTTGCTTTCTCCATAATCCAGAGAATGCTGGCAGCTTGGTATCTAGTTCCTCTGCTTGTTTGAAAACCAGCCTGCTCTTCTAGTAATTCTTGGTTTACATATTTCTGAAGTCTAGCTTGCAGAATCATAAGCAGAACTTTGCTGACATGTGAAATGAGTGCAATTTTTCAGTAATTTGAACATTCTTTAGCATTGCCCTTCTTCAGGATTGGGACATCAACTAATCTTTTCCAATCCAGTGGCCACCATTAAGGCAGTAATCCAGGAGGGATATTCAACCAATACACATGGATAAGCTGTCAATGTTGTTATTTGTCCTTTGTTTTCAAAGAGGACCAATGACACCATGGGGTGATATCTTTACTTATGTGCTAACTGGATTTAAGTGAAGCAGAGTTGCACGAAGTTGTCAGCTTCATTCTCTCTTCCAGAGTCATGAAAGTCCAGTGGCAAGACAAGAGTCAGGACAGTTAGTGATGGCCCAGAATACAGTGGATGACCTTGCATCTTTGATGTCTGACCAAACTCTAAGTACCCCACAGAGCCTTCTTCAGCCACCTTCATGGCCATTGGAACAAATTGTTCTCATCTGCCCATTCCACCTAGAGAAGTCTGCCCCAAGCATGTGAAACCTGTCAGTAGTATTAGGTGGAAATCACAGGATATCAGAGCTATAGAAGGGTCTCTGAAAAATCATCTAGGTCAAACTCTTCGTTTTCCTGATAAGAACACAGAGGTCCTGAGATGTTAAGTGAGTTGACAAAGGTCAGATAGTCAGTAAATGGCAGAATCAGGATTCAAACTCAGATCTTCTGGCTTCAAGTCCAGGGCTCTTTTCAGCATGTCACACTGACACTTTAATTGACCAGTTCCTTGGATATTTTGACCTTTTGGCCAAAATCAAGCAAAGAATAAGGAGGAACACAGGTCTCAACAAGATCAGACATTCCTTCTCCACTTGGTCTTCTCTCAGAATGTCCCACCTTGTTTTCACCCCTCCTTTCCTTCCCTGCTCTCCTACCAATACCTTTTGCTACCAAGTACATGTCAGTTCTAGTTCAGTGATGTGACAATGTATTTCTTGTTGACATTTACTTCAGTTTCTCTCTTTATCCAATATTGTGCTGTTAACCATTATGAGTCATAAAATAACACACTGTTTTATATCTTTGTTTCCAAAGGCAATTTATTATTATACCTCTTAAGGTAATAAATTATTTCAAAATTGTCCTTCCTTCCTTTCCTTTACTCCCTCTCTCCCTCCCTTCTGTCCTTTCTTTCCTCCCCCCTCCCTCCCTCCCTTCCTTCCTTCCTTCCTTCCTTCCTTCCTTCCTTCCTTCCTTCCTTCCTTCCTTCCTTCCTTCCTTCCTTCCTTCCTTCCTTCCTTCCTCTCTCTCTTCCTCCCTCCCTCTCTTTTTGTCTTAGCAGAACAAAAGTATATTTGGGGTAGGAAACCCGTATTTTGTTGTTGTCACCCAAAGATAAGATTGAACACCACAGGGTGAAAATCAGTGTATTATTGCTTTAGATCATGGAGCAGAGTGACTGAACACAAACACATCACAAGTCTGGCTTGGGGCAATTGATATTGATTATAATGATCCTGAAGCAATTAACTCATGCATCTTGGTCACATCCATTTTCACTCTCCTTTCCAAAATTCCTTAGGGCCAACGATAGGCCTTTCCAATCCAAGCAGCCCGGTTCTACTTTTTGGAAGGACATCAAAGAATAAAGAATGCTGCCATCAGCTCCCCTTCCATCACTTGCTATACTAAGCAAGAAATATATTTGGAATGGCTGAGAGTTTGGGGCACAATACTAACTATGATAGTAATGTAAAAAGCAAAGACTTTGTCTCAGCCCTCAAGGAATTTCTGTTCTGGACAGAAAATGGTGTAATAGCTAGAGTACTAGATTTTGAGTTGGGAAGATCTGAGTTCAAATCTCCCCTTTACCTGTGTGACCCTGGACCAGTAACAACCTGTTTGCCTTAGTTTTCTCATCTGTGAAATGGGGATAATACTAACAGCTACCTCACAAGATTGTCGTGAAAATCAAATGAAATAACATATACATGTTGTTTTGCAAACCTTAAGGTGCTGTTGAGATGCCAGCTACTTGAATGCCAGCTCTTCTGTTCCGTTTGGGGAAATGCTGATGTACACCCAGCTCAGTTATTCAGAAGCTGTCTCTCCCTCCATTTTTGGCTTATGCTGGCTTCTCTCTCCTTTTTCTCTTGCCATGAGCAAGGAAGGGATGAGAAAAGAAGGAGAATTAAATAAAAATGGTGCTCAACTACACATCGCCTGAGTTGTAAGTTTCTCTTTAACGCAGCTGTTGGGAACTCGCGTTGGCTTTTCCAATAGAAACAATGTAAAAACTATTTAAGTGATAGAATTCATAGAATTTCAGAGTTGGAAGGGACCTCAAAAGTCATGTAGTCCAGCCCCTGCCCAAAGCACAACCCCCACCCCCTAATAAGTAATAATAAGTCATTATTTTAATAAGTAAGTTAATCATCCAGCTGCCACTTGATCTTTCTGGTGATGGCGTACTTCCTACCTCTTCAAGGAGCCAGCTTAACTTGTGGACCATTCTAATTTAGTAATTATTTTCCTTCTAGTAAGCTGAATTCTATCCCCTCATTAACTCAAATCCATTGTGTCCAGTTCTGCCCCCTGGGGCCAAAAGCAACAAATGTAATCCCTTTCTGACATTCAAATATTTGAAGGAGTTAACAAACTTTTCTTATGGCTTCTCTTCTCCAGGCCAAATATCTCTAGTTCCTTCCACTGATGCTCAGGATGATTATAGAGTTAGAGCCAGAGGAAACCTTGGAGGCCATCTAGACCAACCTCCTCATTTTACAGATGAGGAAATTGAGGCCCAGAGAAGTGAAGCAGTTAGTCCAAGACCACACGGACAATAGCAGAGTCAGGATTTATATGATATAGTTTTACATTTCCTCATAATTCTCCTTTATTCGCACTCCATTATGTTAATGTCCTTCTGAAAATGAATCCACAATTCTAGTCGTTCTAGAGTGATTGGATCACTATCACTTGCCTAATTCTGAACACTATAGTTCTGTTCATTCAGCCTAAGTTTGATCTGTATTATAATGATTATTATAATATTATTATTATGATTAATAATTGTCTGCTATGTCACATTGCTAGAACATTGAGTTTGCAGTTTCCTGAAAAATCATGTTGAAAGACCCCCCTTTTTATTTCCTGTGAACCCCCTATTATCTTTCTGTCATACTTTTCCAATTCTTCATGATTTTTCCAAGTGCTTTGGCCATAGCAGGAGCCTTAACATTGAATTGAGCTCTGTTTCATTTCACAAAGATCATAGGCCAGTTTCAGTTCAATGGCGACCTCTGAAAGCTCTTTAAGTATCTGGGATGCAATTTGTCAGGGATGGAGGACTTGAACTCTTTTATTAGACAATCAATCAATCATTCAATGACTGTGCATTAGAATCTACTGTATATCACTCATTGTGCTGGGTGCTGGGAATACAATGACAAAAAATGAGACAGACTTCAATTTCAAGGCATTTATATCCTAGCTCAATGTAATATGCACATATAAATGTAAATACAATATATAGAAAAAATAAGTGCAAGTTCATTAGGAAGTAGGAACTAGTAGCTAGGGCGGGGGGGGGGGTGGTGTGGCAGATCCAGAAAGATTTTGTGTAGGAGGTCACATTTGAGTTGAGTTTAGAAGGAAATCAGGGATTCTAAGAAGTATAGATGAGAAGAGGAAATTCCAGGCATGAGAATAGGCAAAAACATAGAGATAGGCAACAGAATGTCATATGAGAAATATCAAGACTGGTGGACTACTATTTTTTTAAAACAACTTCCCTATGAAAGTTCAATTCTAATACTTCATCATATCATAGAGATGAAATTATATTCTTGAAGGTTCTGCTAGTGTCTTCTACTAAGCTGTAAAGACTTTTAACTGGCTAGGAGAAGTGTGGGGTTTCTGAATTAGTCTAAGTGTATAGAGGCTCATCACCAGAAGGTTGGATACCTTGTGATAATTTTTTTTCATCACAGCAACTTATAAAATCATCTATTATGTTATGAACGGATTTCAATAAGTGATCTGCACTAGCAGAGAAAGTACTGTCATTGAAGAATTCACAGATCAAGAATCAGGGATTTTTTGAATCAATGAAGTCAAATATTTTCTCCTCCTCTTCACTGTTATCTCGGATTTCAAAAGCCTTCTCCCCCCCTAATCATTTTTGTGTTAGTTTTTCCAGTCTGAAGATCCTTCTACTTGATAATGCTTGAAATATATTCTTCCATTAATTGTATTGTCTAATGTGATCATCACATTTAGTAGCATTTTATGGCGAAATATATTCTGAGTCTCAACTTGAGACACCAATGACAAATCTCTCTCAGCTTTAGTGAGACCAAGGACTCTCCCGACTACAAACCAAGGGGGCGGGGGGGTAGCTTTTGCAGCTTCAGGTAGTAACTGTATTAGGGTTATGATATGGGAAGGAAGAGGGATGGGAGTCCATAGCCTTCTGTTCACGTCACCTGGAGTTCCTTCATGGTTTCATCTTGGTGATCATCCCTTTTTTTCTTCCCATCCCAGAGTATGACATCTGTGTATATCTAGGGGAGAGAATCTTGATCCCTTTGGAGAAACTGGAAGATTTCAGTAGTTGAGACTGCTAGAAATACCTTTCGTTCCTTATATTGATTGATCCTCTTCAAATCTTAGCTCTTTCATCTACTCTTTTTTCCCCTTTCTCTTCAATAGAGGGAACCATCTTTTGCTAGGATCCCAAGCTAGTGGAATCAGCTGATAAAATCCAGAGACCCATATTCAGATACTTCCTGAAGCCTTTCCTGATCCCCCTTAATGCTAATGTCTTCCCTTTGATGATCATTTCCAATTTATCCTGTATAAATATATGTATGTATACATATATGTGTATATATAGTTAGTATATAGTTGCTTACATGTTGTCCTCCCCATTTGATTGTAAGCTCCTTGAGGGCAGGGGCTTATTTTGCCTTGCCTTGTATCCCCAGTGCTTAGCACAGTCCCAGGCACATAGTAAGCACTTAAATGCTTGTTTATTTGGCTTGGCTTATTAAATGAAGTATGATTTAGTGGAGAAAATGCAGAACCTGCAGAACCAGAATCAGAAAGATATGAGCTCAAATCCCACCTCTAACCCTTGTCAGCATGATACAATGGGCAAACCACTAGTGCTCGGAACTTCAATTTCCCAATTTAAAAAAATGAGTATGATAATACCTGTTGTACCTATCTCAAAGGGCTGTTGTGGGGCTCAAAAGTGAAAATGCATGCAGTGTTTCATGAACTTTAAAGCATTATACAAAAATTTGTTATTATTGCCAATTGTGTGAACATGGGTAAATAATTTGACCTCTCTGAGTCTCAGTTTCCTCATTTGTAAAGTTAAAGATAATAGTATTTGCACTCACCTCACAGGGTCGATGTGAGGAAAGCAGTTTGCTTGTTGTAAAGCAGTTTATAAATGTAAGTTGTTGAAATAATAACAATAATGATGATGATGATAATTGACTCTATCACTAACGTGATATCTTTAGGCAAGTCATCTCATATCATTTTACTGTGCTTTAGTATTTTCCCTACTTAGCAAAAGGAAATGTCGCTGCAGAGAGGTGTTAAAATGAGGCAATAAACATGAAAGCATTTTGACATTTCAGAGGGAAGGTGTCTATTTCAATAAATGCAGGTTGCCGTTATCACTTGTGTCAGGTAAGTGGGAAGCTTCAATCATAAAGATGAGGAAAAGGAGTATTGTGTAGGCAAACAGAGACAGCTTGCTCTCAGACAAGCAGCTGGGGCTTATGCTGGGCTGCTGACACTGCCCCTGCCGGACAGGTGCAGGGAACCCCACAATTGAAATAAGTTTCTTTGGGTGAGAAGTATTTGGTTGTACCAATTGCCTAGAAACCTTCACTCTTCCACTTGGAAATGTGGATGATTTGGCATGAATATTCCTGTGAAGGAATAGGGAAAACAAATGGAGGCTGTGTGTGTGGTACTTAACCAAGAATCCAGGCTGTCTGCCAAAAGACACACTCCCTCTGTTCATTGAACCACCTTCTGTGTGGTGTTAAAAAAAAAAAAAGATTTGATTTTTAATCTTACAACATGATTGCATTATGCTATAGTTCTGCAGCTTCTGATGTTTTCATGTCTTCCTATAATTAATGTCACTTCTTCATTTCCGTGCTTTTTCTTTTTTCAGTGCTATTATCGTTAATAATAATAGCTAACATTTATATAGTACTTGCTATGTGCCAGACACAGTGCTAAGTACTTTATAATTATCTTATTTGATTCTCCAACTCTTGGATGTAGGCGCTGTTATTATCACCATTTGACAGACAGACAAAGATTAAGTGACTTGTCCAGGGTCACACAGTTAATAAGTGTCTGAGACTGGATTTGAACTGAGGTCTTTCTTACTCCAGCCCTGATGCTCTATCCGCTGCACCACGTATCTGCCCCATGAGCAGAGAGATGCCATGACACAGGATTTGAGTTATGGATTCCCTTATCTTCTAGTCTGAATGAGGTGGGAGAGGGGAGACAGGATTAGAATGTAAGTTCCCTGGGGGCCAGGGACAATGTATTCTGGGTCAGTGTGTCCTGTGAGATGCTTAGCACCACTCCTTGTCTTAAAGGAGATATTTACTTGGCATTTTTGATCTAGGGTTGGGCGAGATCTCAGAGGACATTTAACACAGTCCTATCATTTTACATGTGGAGAAACTTAGATCTATATTGCTAACAGAACTATCTAAGGTCACATAGGTAATTAAGTGTTAGAGGCATGGTATGAACCCAGGTCATCTGATTCTAAGGCCAGTAATCCTCCTACATATCTCATACAATGTGATCAAGGGATGAAGTCTACAGACTTCAGACTATTTAGTCTACAGACTTTTAATAAAAGGAATAAACATTTATTAAGTGCTTCCTACGTTCCAAGCACTGTGCTAAGTGCTTTACAAATATCTCATTTGATCCTCACAACAACCCTGTGAGGTAGGTGCTATGATTATCATCCCCATTTTGCAGATGAGGAAACTGAGGCAGGCAGAGGTTAAATGACGTGCGAGGTCACACAGGTATTTAGGACAGTTTACAATTTTCACGTTAAAAAGGAAAGGCCCCTCCACAAACCTTGTTCTTCCTTCAAGCTCTTCTTGGAGGGGCCATTTTGTGATGGGGCCCAGGTTGACCTGCCTTCATTCTGCCCCAAGCCTAATTAGAACACGTCAAATCCAGGTGTTTAGAATGTTCCTCTTGGAACCATGTTGCTGTAATTGTTATTATTATTGTTGATTATCACCATCTGTATAGTGTTTTAAGGTTTGCAAAGTTTTTTATGTACCTTGTCTTATTTGAGATGCATACATCATTTCTTGGCTTCCCACTCTTCTCCTTACTGGCCTGGACCAGAGACCAAAGACCTGGAGGACTCAGTCCGTTCATCTCTAGAACTCACATTGTGGATCCCGGGTCCTGCTTGGTGCATGTTTCCTGTGGCTCATTATATCAAGTCAGACTGGCTCTAGCCTTGTTTCCTTTACTCCCCAGCCTTCTCTTTTCCATCTGACTTGTTGTTACTCAAGAGTACCCTCCTCACTTCTTTCTTTCCAGTTCTACCTATAACCATAAATGAGATCAAGGCTACCATTTCTCCTAGAATGGGTATGTGTGTCTGTATTCTCATACACTTCCCCTTACCTTCTCTTTAACTTTTTAGATCAAAAGACTTATATATGTGATCTCCCCCATTAGAATGTAAGCTTTGGGGGCAGAGTCTGTTTTTACCTTTGTCTCTGTATCTCCAGCATAGCACAGAGCTTGCCATATGGTAAGCCCCTAAGAAATGTGTTTTTGGGACAGCTAGGGGGCTCAGCGGATAGAGCTCTGGCCTTGGAGTCAAGAGGACCTGAGCTCAAATCTGGCCTTAGACACTCCACACTTACTAGCTGTGTGACCCTGGGCTAGCCACTTAACCCTGATTGCCTAACCAAAAATAAAAAAAAAAAAGAAATGGATTTTCATTCATTATTTCATTTGATCCTTATGACAACTCTCTGTGGTAATTATTATTAGAGTTATTTTTACTGTTATAATTAGAGAATTATTAGGGTTATTATTATCCCCATTTTACAGATGCAGTAACTGGGACTGAGAGAGTCCTAGTTATGTGACATCCTCCAACTCACAGTGTCAGGTGGATGTTGAGTTTCAAGAGGCTTTTCATCAAGCTAATGGCATATCTTTATTTAAGAGATTCTCCGAGTTGGGGGAATTGTGGAGAGCACTTTCTTGCCACACAACCCAGCTAATAGGGCATTGTTTTGGCTCTATTGGGGGCAGTTAGGTGGTGCAGTAGGTAGCATACAGGTAGGACCCGAGTTCAAATCTGGCCCTAGACACTAGCTGTGTGACCCTGGGCAAATCGCTTAACCCTGTTTGCCTCAGTTTCCTCACCTGTAAAATGAGCTGGAGAAGGAAATGGCAAACCACTCCAGTATCTTTGCCAAGAAAACCCCAAATGGGATCAGGAACAATCAGACAGGACTGAAAAACTACTTAAGCACAGTAATTGGCTCCATTAGTAGGCTCTTCTCCCATCAAGGGCCCAGTAAATTATTCCTCGACTTTCTGCTCTCGAGACTAACTATCCTCAGCCCATTTAATCCCTTGTCCTTTCTCTCTGTGTTTCATATTTTTGTGTGGTTTCCATTAAAAATATCCCATACCACATCACCGCCCAGCTCCATTTGAGAGATTGCAGAGCCACAGACATGGGTAAGGTTCAGTGACTTCTGAGAAATTCCTTGCCTAGAAGAGCTGCTAAAGCCCCTTAGTTAAAGCTTGTGGGCACTGAGGCAGCAGACAGAATAGGTGAATTTTCTGGGCTCTAAATCCTTAGGTCAAACAATGAGGAGAGCAGTCTATCTGCTAAGCTCCTCGGAGAAGCACATGACTGGGAACTTGTCTGGCGCCCTGAGTTGGTGCCAAGTTCAGAAAAATATCACTGTGAAACTTGCCTTTTGGAAAGGGTAAGGGTTTGGCTCGGAGGAGCAGAAGTGATAACAAACACATACCTAGCTTTGAGGAATCCATTATTTCATTAAATCCAGTATAGAAGAAAAAGGGCATCAGGATTACCCCTCCCGAGCTCCCATCTTTGCTGCTTTACTTTGGGAGAGCGATTCAAGTGTCTCATAGCTCTCTTAGATGGCTGCCCTTCTTTCAGGTATCTTAATAAGGCTTTTAGGTGAATTCATCTTGCCTGTCCCATTAAGCTTTAAGAGTCCTCGAGGAAGGGATGGATGGCTTCTTCTATTACCCCATTTTATCCTGTGGTAATGCATAATATACCGTCTAGTTTTACAGATTGGTCGCTTTGGATTCGTAGACCCGTAGGGCTGTAAGGGTCTTAAAAGGTCCAAACCTCTTATATTACAGGTAAGAGAATTTAGGACTAGAGAAGTGAATGTCTCCTATCCTCCTCCTCCTTCAATGCTCTTGTCTTTAGCCTACTTGGAAGATCACTGCCATTCATAATTCTGATGACTGTTTTAATTCAGTCTTTGGTTGGTTAAGCCAATGAAGGCAATTACAAATCAATTCCATAGCAGCACAATGACTAAGAGGTGAGTGCTGGTAGATGTGAACCTTTCCTCTACTTTGAGCCCTATCACCCGAATCCCTAAATAAAATGGATCAGGACAGACTTGTCTTGGCTGGAGAAAGAGAGCTGAAAATCATTTAAAATTTGCAAGGCTCTCTATTGTGGGAGGTATTTCTTATTGCCTCTGTTAGCCGCTGGTTAGGAATCAGGTGACTTATGAACACAATTCATCATACTGAACAGCAGCAGAGGGATGAAGGTGCCGTGGTTTTGACTTTGCACAATGAGTATGCATAAAAACTGAAGATGACTGTGTAGATTACCTGGAGCAAATATTTGCAGAGAACTTTGATCTGAGACAGTGTGAGCCAGGGGCTCAGAGAGCCCAGAGAATAGGGGCTCTCTCTTTCTTACCCTTCCTGCCTTGCTTTGAGACAGTGCAGGCCATTGGGAGTAAGGGCTCTCTCTTTCTCAGCCCCCCATCACAAGCCTTCATGGGAAAAGAACACTTACTCTGTAGTCAGAAGTCTAATTCTTCATACCTGTGTGACACTGGGAAAGTCACTTAACCTCCAAGGGCCTTGGTTTTCCAGTCTCTAAAATAAGAGGTCTGCATTAGCTAGCCTCTGAGGCTCCTTCTAGCTCTCCTACTCAGCCTCAAGCTTTCCCTCCCTATCTAAATTCTGGCAGCAGTTGGCATCTTCTTAATTAGGCTTGAAAGGGGGTTCAGTGAATGATCCTGTGTCCTCACTTGTGTAGCAAAGCTAAGCACTGAACTTTCTTTGGTTGGTGATGGAGGGAAGGAGGGGCTAATGATTTATAATTTAGAAGGAGCAGGTCTAGACCAATCTGTCTTAGAATACTAACAGATAGAAAACAATTAAGGCCAAGATCAAAGTGTTTGGGAGCCCTGTGACCTGAGCCCATCTTTAAAATTCATCCTGGGTGCAGTTACCAAATCCCACAGATTTATTTGCCATTCCTCATCCACACGCAAACCTTTTATTGGAGAAGTAACAGCCTATGACATGAATCACTGGGAAGCCAGAGGCATTTATCTCAACACTTTTCATTAACCTTTCAGTTTTGCTGAAATGGCAGAACCTATAAGAAGATATAGCACGGCTTCTTGAAAGGCAGATTCAGATCTAGAATAATTATAATTGTAACAAAAATAATGGTAATAATGAGAGTTCACAATTATAAAATAATGCAAAATTTACCGATTGCTGTTCTTACTCTACCAGATACTGACTGGACATCACTATTACAAATGACATATCAGCATCTCAAATTCAGTCCTGGATTTGGAATCAGGAAGACGTGGGTTCAAATATCGCCTCAGACATTTACTTGTTGGGTGAGCCTGGGAGAGCTCAAGCTTCTTCTTCTGCTCATAGCACCTGTCTCAAAGGGTTATTGTGAGGCTCAAATACATAAAGGACTCAACAAACATGAAAGAGCTATGTACATTTGAGCTGTGGTTATCTCCCTAAATTCTACTCCTGGTTTCCCAGGATATTTTAAGGATTTTTTTCCTTCAGTTGGAATCATTAATTCTGACTAAATATGGTATTGTCAGCTCTATCATCAACTACCAATTTACCAATTTCTGGTTTCTCTTGAAGACATTACCATCTTTCCAGTCAGTCTGCTTCAAAGACTTGGGGTCATCCTCAGTTCTTCCAATTCTCTCATGTCCCATGTCCTCACTTAAATCCAATTCATGAGCAAGTCAAGACATCACCCTCATGATATCATTGGTCCTTTTTGAGAATAAAGGATGAAAAACAACAACAACAGCAATATCCAGTCACTGTCTAAGTCCTATTCAATCCACCTGCACACCATCTCTAAGGACCATTCCTCTCTCTGGACCTATACGACTACTACTGTGATTCAGATCCTCATTGCCTCTTCCCTCTACGCTTGTAGTAGTTGCCAATCTTAACTGGTGGAGTTAAATTCTCACTGGGATTTCACTCTACTAATGAAATCACAAATATATATATATACACACACACACACACACACACATTTTTTTTATTGATATCTTGTGTTTTTAAAACAGCACCTTCATTTTCAGATACATCTCTCTGTCCCCAGCTAGCCATTGAGTCCTCTTTTATAACAAAGATTAAAAAAAGAAAAATGAAAAAAAAAAGATTCAGCAAAATCAATGGATCCATCAGCTGTATCTGAGAGTAGAGGCAGCATTTTGCCCCCTAGTCCCCTTTCCTGCCTCCTCCCTCCATCCCCTTTCAACAAGAGAAGTAAGCAGCAGCTCTTAAAAGCATAATCCAGAGAACCTTGTAGCCTAGGAAGATCTTTTCTCAATTATCTGGCTGGTTCTCACATTGTATTGGTGTCTGTTATGTGATAAAGTCTTCAGGTTGGCTTCTTGAATGAATAACCTTCAAATCTATGGATTCAGGATTTGTGATTTTAAATACTTAGTACGTATCCTTATCTGGGGTCACTGACTTCAACGCTTCTCCATTATTTGATACCACCTCATACTATCTCTCCCCTACCTCTTATGCCCCCTTTCCCCCCAATATACACTTGGGCTGCTCCAAGCCATGGACACAACCTCCTCTTTAAAAGGAAAATTATACCTTTTCCCAAAGGTATAATAAAGGTATAAGGTGGTCATTTTACTTCCCTAGGCCTTAGTTTCCTTATTTATAAAATGAAAAAGTTTTCACTAAAAGATATCTTAGGTCCCTTCTAGTTCTAAATCCTGTAAAGGAAATGTTTAAAAGAGCTGGTTCTTATCTCAAAATGCCAGGAAATTTAATAGCCAGCTATAGTAATCAGCTCATCACAGGGGCCCAATAGGATTTTCTTTCACAGCTACCTTTACATGGTCTTTAGTTCTGGTTTATCACACTAATTAATGTATTTTGTTTATATTAGCACATAGCTTCAATTATGTGTAGCTTTCTCCCTAATGTAACCTGTAAAACTGAGAAAGTATTTTAAAAGGGAGAGCTTCATGTGTGTGTCTGTGTCTTATCTCTATTTTTTGTATTTGTGTATATGTCTTATTTCTCCTACTAGATTGAAAACTCCTTTGGGGCAAGAACTATGTCTTATTCATACCTATATACCACAGTGTTTAGCACAAGGTGTTGTACATAATAGGGTTCAATAAATATTTGTTGAGTAAATAAATGAATTTTATTTGATAAATTGATAATTAAAGATTTTTTTTTCTTTTATCAACATGAATCTGTAAAATCTATTCTTCATGAATGGAGAGGATATATATATATATATGTTATATATATATATATATACATATAGGTATGTATTATATATTATATATATATACACATATATGTGTATATACATATATATGTATATATATATATATATGTTATATATATATATATACATATAGGCATGTATTATATATTATATATATACACATATATGTGTATATACATATATATGTATTTATATATACACACAAAGCTATATATGCATGTGTGTATATGTATATATGTATATAGATACACACACACACAACCATTGGTGTCTTTGTCCAGTTTCATGTGACTCTTTAAGGCATAGCATCTAAGCAGCAAAACATAGTTCCTTTTTGTAGCTACAAGGAAACTTAGAGTCAAATTCTGTGCCCAATTGTAGCATTCAACTCATTTCAGGGGGTTCATTGTCGTGTATTCACTCTGCTTTCTTCAGATTGCTTCTATTTTATTTTATGTTCCATTTTCCTGCTTTGTAGATGTAAAGTGCCTCAAATCATTTGGCAAATAAATAACATAACATAATATAATGGATGTTAAACTAAGAATCATGAAACCATAGTTTCAGTCTGAGCAATGCTATGTGACCTTGGACAAGTCACCGTACCTCAGTTTTCTCAGCTGTAGAATAAATATATTAAACTAGACTGTATTTAAAGTCCATGCTAGCCAAAAAGTTTCATGATAATAAATAATGTTAAAAGCTAAATAAATATTTTAACTCATATAATAATAGTAAGTTAGCATTTACATAGCACTTTAGGATTTGCATAGCTATTTACAAGCATCATTTTATTCATTCTCATATAATAATGGAGCTACTGGCATGGTTTCCAGGATATTTTAAGGATTTTTCCTTCAGTTGGAATCATGAATTCTGACTAAATATGGTATTATCAGCTCTATTATCAACCACCAAGCACTTATTAGACCCCAATTATGTGCCCGAACTGTGAGAGGTGCTATGGATATAAATACAAGTAGATAATCCCTGATAGTCTAATCAACTAGAACAAAGAGGCACAATTGTATTGAGGAAGGGATTGAAGAGGGAGGGGTAATAATTTCCCAAAGTCTTCCAAGAATCCCAAAAGCTAAGATAATACAACTCAAATAATTGGAAAAAGAGTATGGATCACATTGAAGTTTGGAGTTGTTAGTGGATAGATCACAATGTGGGTATATGTGAGTAATCAGGCATGTCCTTTAAAGTAGATGAAAAGCCTGACATTCTGCCATTTTAAAAAGTGCTCAGTCACTGTGTCTTCTCATTCAATTTATGTGTTAGGGTAACAGTGAACAGAGAGGAGAAACAACAGCTAGGGCAATAGCTTCTTGCCCCTGTGTGAAAATTCATAGTCAATGTTGACTTATTGAAATAATTGATCCATATGTGTTTGAATGTCTCCATCGATACTGGATAAACTGTGAATGCTTTAGAAAAAAGTGAAAAAAGTCTCTTTTTCAATTGATTTCTTTTTACCTGTTTCTGTTTAGTACTTAAGTCCCTTCCTTATCTGGTGACAGTGTTTATCAGACTAGGTTCTCTGTAAATATAAGACACTGCTCTTTGCCTGTGAAAATACATCCATTGTAGACCTTTTGGGCTTAAGTGAGTGTACAAAAAATGATTTGCCTCCTAAATTTGTAGATCATTTAGATACATATGTGTGTTTAATAGGTAAGCACCCTGTTTTATTTAATATTAAGGGACTAGAGAGAGTATACAGATCATGACAAGCTATAGGAAGATGTGTAAAATGGGAATAATAAAATACACCTTATCAGTTTTTTTTGTGGGAAAAATGCTTGGAGAATGTCAAGGTAAACCAGCTCTGTCTTTCATTGAGCAACATTGGAGTAGGATTAGGCTGTGGCACAGAGACCAGGTTGTGCTCAGAACCCTCTGTCCAGTGGGTAAACTCATCCATTATACCAGTTACTGCTATCTAGCTTCCCTCCCCGTCCCACGTCCAGCCACCTAGCCACATAGGAGTAGCAATGGGGCCCTCTGCCACTGGCCTTCATGAGTGGCAGCGTCCCTTTGAAAAAAATAAGTCTTCTACCCATAACTACCCATAGAGGCAGCTAGGTGGTGAAGGGGATAGTGTGCTGGGGCTGGAATGAGGAAGACCTAAGTTCAAATCTGACCTCGGAGATTTACTATCAAGTCAGTTAGCCTCTGTTCTACTTTCCTCAACTGTAAAATGGGCATAATAGTAGCATCTACCTCTCAGGGTTGTTGTGAAGATCAAATGAGATAATATTTATGAAATGCTTACCACAGTGCTATTGCACATTGCTGTTGTCATTTTTCAGTTGGGTCTGACTCTTCATGACCCCATTTGGGGTTTTCTTTGCAAAGTTACTGGAGTGGTTTGCCATTGCCTTCTCCAGCTTATTTGACAGATGAGGAAACTGAGGCAAACAGGGTTAAGTGACTTGCCCAGGGTCGCACAGCTTTTAAGCATCTGAGACCGGATAGTTATTATATTTGTGTATATGTATATTTATGCACTTTTTATCTCCCTCCATTGGAAGTTCCTTATAAATAAGGATTATTTTATTCTTTTCATTTATTACCTTAGCATGTCACATGATGCTTGATGAATGACAAATTAAATAAACATAAATAGGAATTATTTTTATCCCATAGTATTGATGAATGAGGCCCTCCACAAAAGTAAATTTTTTATGTAATTGAAGTTTTCTCTCTTAGATCAGTAAATGCTGAAAGCAACAGGCTCTATTTATTTTGTGTATTTAGGGGAAGGCACTGTATCTTAACTGGAGACATCTAAGAAAGAAGGGGTAGAGGTACTGTGGGAAGGGTACTGGGATAATCTTATTGTTGTTTAGTTATTCAGTCATGGCCAAGTCTTGGTAACCCCTTGGACCATGCTACACCAATACTGTCCATGGGCTTTTCTTGACAAAGATACTGGAGGGTTTGATGTTTCCTTCTCCAGTGGATTAAAGGAAACAGAGGTTAAATGACTTGTCCAAGGTCATACAGCTAGTAAGAGTCTGAGTCTGGATTTGAATTCAGCTCTTTCTGACTAGAGACCCAGCACTCTATCTACTGAGCCGCCTAGCTGCTTCCAAGGCAAACAGGGGTTAAAGGACTTGCCCAGGGTCACACAGTTAGTAAATGTATGAAGCCAAATTTAAATTGCCAAGATATTAAAAGACACCCTGTTTTCCAGAGCTAAGGCCCAGCAAGTAGTGCCCTGAGCCCGGCATATCAACAATCCTTTGCGCTCATCTTCTGAATGATCGCAGCCACAGCAAAATCCTAGAATTGTTTCCTATAATTATTGTATGGCTTTGAGCAGCACCAGGTGTTCTCTGAGCTTGGACAAGCCCCTGCAGTACCCACTTTCTGACCATGAAGTCCTGCTATGAACCAAACTCGTCTCATTGTTGCTATTACCCCTCATTGTCAAGGCTACATCTCACTGCAAAGCCGTAGTATTGAGATCTCTCCACACTGCCTTAGGTCCCACCCACTAGGGGTGGGTCCTTAACATATGTGTCCTCGCTTACAAGCGGTTTCTCTCACTTTGAAATTAAACTTCTGTTTGATTCCTAATTCCTGTTTCTAGTCTACTTTGTTTGGCTCTGGCCATCCGTTGGTTACAGGCCAGTTCCATCAGGTTGACAGAACTCAGGTCTTCTTGACTCCAGGCTCAGCACTCTATCCACTCAACCACCTAGCTCAAGGGTGGGGAATGTGACCTTGAGGCTGCAGGTTCCCCACCTGTGATCTGGATGCTTCAGGATAACCTTGACCTCCTTATCATTCAGCCATGAGTAACATCACAGGAACAGGACTGGGAAGGAAAGACACACAGTCTGAAATATCCCCAGGGATAATTGTGGCACAGTGGCCTTTGAGTCATAGAAGGAGGAGGGAATGAATGAAAATAAAGCCATTCTTAGGGTTTATTATGTAGATATAGACAGAGATATAAAACACTAGGGATACAAATACAAAATTAAAACCTATCCCTACCATTAAGGAATTTATATTCCAATGGGAAGGACAATACATAGAGTAGAATGGTGGCCAGAAAGGAGTATTTTGGGTTGGAAAATTACAGGAGTGGGGACTTGAGTGACTGGGGGGTAAACTGACATATCCTTTCCAGTAGCAATGAAAGTATTGATTTGGTTGTAGTTCCTGAATTAGAAAGGGGGTTGATGGGAAGTAATGGATACTTGGCTTCTGGTGAGGAGAAATCCAGGAAGTAAAGTGAAGGTGCTTGAAGAATGGGTCTAGATTTAACATATGACTGAGACAATTACCAATCAGGATAGGTAGGGATAAGGGCAAGATTTCCAGACAAGAAGTGTTCCAGGTCTTAGCTTCTGGATGAATGGTCTCCATGACAGTTTTATGAGAAACTGTTCCTAGGACTTGGTCCACGATTAGATCAACATCTCACTGCAACTTCTGAGTCTGTGCTTCAGTTCATTTTAGGTGGCCCCAGGGTCTGTGTTACTTGGGTTCTGTGCAGAGAAGGAAAGGATTTTGCTCCAATGGGTTTCCCAAATTTGGTTTCCCATACCTCACATGACAAGGAGGGAAGCACTAATCAGCCAAAGGTACAGAGGCAGGAGAGAGTAAAAGTGAACTATAAATTGAGATGAGATCAAAGAGGTCATCTAGTCTAACTTTCTTTTTGCCGATGAGGAAACTGAGGTGTTAAGTGATTCCCTCATGACCACATGGGTAGTAAGGGATAAAGGCAGAATTTGAACCTAGATCGCCTGATGACAGGGTCAACATTCTTGCTATTGCACTGGAAATGCCTCTTGAAATAGACAGCACTAAGCAGGTAGAGGGGATATGAATAGGTCTTAGATACTTTGTTGAACTGGGAAAACCAGAGGTTTTTCCAGACTGCAACATATAGCTAATTTGGGGTGAGAGTATAGGATGTGGGAGGGTAAATACCATTTTGATAGAGAAAAATTTCAAAACTATATTAAATATTCCATTTAGAGTTTGCTAAAAATGATCTAACCTTTTCTTTATGACTTGGGATCATTAAAGAAACATCTATTACTGTCTTGATTCTCTGTCTCTCTCTGTCTCTCTGTCTCTCTCATTCTGGGTAGCTGCTAAGGTGAATAGGGCTATTTTCTATTACATTAAATAGCCCAGACTGTTGTGTTTTTGTTAGTTCTTTTGTCTGCTTTTTATCATTCTTCTATCTTTTTTTATCTGACTGTCAGTTGCTCCTTTTTGCTGTTGTCAGTTCATTCACTTCTAGCAGCCACAGTCCTTTCATCCTACAATTTCCTAATTTGCTGTAGGGTAGGACAATACACTAAATCCATTGGAATTGTATCCAAAAAGAATGAATGGGCTCTAATTGAAAACTGGAGAGGCTAACCTATGAAAGAAAAAAGTGAATGTCCTCTCCTAGCACCTTCTCCAGATCCAATATTTGTCAATTGAAATTCTACCTATCCTTCAAGGACGAACTTAGATATTGCACCCTTCCTGAAACTTCCCTGATTTCTCCCCTGTAGCTTTCTCTACCTCCTCCCCATCTCCTCGTGATTTTTCTCCCTTCTTGGATGATACTCTTAACTTGTATTATTGTCATTTCTGGATAGTTCTGTTCTTACTGGACAATGAGCTTCCAGAAGGTAAGGACCAACTATACCTTACTAGTCTTTGTATCTTTCATGATACTAGGTCCAATGGCTTACATATGGTAGAGCTCAAAAAAAGAAAAAGAAAAGAAAAAGAAAAAAACTTGCTGAGTGAATGATTCACATGTAGAACTTGGGATATCTGGTTCAGATTCTGAGAAGTCTTTCCCCAGTAGGTTCAGGTTGTCTGTTATGTTTTGGATAAGTGAAATTACTGATCTCCAGCTAAGTTAGGCATCAGTCAGTCAGTCAATAAGCATTTATTAAGCATCTGCTATGTGCCAGGTACTGTGCTAAGCATTTGGGGATACAAAGGCAAAAGACAGCTTCTGCCCTTGATGAGCTCACACTCTAATGGGTAAGGTGGTGTTGGGCATTACTGTCTTTTTTTTATTATTGGCAGTTGGGATTAAGTGACTTGCCCAGGGTCACACAGCTAGTAAGTGTCAAATGTTTGGTCTGAGACCACATTTGAACTCAGGTCCTCCTGACTCCAGGGCCAGTGCTCTATCCACTCTAGCCACCTAGCTGTCCCTGAGAATTACTATCCACATCCCAATATTCTTAGTACCACATTACAAGCCAAGGAATTAAGAATGGATCCCCTCAACATGGTCCTTTCTATTACTTAAATGGCTGATTATGTTGCTGTGATGTCACAGGCTTATTTTCCAATCTCCACCCCCCATGACCTCATTCTGTTTCAATCAGCATGCCTCAGGATTTGTTAACTTTCTTCTCTGGCCTCCCAACATCCAGAATGACTTAGCAGAGAGACTACAGACTTTCTCATCCCTCCCTTTCCTTCTCTCTTAGCTCTACTTCTTATATTCTGTAGCTGAGTTTGAGATCAAACTAGCACCACCTCCTATATGAGGCATGTCCTGATTTCCCCCTCCCAGTTATTAATATTTCATTTCTCCCAAAACTAACATTGCATTTACTTCATATACATATATATATATATATATATATATATATATGCACACATATACACACATATATATACATATATATGCACATACATACACACACACATACACATACACACATATATATGTAAATGGGTTGTCCCATACCTTTCAATTCCAATCAATGTAATTAACAAGATGTTTGATGCCCAGATACCTTTATCAGGTAGGAATACTTCTTTGATTTAGTTACAAAATCAGTCAGTCTAATGTATAAATTAGATATAAACCATAGGTTCCCAAAGTGACTGGTACTCCCCCCTGAGGGGGGTGCTGCAACTATAGGGGGATGGTAATAGTCCCTGGTGCAGTTGGGGGGCCATTGAATAAAAATAAGAGGGTGGGAGAAGCACAAGGAAAGATGAGAAGATAAGAAAATTTTGAAAAACCATTCATAGATGTTTCATCTGTTGTGTAGCAGAATTAAACTTATAGTGATTACATTATTTTCCAAATAAACACAGAAAATGCAAGTTATAACTGAACAGTGATCAAATCCTCCAACAGGTCTTAACAAGCAAGTGTTGGCAGGTGAGTGTATTGTACATTGTTGGGAAATTCAGCATGTATCGGCAGGAATATGTGCTTGTAATGACTTGTTTACAATACGATACTATATGGGTACATGATGCAACATTGTGTCATCAAAATTTCAATGCAGGGGGGAACCACAAATTTACAATAAATTATTAAATTTAAAATGTCATTTAAAATATTTTTTAAATGATGCATTTTTTTAATAAAAAGTTAAAGGGTTAGATTTCCAAGGGACACAGTAATTTTTTTTTTTAAAAGGGAGTAGTAGAACAAATCAGTTTGGGAACCTCTGGTATAAACAATTCCTAGATGCGTCTATTGAATCAGTGAATCAAAGAGACAAACTATGTGTAGCTAGAGCTTCTCTAGGCATGCCCGGTTTCGGCAACATGGAAGTTGTTGAGCATGCCCAGAGAAGCCACAACAGGTACCAATAAAATGAAAACAAATTATACCACATAGGATATGTCTTGTGGTTGGTTGAAAAAAAATCACAATTATCTTTCGAGGCTTGGATAAAACAGCAAGCCAGTTCAAAATCTGCTATAGCAATAGTAGGCCAACTTAATGGTTGAACAACTCTAGCTAAGCCCCTGTAAGGAATTGCTTAGAGGATGGTAGGGTGGAGAGAGTCTTCATCTTCTCAATATGATCTCATGTCCTACCCTACCATCAGAAAATGACCTTGTGAAAGTTTGGAAGGTTTGGACTTCCCATCAGCATCAGAAGCAACACCCTTAAGCTAATAGTGGTGTTTTGCATTTAGAACTGAGTGACATATTGAGGGCAAACTACACACTCGAGGACAGTTTCAGCACTCCATAGAAGTAGAAGGCATCAGCCTTCAGAGACCAATAGAAAGCTAAATGAAAGGGGAACTTCATGAGAAATCCATGAAGGGAGAAAAGGACTTCCAATAAATAGGAGTCATGTGTTACCCCCATTATCTAGGCTTGATCTCATTTGTGTATATAAGGAGAGTGTGTCATAGACTTTTGAGGGGGATGTCTTTGCACCAACTATCCATGCTGTACCATTTCATCAAATACCCATTTTGAAAAGCTAATTAAATCTGGCTGGCTGGTAATCAGAGGACAGGGAGTGGGGTTGGGAATAGAGCATATCAATGGACCCCCAACTCCCTCAGGGTTACCCTGTAGGGACCAAAGCTGCCAGTGCTAGTGAGAATTGGGAGAATAAGCCCAAGGGGGTGGTTATATGCTACATCCATTTTGGATTTAATTGTTTACATACATATATTGGTTGTATGAACCTGGGCAAGTCACTTAACCATTAGGCAACTCCCTAAAAAACAGGTTGCAGAGAGGGCAGCTAGGTGGTGCAGTGGATATAGCACCAACCCTGAAGTCAGGAGGACCTGAGTTCAAATCCGGCCTCAGACCAAACACTTGACACTTACTAGCTATGTGACCCTGGGCAAGTCACTTAACCCAAATTGCCTAAAAAAAAAATAGGTTGCAGAAAAGGTGCTGGCCTATGTTGATAGAGGGAATTTCCTCTACCAATGATCAGGTACCATTGCTATCCGAATCCCAATACTGTATTTTCCCCAACAGAATGTAAATAAAGCTTAGTGAGAAGAAACATCAAGCAAATAGGAAGCAAGACCTAGGACAGGTACCTCCCTTTTCATACCACTTAAGCTCCACTCCTCCCAGCCCACCCTGGCACCAAAAAACCCTTTCTTTGAGGCTTCTTTCTGGTCTCCAAAATCATTACAGTAACTTCTCTCACCATAGCCATGAAGCTGGGAAAGTTCGTCCCTGCTTGAAATCTCCCTGAATGAGAAAGACCCTTCTCTAAAATGCTTCTCTATATGTCTTCTCTGGGGCTTTGATTTTCCTGTCCTGACTTCTGGCCATTGACTCTGGTTCTTTTGGAGTCATCAGTAGCTTTAACCACTAAATTCTCTCTCCCTTTCCTTTGACCAATACTTTGTATTCTTTTGGTTAACCTGAAGTAAAATCCCTAGCCAGAAATAATAGACGGGCTTTTTCTTAAATTTACTTTTTCACCTAATATTCTAAATTGTCATCTGAACCTTATCCCCTCTGGAGGCCAAGAGCAATTTAGGTCTTTATAATCCTACGCAGGTCCTGGGGTCCCCATATAGTTCTCTCCCACTAACAAGATCTGGAATGAACTCTTTTAAAAAATGTTTTTACTTTTTCTTTGCCCAAGCCTTCCCCTGGTTCCTCATTCATTGGTACACTTGTGATGACAGACATGTTTTAGAGCCAGTGAGCAATAGACACCTGTCGTTGGTCCACCTGCTAGCTCCAATCATCTCTCTAATCTTGGACCAATGCATCATGGCACTTTTCTCAATTCCAAGCTTATAATCTTTTTACTAGAACCCAGGTTTGCAATTAAATTCCCTAAATATTCTGAAAATAACAAGTGAACATTTCCTTACCAATAAGGAGCAAGATCATGGATTGCCAGCCATTATTCCATACTTATTGTAGTGTGTACTTCTGCATAGTCTGTGCTTGCATCACCAGGACTGCATCAGATACAGATCAGACTGAAAATGTTGGTAATTTTGCAGCTAATATTCCTAGCCCTGTAGTGATGTGAAACTAGAAGTACTGATCTCAAAAGCAGCTCAAAAATTATTTCAAAAATACTCCCTTGTTTGCAGAGGTAGGCTCTGTGAGTATGGAACATTGCATATACTGTAAAATTCAGTTGCTATGTTGCTTATTTTTGGTGAACTGCAGCTCCCCTCCCCCATTCTTTTCTATTTTTCATTATGAGGGATATTTCTCTGGGGAGGTAAGGAAGGAAGGATTTTTGTGAAAATGCAGGTGATGTGAAAACCAAAGATATCAACACTTAAAAAGCAAAAAACAAAAAATTAAATTCCTTCAAGAAGCCTTCCGTGATTAATTCTATCTTCTTCTGATTGCTTTTTTACAATGTGTTCCCTAGATATCTATATTCATTCTCTGAATATCTATATTCATATACTCAATTTATGTATCTTAATAACAGAAAAATCTTGTGCTTCTTTATACTTTTAAAAATACTTTCACACCTTTTATCTCATTTTAGACTCACCGTTTACTCTGGGAAGTAGGTAGAAGAGATATTAATGACATTTAGGTAGAAGAGATATTAATGACATTTATTGGATAGAGTACTGGCTTTGGATTCAGGAAGACCCGATTTCAATTCCTACTTGAGACACTTACTAGCTGTGTGACTGGGGGCAAATACCTATACTTTTTTTAGCCTTATGAGAAATGGGTATAATGATAGTACTTACTTTCCAGAGTTGTTGTGAAGACAAAATGAGACAATATATGTATAAGAGGGATGTCCCATGCCTCTTAACCCTAATTAATGTAATTAACAAGGTGCTCTAGGTCTTGATAATTTTATTAGGTTAGAAAGCCTCTTTGAGTTATAGAATCAGTCAAAAGTGATGACTAGGTTACTAAACCCCTGTATTGAATCAATCAATGAATAAAAGGTACAAATCAGGTACAGACTGAATAAAAGCAGATGACATAGCACAGGAAATATTTTGTGGCTGGTTGAAGAGAATCAATTACACTCAGTTTGGAATCCAGCCTTCCAATAGCTGGCCAACCTAGTGGTAGAGCAACACCAGAGAAAGAATAATTTGGGGTCTGTCTTCTCTCCACCCAACTTTGATCAGTAGAAAGAAACCAAGAAAACCTTGGGATCTTTGGAAAGGTAGTATCTGTATCAGGAGATGAGGCCAAACTAGACACAAGTTGTGGGACTCTGCAAGGGCACTGAGCCTTGGAGCCCAGTAGAGAGCTGCACGGATGCCAGGGGAAATTCATGAGGACTCCAGGAAGGGTGAAAGGGGTTTCGTACTGATTGTTTTGGGTACCCACTGTTCTTAAGACACAGAGGATGAGATGGATAGATAGTGTCATGGAAGCAATGAACATGAGCTTGGCCAGACTTCAGGAGATAGTGGAAGATCAAAGGACCTGGCAGGCTGCAGTCCATGAGGTCACAAAGAGTTGGACACGACTGAACCACTAAACAGCAACAAGTTCTTATGATGATACATTAGTAAACATCTCCTTTTAACTGCTAATTAATTTGTCTGTCTGGTAATCAATGAGCAGCATACCACATAGGGGCTCATAAGCTATTCTTCTACTAGAATTCTTCAGCCCCTCAGGCTTACCCCCTAGATCCCTGGGTTGTGGGGATTGACTCCTAGAGACCTAACCTGATAGTTTAAGTAGGAGTTTGGAGAAGAAATCCTGGAAGAGTGTGTGTGTGTGTGTGTGTGTGTGTGTGTGTGTGTGTGTGTGTGTGTATACAAAAAATATGTGCTTTGTAAACCTTAAAGTATTAAAAAATATCTTGTCCTATTTCCTTAGGCCATATTTCTATAGAACTTTAAAATTTATAAAATCTTTTATGATGACCCCATGAGATGGGTGGTACCTCTATTAGTATCCCCATTTCATTGGCTCAGAGAAGTTATGTCATACCCAGAGTCACAGGGTCATAGATTTAAAGCTGGAAGGGACCTTACAGGTCATTGAGTCCAAACCTCTCATTTTGTAGTTGAGGAAACTGATGCCCAGAGAGAAAAACTGACTTGTCTGGGGTCCCACAGGATCCCACAGGATTTGAACCCTAGTCTAGCACAATATCCACTAAATCCTTTCTGCCTCTGGGTCATCTAATCTAGCCTCCTTTTCTTTGAGCATACCTGCTTCTAATAAATCATGCTGGAATTAGTCATGAACCAAAGATGTATAGACTGTGCCCACAATGATAACCTGGTGATGACTTCACAAGCTGAGTAACTGCTAGGAAATAGGAACCTTATATCCTAAGAGGTACCATCCAGTGGAAGAATATCAACAAAATAGAAAGACAAGGTCACTACCCTTGTGGATTTTTCAGTCTAGTTAGGAAGATAAATCATGCACTCATAAAGTGAAATGAGAAAAATTGGAAAATAATGTTAGCAAGAGATTGGTGTGGCAGAAAGGAAAGTTACACTCACTAGTCTTAGGGCTAAGAGACCCAGGTTCAAGAAAAGCACCTACTAGTGACCCTGGGTGAATTGATTTCTCTGAGCCTCAGTTTCCTCATCTGAAAAAAGGCAATAATAGGAATACTTCCTAACTTACAGTGTTACTTTGAAGAAAATACTTACTAATCCTTCAAAGTGCCATAAGAATGTCAATCCTCATTAGTGTATGCTGCTGTTCATTTTTAAAGTGGGTGCTGTTGATGGTGAATGTAGTTTGTGTGTACATGTGTGTTTGTGTTTCCTTCTCAATGACATTGATGAGATAGCTTGATGCAATGGAAAGCCCACTGGAATTGGGTTCAGAGTATCTGCTCTGCTAATTCCCTAACTATGAGACCTTGGACATTTCCCTTCTCATTCACTATCTTCATCTCTAAAATGAGAAGATTAGACTGAGTGATCAATTCTATCCCAAACCTAACATTCTATGCTTCTGAGGAGCTCAGATTCCTGGGGTAGCTATGGGTATCTCTGTCCAGAGCACGTAGTAATATCCCCAAAGGAGTGATATGTATAGCTTATAAATTCCAATTCCTAACACTATTGGTAAGGCATCTAGGTGGTTCAGTAGAGTCCTGGACTCAGAAAGAACTGAGTTCATCTGGCCTCAGATGCTTATTAGCTGTATGATCATAGGCAAATAACTTAAATAATTCAGTTTTTCCAAATATAAAATGTAAAAGCATCCACTTCACAGGGTTGTTGGAAGGATCATATGAGATAATATTTGTAAGAGCACTTAGCTCACTGCCTGGCCCATAGTAGGTACTTAATAAATTCTTATCTTACCTCCTCTCCACAAGGAGATGAGAACAAGTGATGGTTGAAATCTGCTAGCATGCCTTCACCATTGATCCTTTGGGGCTCTGTTATTAAAGGAACCTGACAAAGCATTTCTGAAGCAGCCTGGCTTGGGGGTGAGAGCTCTGTCCGATTTACATCTTCCTCTCACTGGATTATACCAGTTTGGCGTATGGGGATGAGGCTGAGGTGGGGAGGGGTTGGCGCTACTCCTCTAAGCTACTGTGCTCGCTGACGTCCTTGCTCTTCCTGCGTGAAGGGCCAGGAAACCACACACTGAATGCGCAAGCAAGCATCTTTAATATGCGTAATATAATTATGTGGGGCTGCTTCGATGGTTTTCTAGCATTAGACCCACACATCTCTCTCGAAGGAGCTATCCTAGTGAAATGAGATTTTAATAAAAGAAAACCATATAGTATATTGTTAAACATTCAAGACAGGGTTTGCATTTCCACTAATGCTGAGATGCTGAAAACACAATCCTGTTTGGAAATATGATGTTTAGAACCAAATGTAATATGCCAGCACAGACTAATTTCTCCCTGAGATCAACTGAATACTTACATTTTATTAAGCTGTCTTTTTGGTAGGGCACCCTTTCCCTACTTGTCTTCTTTTGGGAGGGCTGTGGACAGTTGTCCGGGTATTTTCTCCAGCTATTTGAATGCATAATTACCTACGTGCTCCAAAGGTGAATTGTTCTTTTTATGTAATTCTACGTTAATAATTCAGGTGGGTTCAGGGCAGTTTCTTCTCCAGTATGCTGCTCCTTGATGCTCGCAAATCTTCCCTGAAGCATTTGGTTCACGTCTGAATACATCAGTTACTGTTCAATTTCTCCAGTCTCATTCATTTACCATCTGTCTCAGCTCTGTTGAACAAACTGTGCTTCTAGTGGAAGATGTGGGGCTGCTGGTTTGTATTTGCCTACTCTACATCCTGGCCATAGGTGAATATTGGGGATTCCTTGGCAATAAAAAGGCAGCCTATTGTCAGTCACTTGACTTGCTAAAAGAATTCTGCTGGATGTTGGCATAATGTTGGCCTTTGAATACACTCAGAGCTCCTTACTAACATGCTCTGATAAGTCTTTTTAAGCCAGGCTTGAGCATGGGAGAATCATATATGTCTCTCTACCTAGGAGAAGCTCAGCTATCACCCAAGTGGCCTTCCAAATCATAGGGGAGGATGTATGGCCAAGTTCGTGGTGAAAAAAATGTGGTTATAGTTTGTCTGAGTTTTATGATTTAAAGTGATATCCCCTGGTATTTGGTGAAAGGTTGAGAGAGGAGGTTTCCCTCTTTATCTTACAGGTGATTAGAGGTGGGAACAGGTGGAGGGCTGCCATCATAAAGGGGGTCTTACAGATGATTTGGGGTAGGAACAGGTGAAGACATCCCCATGCTAGTGGCGACAAAAACAGTGAGCTGATACACTGGAAGCAGAGTATCTGAGGTCTGTTGGGTTGAGAGGGAGATGGTTGAGGGTGGGTACAGGAAATGCTGGAGATGGATTGAGGGGTGTGTCATAGAGTAGAAGGGAAGGAGAAGTGGTTTCAGAAGAGGAGAACTGAAAGACACTCAGGTGCTTACTTGAAACAAAAAACCAAACCAAACCAAACCCCGTTATACTCTAGAACTTTGTCCCTTCAGGACATAGAAGGTGCTATGGATTGGGCAAAAGTAGTCCTTTAAATGTATCAATAAATTTTGAAGTGATGCAGGTGCCCATTTAGTTGAATGATGCATCATTTCTTTTGTTCTGGATCCTTGCGCTCCTCCTTATTTTAATGTTTTTCATTTAAAAAAATCATATGATATATCTCCCATCCAAGTGAAGGAGACAAACCAGTGAAATTTATAGCTACAGTAAGAGAGATATATTTAGTGATGGCAGGGGGACAGGAAGGGAGGAGAGGGAAGAGAGTAAGCACCTACCTAGTGCATACCATGTGCTAGCCGATGTGAGAAGTGCTTTACAAAGATGATTTCATTTGATCCTCACAACAATACTAAGAGGTCGGTGCTGTTTTACCCCATTGTACAAATGAAGAAACCGAAGCAGGTAGCAGTTAAATGACTTGCCCTGTGGTCACACAGCTAGTAAGTATCTGAGGCCAGACTTGAACTTAGGTCTTCCTAACTGCAGACTCAGTGCTCTATCTGCCATGCTACCTAGCTGCCCCCATAAGGTAGGATATGCCACCCTGATTAGACCCCACAGGGAGTGCAGACTATGCATTTCAGGAGGGTCATTGATAAGCTAGATGCAGAGGAGACGGTAGAGAACAGTAAGATACTTCGGACACCTGCCAGGCATGGGCCACTTTAAGGATGTTTGGTTTTTTGTCTTGAGAAGAGAGGACATAGGGAGACAAGACAGTTTATTTCAAGTATTTGAAAGGCTATCATGTAGAAGGAATTATCTTTATTAAGGGGCACTTAGGTAATATAGTTAATAGAGCACTAGACTTTGAACTCAGAGAGAACTGAGTTCAAATCCAGCCCCAGACACTTACTAGCTATATAACCCTGGGCAAGTCACTGAATCTCTTTTTGCCTCAGTATTTTTTTTATCTGTAAAATGGGGCAATAATGGCACCCATCTCCCAGGGTTGTTTTGGAGGATAAACGGGTATTTGTAAGGCACTATATAAATGTTGGCTATTCTTAATTATTATTATTGTTCACATTGGCCCCAGAGAACAAAACCAGAAGAAATGGATGGAAGTTTCAAAAACGCAATGCTAGGTTCAGTATAAAGAAAACATTTTCTCAAAATTAGAACTATCCGTGAATGGAATGGAGATTCTTTCAAAAGTAGTGAGTTTCCCATCATTGGAGGTATTCTAGCAAAGGCTGGATGACCATTAGCTGAGCAGGTTGTAGAGACATTTTTTCACACATGATTTGAAGTAGATGAGCAGCTAGGTGGTGGAGTGGATAGAGTACCAGGCCTGGAGTCAGGAAGACTCATCTTCCTGGATTCAAGTCCAGCCTCAGAGACTTGGGCAAGTCATTTAACCCTGTTTGCCTCAGTTTCCTCATCTGTAAAATGAGCTGGGGAAGGAAATGGCAAACCATTCCAGTATCTTTGCCAAGAAAACCCCCAGTGAGGTCATGAGGAGTCAGACACAGCTGAACACAACAACAAAGATGACCTCTGAGGTTCCTCCCAGCTCCGAAATTCTGTGCGTTCCAACTCACTTTTTAAGTAAATTAAGGTCATTCTGGGCTGGAGGTTTTTGACTTTTTTTGTGTGTCAAAGATGCCTTTGTCAGTTTAGTGAAGCTTATAGGCTCCTTCTGAGAGTAATGTTCTTAAATACTTAAAAGAAATGCTAATTGGGGCAGCTAGGTGGTTCAGTGGATAGAGCACCAGCCCTGGAGTCAGGAGGACCTGAGTTCAAATGTGGCCTCAAACCCTTGACATTTACTAGCTGTGTGAACTTTGTCAAGTCCCTTAACCCTGATTGCCTCAAAAGAAATGGGGAGCACAGCTTGGTGGTGCAGTGTATAGAGCACTGGCCCTAGAGTCAGGAGGATCTGAGTTCAAATTCGACCTCAGACACTTACTAGCTGTGTGACCCTGGGCAAGTCATTTAACCCTATTGCCCAGGCTCCCCCCTCCAAAATACTAAATTTTAGTTAGAGAAAATAAATAGCTCAGGGCCCCTCTTCTCTCTCCCTCCCTTCCTTCCTTCCTTTCTGTATTCAAATCCCAACAGCTATCGTAGTGACTGGCGTACAGTAAGTGCTTAATAAATGCTTGGTGAATTGAATCATGCAGTGTCTTGAATGGGCTGAAAGGAACAAACCAAAATGGGACATCTGATTTAGGGCCTGGAGCTGGACACTATTGCCACTCTTAACTCCTTTCTTTCAGCTTCATCTAATGAAGGTTATTTATATGCTATGCTTTTCTCCAGAATATCAGATAATTACTTGCAGAGGCACAGATGTCATCCTAACTCACACAGGTTGGTTGGCATCTGAAAGAAGGACATACATTCAATTCCTCATTCTGTTTCTATGTGGCATTTTAATGGCATGTTTAAAAAATGCTTATCCATTCCTACACATGGGACTGAAGATAAGAAGTGGAAACCAGTGTTCAGTGAGGTCCGTAGGGGCTGTGTAGGACAGCAACGTAAATCTTTCCCACCGTTCTGCATCCCTGTGATCTCACAAGCCCTGCAGGACCAGGAGGTCTTGACAAAGCAGCTCAAATTTTGCCTTTTCTTCCCAGGCGAGTGCCAGAGAAGGATGACCGATGCTCCCAATTTATGCCTAGTCTTAGGGTTTAAAGACCAATGAGTTTGAGGATTTTAGGACCTTCGAGAGCATCTGATCCAGCCCCCATAGTTTACAGTTGAGGAAACTGAGGCCCAGAAAAATGAACTACCAGCTTTCTTGGATTATCTACCACTACTTCCCTTAATGTATATGAGGCTCCACCCAACTCAATTCATTTCTACTCAATTCAACAAGGGTCTATTTAGTGCATACTATGGATAAGACACAGTGCTAGGCACTGAGGATACATTCAACAAAAAAGAAACAATCCATGCCATCAAAGAGCTTATGTTTTACTATATGGGAAACAGCATATATACAGATAAGTAAATAAAATCACAGAATTTCAGAGATAGAGGATCTTTAGTAGATTTCTAGTCTAACAACCTTTGCCACAACATTCCTGACAAGTGACCATCCATCCTCTGCTTACAGACTGCTACTGAAGGGTAGAGAAAGCTACTACCTCCCAAGTCAATTCATTCCAACATTTGAATAGCCCTAATAATTAACAAATATCCCCCCCCCAAACACACACACAATGTCATGCTTAAATTTGTTTCTCCTCAGCTTCTAGGTTGTACCAGGTTCCAAATTCTGCCCTCTGGGGTCAAGATGGAAAAAATTGAATCCCTACTTACTTGAGAGCAGTTATGCCCCATGTTCCACCCTCCTCCCCAGTCTTTTCTTCTATAGGCTAAACTAATGGTGTCAAAGTCAAATAGAAATGTAGGCCACCAAACAATATCTAAGATTCCTGTGGACCACCTATTTAGAAAACTACATTTTTATATATTTCTTTTTAAAAATTAATATATCCACACATTAAAATCAGTTAGGAGCTAGGTTTTAATTTGGTTTGGGCTGCACTCAGAAGTTTTGTGGGCATCATATTCCCATGGACTGTGGGTTTGACACTTCTGGGCTAAACAGCTCTTTAGTATACTTGATCCTCACATGACAAGATCTCAAGGACTGTCACCATCCTAATTGCCCTTCTGAAGACACTGTCTAGCTTAACTGTCAAGAAATATTTATTGAACTTCTTCTACATGTTAGGCATTGTGCTAAGTGCTGGGAGTACAAAAAGAGACAAAAGATAGTACCTGCCCTCAAAACACAAGAAGTAATAATAGAAATGGAAATCCTGTTCTGAAATAACTACAAAATACACAAAATATCTGGGGATAAACAGCCCAAAGTACACAAAAGACTTGTATAGATTCAACTGCAAAATGCTCGTGAAGTTAAAGAACAACCTAACTGGATGTAAGAATACTCAGTGCTAATACCAATATAGTAAAAATGACAATTCTACCAAAAATCAATTTATACCTTTAATGCTATGCCAATCAAATTGACAAGAGGATACTTTACAGAGCCTGATAAAAACAAAACAAAAAACAAAATTCATTTGGAAAAACAAAAAATTTAGAATATCAAGGGAAATGATGAAAAGAAGTCTGGAAAAGGGAAATTAGCATTTCCAGACCTATTATAAAGCAACAGTCATCACAATCATCTAATATTGGTTGAAGAATAGAAAGATCAATGTAATAGACTAGACAAAGGACATTCAGAAACAATAGAATTCAATAAGCCAGTGTTTGGTAAAATGGAAAACATAATTTACCTAGGGAAAAACCCTCTATTGGACAAAAACTGCTGGGAAAACTAGACAACAGTTTTGCAGAGATTAGGTTTAGACCAACACCTCATACCATACTCCATAATACATTCTAAAGGGAAACATGACTTTAATATAAAAGATCGAACTATGAAAAAATTAGAAGAGAAACAGATCATGTATCTGTCACAGCTATGGGTAATAAATATATTCTTAACCAAACAAAAGACAAAGGCAATTACCAAAGATAAATTAGATAACTTTGATTACTTGAAATTGAAAAGTTTCTGCAAAGACAACGTTAAAGTATCTAGGATAAGAAGGGAAGTGGTTGAATGGAAAAAAAATCTTTGTATCAAATTTCTCCGATAAGTGTTTAGAAGCCAAGATATCTAAACAATTAATAAATACATGAGCCTAATAGCTATTTTCTAATAGGTAAAGATGTGAACAATTAGTTCTCAAAAGAAGAATTGCAAAGTATTCACAACCACATGAAAAAATACTTGAAATAACTCCTAATAACAAAAAAAAATCCAAACAACCCTGGAGTTTCACCTCATACCCTGCAAATTGGCAAAAAATGACCAAAAAATGGCAACAGTCAGTGTTGGAGGAGGTGTGGGAAAATATGTACACTAATACATTGTTGGTGGAGCTGTGAAATGGTACAAAAATTTTGGAAAACAATTTGATATTATGGAAATAAAGTGACTAAAATGTCCATACCCTTTGACCAGAGACTTATGCCCCAAGGAAACCATTAATAAGAAAAAAATTCCTCATATGTTCCAAAATATCTTAAAAAATATTAAAGAAATTTTAAAAACAAGCAACACTTTTTGGGGGCAGCTAGATGCTGCAGTGGATAGAGCAACTGCCCTGAAGTCAGGAGGACCTGAGTTCAGATCTGAACTCAGACGCCCACACTTGGCACTTACTAGCTGTGTGACCTTGGGCAAGTCACTTAACCCTAATTGCCTAAAAATTAAAAAAAAAGTGACATTTTTTGTGATCCCAAGAATTGGAAACCAAGTAGATGCCCATCAACTGAGGAATGGCTAAACAAATTGTGATATGTGAATATAATGGAAAACTACTCTGATGTAAGAAATAATCTGTGTAGTGAATACAGAGAAACATGGAAAGATCTACATGAACTGATGCGAAGTGAAGTAAGCAGAGACAAGAATACTATATACACAGCAACCAAAACAATTTAAATGGAAAGGACAACGGCACACCAAAAAAGAAAAAAAAAGAAAGTAAATGTAATGAAATAATGAAGATCAAGTCAGACTCAAATGAAGAGATATGAAAATAAACCTCCAATCTATGCCTTCATGGAAGTGGGAGGTCCACAGGTGTTACATATTGCACATGTTTTCAGACTTTTTCTTCACATCAATTAGTTGTGCCAACTCTTTTTCTCTCAAAAAAATATTATTTTTTTCACATGGGATGATTCTTGGGGAGGGGGAGTAGGAGGGGTAAGTATACATGAGATACCATGATGATGTGAGAAATAAGAAACATCAATTTTTTTAAAAAGTTGTTTTTTAAAGAGCCTACAATATTCCAGGTGATGTGTTAAGTGCTGGGAATACAAAGAAAGTCAAAGAAAAATCCCTGATCTCAAGGAACTAAAAGTGTAATAGGGGAGATAACAGGCAAACAATTATATGTAAATGCTGTACAAACTATGTGTATATATCTTTATATATATATATGTATACACATATACACACATACATACATATACATATGTACTACACACATGCATATATATCAAATAAATTGTGGTTAGTCTCAGAGGGATGACACTAAGATGAGGAAAACAGTGAAAGAGTTATTATAGAAGGTGAGACTTTAACTGGAACTTGAATGAAACTGGGGAAGCTAGGATTTGGAGATGAGGAGGAAGAGCATTCCAGACACTGGGGGACAGTCAGTGAAAATGTTCAGAGTCAGGAGATGGAGTGTCCTGAGTGAGAAATAGCAAGGAGGTTAGTGTCACTGGATCACAGAGTCCGTGGGGATTATGAAGGTGTAAGAGGACTGGAAAGGTAGGAGGAGGGCAGGTATAAAAGGCCTTGAATGTCAAACGATTTTATATTTGATTCTAGAGGTGATAGGGAGCTACTGGAGTTTACGGAGTGAGGGGTAACATGGTCAAACCCAGGCTTTAGATAACTGGACATCTGAACAGAAGGTGAACTAGAATGGGGAGGTGTTTGAGGCAGGCAGACCATACAGGACGCTATTGCAATAGTTCAGGTGTGAGGTGATGAGGGCCTACACCAGGGTGGTTGTCAGTATCAGAGGAGAGAAGGGGGAGTACATGAGAGATGTTATAAGGATAGAAGAAAGGAAGGAAAGAAACAAACATTTATTATGTGCCTACTATGTGCCAACCCCTTTTATGTACAGTGTCTTATTTGATCTTCACAACAATCCTGGGAAGAAGGTGCTAATATTATCCCTATTTTATGGTTGAGGAAACTGAGAAACACTGGGTCAATTCTTTCTCTATCTGGGCCTCAGTTTCCTTATCTGTAAAACTGAAGAGTTGAACTAGATAACTTATGAAGTCTAAATCCATGCTCCTGGTGTTTCTGCTGTCTCTATTCAGCTGCTGCACAGTGTGTTTCTGACTTGTTCTGAATTTGTTGAATTTGACATATCACATCCAGGTGAAAGTGTCCAGTGGGCAGTTGGTAATATTAGAGTGAAATTCAGTGGAGGAGTGAGAGCTGGCTATAGATTTAGGAACTATCTTTATAAAGATGAAAGGGGAATTAGTGAAGCCACTAAAAGACAAGGTGTAGAGGGAGAAAAAGAATATGGTTCTGGATAGTTTTAGGAGTTGTTCACACTTAGTGGGGCAGAGGAAAGCTATAACCAAGCAAAGAAGACTTCAAATAAAAGAACCAGTAAAGACAATACCCAAGGAAGCCAAGAGGAGAGTGTGCACAAAGATTGTTGTTAACCTTGTCAAAGATTGAAGAGAGGTCAAGTAGAAAGATGACTGAGAAAAGACATTTCCTGCACCTTGAGATTACCATGAGGAGGGAGTAAAGGGTGTCTAAGGAGACAAAATAGCTTTTTTTTCTGGATCTTTTAGTAGTCTTAGGCTTCCTTCCAATGACCTTAGAAACAAGATTTGATTATGTGAATTTGTATTTCCTGAGTTGATTTATCTTTCCCCTTTTTCCCTCCTCCTCCTCCTCTTCCTCTTTTTCCTCCTTCTCTTTCTCTTCCTCCTCCCCTCCTTGTTCTCACAACAGACAGAGCAGTGGGCTTGGAATCCAGAGGTCCTTCAAATCTAGTCTAGACACTCATTAGCTGTGTGCCCCTGAATAAGTCCCTTAATATCTGTTTCAATTTCCTTATCTGTGAAATGAGAATAATAATAGCACTGACCTCTGGGGTTGTTGATTTTTATATCACATGATCTTCTATTTGTAAAGCATCTTACAAACCTTAAAGTACTATATAAATGCTAGCTATTCTTCTTATAAACTATGTATTTGGAGGTCACGAAAGAACTGGAAAATACATTTGATGAGCCACTGTCAGTGATAATTGAAAGATTGTGAAAAATAGGAGAGGAGCCACAGGATTAGAGAAAGGCAAATGTTATCCTGATTTTCAGAAAAAGGAAGAGAACAGAGTATTCAAATTATAGGCCAATAAGCCTGATTTTGATACCTGGGATAATTCTAGCATGGACCATTAGGAGATTGTTGGAGGACATCTAGAAAGGGAAGCAGCGATTATAATCAGCTTGCACAGCTTCATCAAGAACAGGTCATGCCAGACTAACCTCATTTCATTTTTTGACAGGATTATTAAATGAGTAGATGAAGGGAATCTTATGGATATGGTTTACCTAGATTTTGAAAAAGCCTTTTAGTAAAGTATCTCATATTATTCTTGTGGAGAACATGGAGAAAAAGCAATTAGATGATAAAGCAATCAAATGGATTGAGAACTGGTTAGGTGGATGGGCTCAAAGAATGTTGCTAATGATTCAATGTCAAGGAGGACTCCAATAGAGCAGCCCAAGAATCTGTGCTTGATCTTATGCTATTAAATAAATTTTTTTCAATGCCTTGGCAGAGATGATGTGTACTTTAAATCTGAAGATAACACAAAGCTGGGCAAAATAGCTAATACAGTGGATGACAGTCAGTATCAAAAAGGATCTTGAATCCAAAAGGATCAGAATGCAAAACAATTTTGACAGGCTATAGCACTTGTCAGAATCTAATAAGATGAAATTCTGTAGGGATAAATCTATTGTCTTATGTTTGGGTGCAAAAAATCCACGTCAGATTTTTAAGATGAAGGAGGCCTGGAGTGACAGCAGTTAGGAAAGTGACCTGGGAGTTTTTGTGGATTGTAAGCTCAACATGAGTCAGCAGTGTGATGTGGTATCCAGAAAAGCTCATTAAATCTTGGCCTGCTCAAGAAGGTCATAGCTTTCAGTAATAGGGAGGTGATAATCCCATCATATTGTGCCCTTGTCAGACCTTACCTAGAGTACTGCATTCATTGCTAAGCACTACATTTAAGAAGGACAAAGGAAGGTAACCAGGATGGTGGAGGGCCTTGGGTCCATAACATATGAACATAGATTGAAGGAACTGGGGCAAGGTTAGCCTGGAGAAAAAAAAAAGAGAGAGAAGACTGAGGGAGAGGGAAGGGAGGGTCTGTTAATACTATGTTTAAGTATTTGAAAGGTTGTCACATGGAAGAGAGATGAGACATATATTCTGTTTGGCCACAGAGAACCAAACCAGGAGCAAAAGAGATTTGATATTGGGAAAACTTCCTAACAATCCAAGCTATCCAAAAGTTGAATGACTGCCTCAAAAAGTAATGAACTTTCTGTCTTTACAAGTCTTTAAATAGAGGTTGGATAATGACACGTCAGGTATGTTGCAGTGGGGATTCCTTTTTTGAATGTATAAATTGGATTAGATGGTTGCTGACATCCAACTGTAAAATTCTGTGATTCTGTATTTTTGTTCTATGAGGAGCTTCTCTCATCTTCTCTTCTTTTTTGTAATAGTATTTTATTTTCCCCAATTACATATAAAGACAACTTTTAGCATTAATTTTTATAAGATTTTGAATTCCAAATTTCCCCCCTCTCCTCTTCTTAAAATGGCAAGCAATTTGATATAGGTTATATATGTGCAATCTGGTAAAACATTCCCATATTAGTCACAGTTGTGAAAGAAGAAACAGAACAAAAGGAAAAAAAATGAAAAAAATAAAATAGGTGAAAATATTATGTTTCGATCTGCATTCAGAGTCCATCAGTTCTTTCTCTGGGTGTGGATAGCATTTTCCATCCTGAGTCCTTTGTAACTGTATTGGATCATTGTATTGTTGAGAAGAGCTAAGTCATTCATAAGTGTTCATCACACAATGTTACTGTTAACTGTGTACAATGTTTTCCTTCACCTTCTCTTCTAGAAGGGCTAAACAAAGATTCTCCTACAAGAAATGGTAGTTTCACCTGTAACCCCTGCTCTTGAGTAAGGCAGCTACTGATAATGAGGAATTCATCCACCAGAGACTGAGCACAAGAATCTCTTTGTGTATATTAAGATGAGTATTTACTAAAATCCATGATTTATAGTTCTTTCCAGGTGACTTTGTCGCCCTTAGTTACTCCCAAACTCAACCTCTCCTTGCCTTCTCAGTCTAACAGGCAAAAAGAGTTATCTAATAATCAACAGGAATGTCATTATAGAAACCTCTCATTTTGTTAGAGGAATATCCAGCCAGAGATTTGAGGATCATTTACTGACCCTACCTTTCATATATTCATGCATTGCAACATCTGGGCATTTATTAGCGGCAAAGGCTTTTGAAACAAAAATGTAAACTAGCTTATCAGTGGGAGGATATAATGATTTCAAGTGCAGGAGGCAGACATGGATGGAAGGGAAGATAATCAGAGAACAGATAGATAAAGCATTTATGAAGTGCTTGCTGTGCACCAGGCACTGTGCTAAGCACTGGGGATAAAATACAAGCAATAAGATATTTCCTCCCCACCCACCTTCTATAGGAAGCTTTACTCAATCCCTCTTAATTCTAGTGCCTTCCCTCTATTGATTACCTCCTATTTATTCAGTCTATATCTATTTGTATACAATTGTTTGTATATTGTTTCCCCCATTAGACTGTGAGCTCCATGAGGGTATGGACTGTGTTTTTACATGTTATTGTTGTTGAATTGTTTTAGTCATGTCAGACTCTTCATGACCCCATTTGGGGTTTTCTTGACAAAGATGCTAAAGCACTTTGTCATTTCCTTCTCCATATCATTTTATAGATGAGGAAACGGAGGCAAACAGGGTTAAGTGATTTACCCAGGATCATGCAGTAAGTGTCTGAGACCAGATTTGAACTCACAAAAATGAGGCCCAACATTCTATCCACTGCACCTCGTAGCTACCCCTCAGTAGTGCTTGAGGGGTTGGGGAGGGGGTGTGCAATAAGGAAGAATAAGGAGAATTCCTTAAAAAGTCCAGGAGAAAGTGAGGTTATGCATGGCTAGAGTCCTTCCTAAAATGGTGGTTCCAGTGAGAGAGTCACGACTGAGGGACACAGGGTAGCAGTTTCTCAGGGTGGCAGTGTGGCAGGTCAGTGACAGGATGATTCCAGAGACAGTACAAGACAGACAAGGAATTCTTTCTCTCAAAGTACTTCCCTTTGATTCTGCCTTATTACCCTAGCCAAATGACTATGAGAGGAGGGGAGCACGCCTGTGACAGATGAGTAGAATATAATCCCATTGTAATGCTTCTGTTGGGGGATAGGACCAAGACTAACCATTGTATCAGGCTATTTTCCTGCATGCTGTCCCTATGTGTCAAGAAACATGATTTGCTTAGGTAATAACAATCTGGCATAGTGCACAATTCTATTCTATTTGTAGCTTTGAACCTATAACCTTCACTGAAATGAGTTTCATTTGGAGTTGGGAAATACAGAAGAATTATAGACTAGATGCTGAATATGAATGAACCTAGACAAAATGTTTTTTAAAGCTACTTGGTAACTCTTTTAAAGAAATAATAGTGTAAGAACTTTTATTCAGGGCATAAAAGAGATAGGTATTTGCAATCTTTCTCCCCACAGTCCCAGCTGAGGCTCTCATCATGTCTCTCATCTGAATTATTGCAATAGCCTTCTAACTATTGCATCAAGTCTTTCCCCACTCCAATCCATCTTCCACTCAGACACCAACAGGATTTTTCTAAAGCTTAGGTCTGCCTGTCACTGCAGTGCTCAGTGAGTTTAAGAGGCTTGCTGTTGCCTCCAGGACTAAATATTAACTCCTCTATTTGGCATTTAAAGTTCTTCCTAACCCAGTCCCTTCTGATGTTTCTGGTATTCTTGCACTTTATTCCCCTTCACACATTCTATGATCCAGTTAAATTGCTCCTGCTTCTTTTCCTTACATTTCCCAATACTACATTTCCCTGCCTTTGCATTTCCGTTGCAATGTCTTTGCAATGACTGTCCCTCTTGCTTGGAATGCTTTGTCCCTTGATCTCTGTCCCTTACCTTCCCTGGCTTTAAGACTCAGTTTCAATCTCATCTTATTCAAGAGACCTATCTTGGGTCTCACATTTATAATGCCTTCCCATCTCCAAGTCTCTGTGTCATATGTTCGGTGTATACTTATTATTTACATTTTGGCTTACTTATTAGAATGTATGCTCCTTGAGGACAGGAACTATTTTTACCTTATTTTTAAATTTCAATGTATTATTTATTTTTAACATTCAATTTTTAAAACAAATTCAAATTCTCTCCCTCCCTCCTACTCTCTCCCATCCATTGTGAAGGCAAGAAATATGATATCAATTATGCATATAAAACCATGTAAAAACATATTTCCATATTAGCCCTATTGCAAAAAAGCAAAACAAATTTTAAAAAAAAGAAAGGGAAAAATTATGCTTCACTCTGCATGTAGACTCCATCAGTTCTTTCTCTGGAAGTGGATAGCATTTTTCATCATGAGTCCTTTGATACTGTCTTGGCTCATTGTATTGCTGAGAATAGCCAAGTCATTCACAGTTGATCATTGTACAATATTGCTGTTACGGTGCACAATATTCTCCTGGTTCTGCTCAATTCACTTTGCATGGGTTCATATAAGTCTTTCCAGGTCTTTCTGAAAACATTCTGCTCATCATTTATTATACTACAATAATGTTCCATCACAATGATATACCACAACTTGTTTAGCCATTCCTCAATTGATGGGCATTCCCTCATTTTCCAATAGTTTGCCACCACAAAAATAGTTGATATAAATATTTTTGTACACATAGGTCCTTTTTCTGTATCTTTGATTTCTTTGGGATAAAGATCTAGCAGTGGTATTGCTGGGTCAAAGGGTATGTGTGGTTTTATAGCCCTTTTAGCACAACTCCACCAACAGTACATTAGTGTCCCAATTTTTCCACATCCCCTCCAATATTTGTCATTTTCCTTTTCTATTATATTAGCCAAATAGTGAGTTCTTGTCTCAAAAGCTTGGATCTTTAGGTATATAAAATACGAGATTATTAGAGTCATTTGCTACTGTGTATTGTTTACCCAATCTATTTCACTCTAGTCTAAAATTGTTTTGATGATTACTGCTTTGAAATACGGTTTGAGATTTGGTACTGGTAGGCCACCTCTTTTCACTTTTTTTTTGTTGATTCCCTTGATATTCTTGACCTCTTGTTTTACTGGATGAATTTTGTTATTATTTTTTCTAGCTCTATAAAATAATTTTTGGAATTTTATTGGTGTGGCACTGAATAAGTACATTAATAGAACTGAAATTTTTATTGTATTGGTTCAGTATTCCCATGAGCAATTAATATTTATCTGGTTGTTTAGATCTATCTTTCTTTGCGTGAAAAATGTTTTGTAATTATGTTCTTTTAGTTCCTGGGTTTGTCTTGGCAGATAGACTCCCAATTTATATTGTCTGCAGTTGTTTTAAATGGAATTGCTCTTTCTATCTCTTACTGCTGGACTTTGTAACATAAAGAAATGCTGATGATTTATGTGGGCTTGTTTTATAACCTGTGACTTTGCTGAAATTGTTAATTGTTTCAGCTAATTTTTTAGTTGTTTTTCTAGGATTCTCTAAGTATACAATCATATCATCTGCAAAGAATGGTAGTTTTGTTTCCTCATTCCCTGTGTTTATTCCTTCAATTTCTTTTTCTTACCTTATCGCTATAGCAAGCATGTATAGTAGAATATTGAGTAGTAGTGGTGATAATGGGCATCCTTATTTCATCCCAGTCTTATTGGGAAGGCTTCTTATTTATTTCCATTACAGATAATGCTTGCTCTTGATTTTAGATACATACTACTTGTCATTTTAAGGAAAGGTCCATTTATTCCTATATTTTCTGGTGTTTTTAGTAGGAATGAGTGTTGTTTTTTGTCAAAAGCTTTTTGTGTTATTGCATCTATTGAGATAATCACATGATTTTTGTTATTTTGTTATTGATATGTCAGTTATACTGATAGTTTCCCTAATATTGAACCAGCCTGGTATTCCTGGTATAAATCTCACCTTGGCATAATGTATAATCTTTTTTGATACATTGCTGTAATCTCCTTGCTAGTATTTTATTGAAAAAACTTGCATAAATATTCATTAGGGAAATTGGCCTGTAGTTCTCTTTTTCTCTCTGTTTTTGCTCTTCCTCGTTTAGGTATCAGCACCATATTTGTGTCATAAAAGGTATTTAGTAGGACTCCTTTGCCTATTTTTTTCAAATAGTTTATATAGTATTGGAATTAATTGTTGTTTAAGTGTTTGGTAGAATTCACTTGTGAATCCATCTGGTCCCATGGATTTTTTTTTTTTTTAGGGAGCTCACTGATGACTTGTTCAATTTCTTTTTCTATGATAGGGTTATTTAAGTATTCTATTTCCTCTTTGTTAATATGGGCAATTTATATTTTTGTAAATATTCATCCACTTCAGTTAGATTGTCAAATTTGTTGGCATGCAATTGTTCTCTATTTCATTAAATATTCACCCCCCCCCAAGGTCTATACTTAGTTTTGCTGGGTAGGTTATTCTTGTAATACTAGCACATTTGCCTTCCAGAACATTCTATTCTAAGCCCTCTGCTTTAATGTGGAAGTCACTAAATCTCGTGTTATCCTGACTGTGGATCTTTGATATTTGAATTGTTTCTTCCTGGCTACTTGCATTATTTTCTCCTTGACCTGAGAGCTCTGGAATTTGTCTCTAATATTCCTAGGAGTTTTGGGATCTCTCTCAGGAGGTGATCAGTGGATTCTTTCAATTTCTATTTTGCCCTCTAGTTCTAGGATATCAAGGGAGTTTTCCTTGACAATTTCTTCAAATATGATATCGGATCTCTCTCTCTCTCTCTCTCTCTCTCTCTCTCTCTCTCTCTCTCTCTCTCTCTTTCTCTCACTCTCTCTCTCTCTCTGATCATGACTTTCAGGTAATCCAATAATTCTTAAATTATCTTTCCTTAATCTATTTTCCAGGTCAGTTGTTTTTCCAATGAGATATTTCACATTTTCTTCTATTTTTACATTCTTTTGACTTTGTTTTATTGTTTCTTGATGTCCATTGGGATCATTAACTTTCACTTGCCAAATTATAATTTTTAAGGACTTATTTTCTTCAGATAGCTTTTTTTCCCTCTTTTGTCCATTTTGCCAATTCTGCTTTTAAAGGAGTTCTCAGTAGATTATTGTGCCTCATTTACCATTTGGCCATTTCTGTTTTTTAAGTTCTTCTTTTCTTCAGTATTTTTTTTTGTGACTCTCACCCAACTGTTGATTCTCTTTTCATAATTTTCTTCATCATTCTCATTTCTTTTTCCAATTTTTCCTTTATATCTCTTACCTGATTTAAATTTTTTTTGAGTTCTAAGAATTCTTGTTGAGATTTTGTCCACTGCACAGGTTTTTCTTTGATTCATTGCTTGTATCTGTTTTGACATTGTTATCTTCTTTTGAGTTTGTATCTTAATCTTCCCTGTCACCAGAGTGCCTTTTTATAATCAAGTTCTTTCTTTCTCTTTCTTTCTTTCTCTTTCTTTCTTTTTTTCTTTCTTTCTTTCTTTCTTTCTTTCTTTCTTTCTTTCTTTCTTTCTTTCTTTCTTTCTTTCTTTCTTTCTTTCTTTCTTTCTTTCTTTCTTTCTCTTTCTGTCATTTGCTCATTTTTCTCACCTATTTCTAGACTTTGAACTTTAAGTTAAAGTTGGGCTCTGCTCCTAGGATAGAAGGGCACTGTCCCAAGCTTCAGGATTTTTGTGCTCCTATTTCCAGATCTAGTTCTGAGGATATATAAGTTGTTGGTGCTTCCAAGGAGGTATGATCCTAGGAGAGGTGTGGTCACTGCTCTCCTGTCCTGTGCTCTGGTTCTTACTCAGGGAAGACCCTTGTTTCTCTGCAGCCACAAGTGCTTATCCTTCTCTTGGCCCTGGACTGTGACCAGGTCCCTTGCTCTCCTGTAGCCATAAGTGCTAGTGCTCCTTTTTGCCTTGGAACTGAGACCAGGGCCCCTGCTACCTTGTGAGTGACCACAGGCACTCTTTTCTGCCCTGGAACTGTGACCAGGACCCCTGATCCACTATAGCCATAAGTGCTTATGCACCTCTTCACTTTGAAACTGTGACCTGGAACTTCCTTAAAACTGCATATAGGCAATGCAATAGGTTCCTACACCCAGTGCTAGCAAAGGGTCCCTGTAATCTCTTTCTGACCAGTTGTCTGAGGCCTCCTGAAGCTGCTGCTGCTGTTGCCGCTTCCTCTAAGGCCTGTTGCTTGTGATTTCTTGCCTGGCCTAGCACCATCCCAGTGTCACAGGCTTCTCTTGCCAATCTCCCAAGTTATTTCAGGCTGGAAAATTGTCTCACCCCTATTTTTTGTTGACTCTGACACTCCAGCATTTAATTTGAGACATTATTTTAAAGTTGGTAGGAGAATGATGTTAGGAAAACTCAGATGAGTTGCTGTCTCTTCTCTACCATCTTGGTTCCACCTCCCCTACTAGATACTGTTGGCTTAGTGATTGACTGACTGACTTTGGTTCATATTAATGGTTGCACTGGTATAGGAAACTCACAAAATAGAAACATTCTCTATCAATGAAGATTGTTAATTCATCTGCAACTTACAGTCTTTGAGAACTTCCTGGGGCACTGAGAGGTTAAGCAGCTTCCTTATGGTCACTTAATTAGATATACCAGAGGCAGAATTTGAAACTAACTCTTCTTGACTCCAAGGCTGTCCCTCTATTATACACTACACCATATTGCCTCTCAGCTTGTAACAATGGAACCTCATAGTTAGAGGGTACATAGAAATATAGGTAACTGGGTGCGGGGCCCTTAGGAAGGCAAGAAGTGGGATTTCTATCCAGCACCTAGGTACTGCAGAAAAGGGCAATGCTCCCATATACCCTCTAAGCCAGGTTAGACTCCTGATTACAGTTAGAAGATATTCTGTTCATCTGGAATAATGAGTGTATTTCCTTGGCATTAAGAAGCTCTCCAAATGGCATTTCCCTGTAGGTTGGTACAATTCAGCTTTATCTTAGCCCTTTTAGAATATGGTTACCCACACAAGATGCTTGGAGACTAAAAATGGGTAGGGGCCTATACACAAGGCTTCATTTACCTAGGCCCCTGAGAACTCCAAATGTTCACTCTACTGATAAGAGGGAGGGTGAAAAAAACTGACTGAAATATCATAACTTTGTTCAAATTATGAAGTCATCTCAGTCAACAAGAGAGAAGCCCAGGGCTTTAATTGGTCTCTGGGGGAAATGGGGGGAAAACAGAATGTTCTAAGATGGCCTTCTCACCCTGATATTACATTATCCAGGGCACAGAGCAGACGAAATAGTTTCTCTGGAGTTCAGGACATTGGCCTGGATGTAAACCTGGTTAAAGAATGCAGTGTTAGCATTTTTTACCATATTGATTCAAATTAATTATTTTCCCATGAAGTTGCTTTCAGGAAACAATTTATCTGTCTCTCTTCTTAAGGAAATAAATATTATCACTGGGACACTTGCCAAAGGGGATCCTCAAATATGTGTATAAAGGGTCTGTTTTTGATGACTTTCAGGAGACAGGTCTGGGTTCTCCTCTTGATCTCACTTTCTGGTTCCAATGGACCTACCATTTATTTTATTTCTTTCTGCCTTAGTTTCTTCATTTGCAAAATGAAGGTAATTGTTTCCCTCCAGAGACTTTGGTAATGTGCTTTGAGTCCTTGAAATCCAGTGATTAGATCATTGCCACCAATTATGACCTTACAATGATAATGAATTATCTTAACTGTAGAGGGGGGTACAATGTGTATGAGAATTTCACAATTCTCTTTTCTATACAACTACTTTAATGCGAACCTCTGATGCCATTGAACATGCATTGTTACATCTAGCATCGTTCTGTTCAACTCACAAGGAGGACCCAAACACCAACAGAACCACAACTAGGACCAGGTTTTGCTCCAGGGATCCAACATTTAGAGAGGGCTTGAAAGCACAGCTGACACAGTGGTTAGAGTGCTGGGCCTGGAGTCAGGAAGACTCATTTTCCTAAGTTCAAATCTGGCCTCAGGCATTTAATAGCTGTGTGACCCTGGGCAAGTGACTTAACCCTGTTTGCCTTGGTTTCTTATCTGTAAAATGAGCTGGAGAAGGAAATGGCAAACTACTGCAGTCTCTTTGTCAAGAAAACCATCCACCTAGCTGCCCCTTAGCATAAGTAAAAGGTGTTATCATAGAGAAAGCATTGGCAGTGGGGGATTGAGGGATCATGGAAATGCCTCTTACAAAAGGTGGGATTTAAACTTAAAGGGAGTCCAAGAAAACCAAGGAGTGGTGGTGAATGGAGAGTTCAGCGTTAGGGGTGGGGTGGGGTGGCTCAGCCAATGCAAAAACATGGCATCAGGAGATGGAGTATTGTGTGGGAGAAACAGCAAATAGGGTAGTGTTTCTGGATCTTCAAGTACATGGTGTCCCTGACTTCTCTCTTCAACTTCATTGAGAATGACTTTGGAGCTGCCTTCTTGAATTGTTTTTGTGTCCCTTGCCCTAGGTGCAAAAATGACAAATGATGGCTCTGCAAAGACAGCTGACCCTGACAGCTGAAGGCAAACTGTCCCCTTAATTTTGAGCTGCATCCAACCAGCAAATATTCTTATCTTCAAAACAGATATCAGAGATTATAAATGAAGAGAATGGTTCAGTTGTAGTCCAGGGCCCCAGGTTCCCAACCCCTGTTCTAGTCTAAAAGGAAAGCCTCCATATCATAGACTTCTGAGACTTGAGAGACAGAGGGGAATAAAAGAGAGGAAATAGAGAGTGAATCACCTTTGGGGATGTAAGGGAGGAGGAAGTCTAGCAAATCACCACCTGACAGGGGTAGCCTAGGATAAGAATTGAGGTCTGTCACATCCAATTATCCTGCCAGTAAAGATGGAAAGATAACAAATACCTGTCTCTGCCTAAAGGCTCTCTAAGTCCTTATTTATTACCCCATTATCCACCAGGGCTGACCTTTGGGCCAGGCAAATTAGGATTAGCTGCCCAAAAACATCATTTCCAGAAAGTGACAGAAAGGAGGGCATACTAGCAGAAGTCTGCCCATGGGTGTGCTTTGCCTCCCTCTTTAGTGGCTCTGGTGACTGGCACATAGATGCTGATGGGCCTCTGGCGAAGGGTTAACAAGGTTCTCTGTTAAAAGGAAAGTTAGTTAAACTCTGGCCATGGGTAGATGTGACTTCCTCCTCAAGGGAGATGCAGTGGCAGATTAAAACCCTCTGGAGCTCATGAGCACTCATTTGGGGTGATATTGGGGAAGGATTTCTTTACAGTTTGCAATATGCGAAGTTGTATTTTTTTATTCATTCATTTATTGATTTATTGATCCATTTATTTATTATGAAATCACATTAGCATATTTTAAATGCATTAGTTCAAAAAAATTATCTCACCCTTTTTAAAGTGTAAATGGGTTTTTGATCTATTATTTCAGTTACAAATTGTTTTTTTTTTAATTTAAATTTAAAAGGTTTAACAGTTACCAGATGTTTCTTGTGCTGAATTGAAATGGGACTTTCCTTGCTGCGCCCCTCTTGTATTTTTATCTCCATTCTGGCCCTCACGAATGTCGGCATACTGTTTGCCTCTCTTCCTTCTTTGGATTCTCAGTGGGAATTTGTCCCTCCCTTGGTGTTTGTTTTGAGTGGGTCTGGGCCAGGGGTAGGGAACCTTCAGCCTTGAGGCCACAAGTGGCCCTCTAGGTCCGTCCTCAAGTGCAGTTCTTTGACTGAATCCAAACTTCACAGAACAAATGCCCTTAATAAAATGCCTCGAGTTCCCCACCCCTGGACTCTGGGCTCATAGACAAAACTGTCAAATGCTCTGGTGCTCTCAGCCTGAGATATTAACAGAAATATTCTGAGACCTAGGAAGGTAGAGTGCCAAGCTTCTGCCGACTTCAGATAATCTTGGTGGCCATAAAAGGGTGGGGACCTAGAAGTATACCTTGTATGTCTGATGGACAAATTATATGATCTAGATGTAGCTTGAGTGATTTAGTGGAAAGTCGAGACCAAAAGTTCAATCCAAGTTCTGCCATGATTCGAGTGACTGAGATAATAACAATCACAGTAATAATAGTGTTAGCAGTTATATAGCAGTTTAAGATTTGTAAAGTTCTTTACATGTTATCTTATTTGATATTCACAACAACCTTGTGAGGTAAGTGCCATTATTATTCTCATTTTACAGATGAGGAAACTGAGGCAGGCAGAAGTTAAGTGACTTGCCCAGGGTCACAAAACTGGCAAGACCCTAAGGGAAGATTTGAACTCAGTTCTTTCTGATTCCAAGTTTAATGTTTTAGATCATGCTGTCAACCCCTTTGTGACCCAAACAGTCCCGACCAACACAAATATTTCCAAAGGAAACCTGTTTAAGCTGAGCTTCTGACCCGTTAGTCTGAGCTCTACTCATTGATTGCCTTCATTCACTGTGTGTCCCAGCTATCCCTTCATCATCACCTCCGATGGGCATAATCAAATATCACTGGGATCCCTAGGCAGGATATCCAGATTTCCATTCTGTGGCAAGGAATCTGACCCCTCCGCATGCAGTGAAATATTCTCAGCCTGAGTCAGCAATGGTGAATGCTGCAGTTAGCCAAGGGGCTCTCTCACATGCTGTCCCCACTGAAGGGTAATCAAGAAAGTAAACCTTGACGATGTCACATGTGTACCTGACTGAGTTCATGCCTATGTCACAATCACTGAAAAGAAAGAAAAGATGATCTCAACACACTCATAGGTATTGACACTGACTAACCTCTGTGTCCTTTCCTGAGGGGACCGTAGGTCTGTTCAGGGATCTGAGGAAATAATTACTCAGCCTTGGAGGGGAAGACACCCCTTTTAAAAAGGTGATTCAAAAAAAGGGATTCAGTTGTCATGCTTAAAATGGGTTTCTGTTGACTCTGGTAGGATCAGAAATCCCCCTTCTTTCCTTGTGTCTTTCTCCTGACATCCTCTGTCTCAGTTACAATCCCACCTTCTGGAAGACACCTTTAATAATCTCCCTTAATTGGGCAAGTCAGTTCACCCTAATTGCCTTGACAAAAAAAAAAAATCAAATAATATCCCTTAATGCTCATGTCTTCCATCTAAAATCATCACCAATTTATCCCATATATATCTGGTTTTTACACAGTTATTTGTACACTGCCTCCCTCAAAAGATCATAAATGTTTTGAGATCAGGACTTGTGTTTTTGCCTTTTTTTTGTATCCCCAAATCTTAGCACAATATTCAGCATATGAGAAGTATTTAATAAATGCTTGTTAACTTGACTGCTTCTAGAATCCCTTCCTGGAATTCTCAAATAAAGCTACTGGCTTCCATACATTGATTACTTGCCATTCCTCTTACAACCCCAGTGTTAGCTCTCCTAGGTTAGATAGTGAGGAGAAGTAAAAGGGAAAGAAATAGTTACCTCACAAGAGGCAGAATGATGCCAAATGTTCAAAGCCATTTCCAAAGGACAGAACATGAACCTGAGAATTGATGATGCCAATAGCCTGGAAACCATAGCCTCTTCTTTCTCAGAGTTGATAAATGACTGACGTTTTCAGAAGTCACAGAAAAGGATTGGATCATATCTACTGGAAATTTCACTGAAGTGGAAAAGGATTCAGGCTGACTTTCTTATCCCTGCACTGCTATAAGACCAAGAAGAGTTCAGTCATGTCAGAGAATACTGATAATCATACCTTATATTTCTGTATCTCTGTGATTTAATGTAATAATCTAGGTTCAAGTTCCTACCTTGCCCCTTACTGGCCATGGGACCATCGGCTTCACTTTTCTGAGTCTCAATTTCCTCATCTGCAAAATGGGCATAATAGAATTTGGCCTATATCAGAGGGTTGTGGTGAGGATCCAGTGTGATTGTGTATATGAAAATATTTTGTCCATGGTAAGGGAGTATAGAAGTATTATTTTCTTTTAAAGTATTTTATTCCTAGACTGAGAGAATTATAGGAATATTAGATGGATCACCAAGATAATTTCTTGAGGTAAGTTGGACATGGATTATTCCACTCATTATAATACTGAGGCCCAGAGAAATTATTCACCTTGACCAGCTAGTTGATCATATATCAGGTACTGAGTGATAAAGTCCATATGCAGGGGTTCCACTGTTGTTACCATGTAAAGAAATCATCACAGAGGCAGCTGCTGATCTGATCTATTCCTCCTCCTCCTCCTTCTCCTTCTCCTCCTCCTCCTCCTTCTTCTGCTTTTTCTTTTTCTTCTTCCTTCCCTTGTTAGCTGCCTTGATAATTGCTCCAGAGACAATGTCCTGTCCTGATTGGGGAGTGTCTCATATAGCCTACTGTCTCTAAGTGGACTACAGACATGTTTCTATTTATTCTCTTGCCAACTCTTTTTTCAGCTAACTCAGAATTTGGCTTTATGCTCACCCAGCACCTTCCTGATTTCTTTTATTTTCTGGGATACTAATAAAATCAATAATGCCATTGCCACTGAAAAGGGTGGCCAATCTACTCCCTTCTGGCTCTATTTATCATCCTTGTTCCTTACCCAATCAAAATAGCCCTCCCTGGCCACCATACCCAACTGCCCAAAATTTACAGCTTCTGATACTCACTCATCCAGGTGCTCTTTTTACTGGTGTACCAAAGGTTTACAAATGTCCTCAGTTTCCCTGGGCTAAATCCTTTAGTACTTCAGCGGAACCCTGATTTCAGAGTAGATGCTACTCCATATGTTTTATCCAGCTGTCATGATACCTTGTGTTCTAGACCAAACAGGACCATAGCTATTCCAAGTAATTTCTTCACCAAAGAGAACTTTAGAATGATTCAAAAGCTTCTGATTCAAATACACTGTGAGTGACAGTGTTTTCACTTAAAGCTTTGTCATCATAGCTTGCTCTACTGGAATATTTTATGGTGTGTTAAGGGAGAGACTAGTAGCCAGGTCATAGTCCTGTTGTAATACAAAGTCTTTTTCATATCTGGTCTCAATGCTCAGCTGGGCTTCTGGTCTCTGTGCTTTTCCAGGAATGTACTGAATGATTCATTTACTCTTTCTCACACAGGAAGCCATTGAAAAAAATAACCCTTCCATCAAACTCACTTCCCCAATAAGCAATACTCTCTCATTCTCCAAACTCATGATGACATCCAACCAAACCACTCTTCTCCCAAGATTATTAGCTCTTCTTCTATGCTCCCTTGATGATTGACTGGTTCCAACTTAGTCTTTCAATTTGCGCATCAGTTAACAGTAGCTCTGGGGCTACTTCCTGATACTCATAAATAGGTATAGAAGAATAGAGGCATCTTTAACTTCTGCAGCTTCTGAGGCACAATTGTCTCTCATTCTCCTTTTTAGGTTTCATGGCATTGAACTTTCAACCCATGTCTCCTTAAATAGCATCCCAAATTAAGTTTCTTGTCCATGACTTTTCATACATCCTACAAAGTGAACCTATTCAGTTCACAGAGGGCTTTCTTTGGGTATTGACATCTGAGCTACCCATCTCTTAGTTTTTGTCCTTACTACAGGACAAGTTATTTTCTTATAGACTTTGATGGCTCATTTAATCTCACTTCTCCTGAAAAACTTATTATTCTTTTCTCAGCTCTGTCCCTGACTTTCTGGACTTCAAAACTATGCTTTCTCTGCAGTTGGCTTCTTTTGGAACTATCCTCAGCACCTGGGGACTTCTGTCAGGGGAACAGCCCTTTGACTTACTCATTCTAGAAAATTCCTCCACCAGGTTGTTGGGGAGGATGGTAAAAGTAATATTGGGAACGTGCTTGAGGAGTAAGAAGCAAGAATAACCAAGGACATACAGACCACATTATCAGTTTATGATATTTTGTTTAAGTCAAGAAATTGTTGTAGATATGGCAAACACCAAATAATAAAAAACAAAATTGATCACATATTAACCAACAGGAAATAACCTTTAGTGATGTGGGAACTATTGTGGGATCAACTGCTTTTGTACAGACAAACTTGTTAGAGCAAGGATCAGAATTAATACAAAGCTAGAAGAAAGAATAAAAGTGAGAAAATGATAATATAAGCAATGAAGACTACTCCATGATGACCCATCTCGATGAGTTTTGGATGCAGAAAAAGCAATGTGGATTACAGCCATTTCCTAAAGTTTAACACATGTAAATCAATGGCTATCACAAGGACACCAAAAGAGCCTAGAAATTGTCTCAGCCAGGCACGCACTCATCTCCTTGTGAAATAAACAGAAATAACATCCAAGGAAAACACTGATTTAGAGCAAAATCTCATAGAGGAGAAGAGTAGCATATTATGAGCAGTGTAATCTCATAAACTATTGAGAAGTGACGGAAGGTAAAACACGTCTGTAGAAAGCTTGGTTCAGACTTAAGCAAAACCATCCCAAGGACAATTAAGGATGAAAATGAATTGGAGGCAACAAGCAGATATAAAATGGAAAAGATCTATAAAAAATTTCAATAAAAAATTTTTATCATCAAGGATAGTGGAACCATCACATTTGGACTCAAATATCACAGTCTTGGAGTGTGTGTTACATGAGGAAGGAAAAATAATACTAATTTTCTTCTTGAACAAAGGCTCATCCTTTTAACAACAATGTTTTTCTAAAGATGTTCTATGGTTATAGGTCAAGACTTAAACCCTAACTCTGTTCTCTTCACTAAATACTTTTATTATCATTTCTTAAATATTTTTAGGGCAGCTAGGTGGCATAATGGATAGAGTGCTGGGCCTCAACTCAGGGAGACTCATTTTTGTGACTTCAAATATGACCTCAAAAACTTATTAGCTGTGGACCCTGGGCAAGTCACTTAACCATATTTGCCTTGGCTTTCTCATCTATAAAATGAGCTGGAGAAGGAAATGGCAAACCATTCCAGTATTTTTGCTAAGAAAACCCCAAATGAGAGCACTAGCCCTGGAGTCAGGAGGACCTGAATTCAAATCCGGTCTCAGACACTTGACACTAGTTATGTGGCCCGGGGCAAGTCACTTAACCCCAATTGCCTTGCAAAAAACAAAACAAACAAACAAACAAACAAAAACCAAATGGGGTCACAGAGAGTTGGACCTGACTGAAAAATGACTGTACAACACCAACACCCCCCTAAGCTTATTGTATTGGCATGAGTTCTGCACAGACACTCCCTATGCCATGCAATTTTTAAAAGGATTTCATTATACCCCCTCAATTTTTATTGCACACAAAATATGAAAGAGAATTGGCAATAGGGGCCCTTCAGTGTGGTGGGGTGGAAAATATACTGAATTTGGAGCCAGAGGACCTAGGTTCAAATCTTGACTGACATTTTAGTCTTTGTATGACTTTGGTCAACCAGTTTAACTTCTCTGCAACTTGGCTTCCTCAACTATAAAATAAGAGAGTTGGATCGAATGATCCAACTAATAGCTCTTCTACTTCTAAATTTGTAGTACTATTTTAACAGGGGTTTGGTTCATGCCCAGACCACCTGAAATAGAAGTACCCACAAAGGAGAGGCCAGTAACTTGATTTCAGGTGGTCTGGACACAAGCCAAACCTTTGTTACACTATTAACTCATCATCATCTATAATGCACTGGCTTTTCCTCATGCCTGGAATGGTCTTGCTCTTCATTTCCATCTCTTGGAAATCTTGCCTTCGTGTAAAACTCAAGTCAAGGGCCATCTCCTCCAAGAGGATTTTCCTAGTTTCCCCCACCCCCAACCCCAGCTGCTAGTGCTATCCCCTCTAAGGTTACCTTCTATTCTGTATTTATCTTGTATGTTCTAATTGATATATGTTGTCTCTCTCATTGGAATGTAAGCTCATTGAGAGCAGGGATTTTTTTTTTTGCATTTTCTTTGTAACCTCAGTACTTAACACAATGTCTAGCGCACATAAGAAGTGAATTATACATATCTATTTATTGATTAAATTAATGGAATTGAATGAAGAAATTGTGTCTCAGAGATGTGAAGTCATTTACTCAATATTATATGGCTAGTCAGTGGCAGAACCAGGACTTGAGCCCCACTGTCTTCATTTTATGTCCATTTGGGGTAGGAAGCTCCATGACATTATGTTGAGACCTCTCAAGTTTTATTGTGTTTGGGTTAGAAGTGTTTTTTGTCATCAACGAGCTCACAATCTAGTGATTTTACAAAGTAATTCAATATATATCTGACACCTGCATTGGGAAATTTCAAAGCTTACTGACTGAAAAGGTACTGGAATGGGTCTCCCTAATAAATCTTCCCTTCTATTATGAAATCCAGTTGGTGGAATTTTCAGAAGGTTGCTTTCAAAATGTTACTCGCAAGAATTACAAATTACACAGCCAACTGGAGCTCCAAATCCCAAACTCATGATGAGCTGAATTCTTTCCTGCACATTCTGGATTTTTGGCAAAAAGGTTATACACTTGAATCCCAGAAGTGTCATGACCTTTGCTATGTTTCATAGGAGCCGACTAAAATGTGTTCAAAATATGCTTATATTTTGTCTCCAAAATTCTTGTCTGCATGGTATTATCCTAGTTTCCACTTTATTTTTCTTTCTCTGGAAAAATAAATGTTAAAGAGGGAAGAGATAAGAAAATGGTGTCAGTTTGCTGCACACTATACAAACAACTTGTTTGGTTAATGGATGCAAAGCACACACACACACACACACACACACACACACACACACACAGGTTTAACTCTTGACTTTTGGAAAACAGTATATTCTCTATAGTATTTTCATTTAGAAATGGCATAGCCTAAATCAGGAAGCTCTATGTCTAGAGATCTCAAAGCGTGGTAGAAATCTTGGACCTCAGCAAAAACCAACCAAACAAACAAGAAAACTCAAACAAATCAGAAAGAATTCCCTTGTCCTTTGTAAATTACATAATAAATAGATTTAAGTGGAGACCTTTATGAGCTCATTTGTAATGCTGGGGCAACTGGGCCTTATTCAGTCAACCAAGCATTTATTAAATGTTTACTATGTGCCTAGCACTCTACTAGATACTATAAAGGTAAGATAAAGGTGCATGGGGTACACAAGAAAAGTATAAGCCACCATATCTGCTGATACATTTGTTTGATAGATGGAGCTCCCACAATCTGGAAAATCTATGTAACATTTTTTGGTTCTCCCATCATAAGAGAGAAGAAGTCTGAATTAGAAGTCTGGTATTAGAAGATAAAATATGTTGATGTTATATGATACTATACATGTATTTTATGCATTTCTGAGTTTCTAAACTTTTTATGTGTCATCTGCTGGCCTTTATGTGTCATCTGTAGCTTCCACAAAACTCCCCCCAAATTCCCATTTAATTTCTTATGCCAACCCATGATATATTGAAACCATGATGAGGAAAGTTGTGATGTGGAAGGGATAACTGCATATCATCAGACCAGCTAGATCATATTAATGTTTCTGCAGGGTAAATAGCCTATAGTCATATCAGAAGCAGAGGTAGGTTTCAGAGAGAATGCTGCCCTAGGAACATGAGTTGCTCTAGCTACCCATGGTCCCTATGTGTGTGCCTCTCCCACATGGATTGTGTTCTCTGGGCCACAAGTATTCCTATGTGTCTTCCTTCTCCCTCCAGGCTGAAGAAATCTGTATGATACTATATCTCTATGTGTATGGAAGGAGGGTGTCATTTTCTTCATGTATTTTTCTGCCGCATTTGATATCTTTGACTTAGAAATAATGTATCTCCTTTTGGTTTGGGTAAAAGCAATAATGCTTTTACCCAAATGGTAAGGTCTCTTGGTCTCTAGCTTTTAGTAGATGGTTATTCAGTGAATATGTTGAAAGTGGGTTGGTTTTCAAGGGACGCAAGATCGAGGAGTGCTTAAGTTACTTGTGTGTCCTGCCCTTTTAATGCTATAGGATTTTTTGTGCCTGTGTCCATTGACATATCTCCTGCATGTGTTATTTGGGTAGAAATGTCACACAGTGATACGTGGTGACACACCTACTGCCTACATGGCCCCAAGCTGCAAATGAAAAGAAAAAAAAAGAGCTCCAACCTCAAACTGGATAACAAGGGTGATGGTAAGCGTGTTTCCTGAGAGTATTGAGTTATCAGTGGCTTCACTGACAGTATCAAGAGGAAGGGTTCACAGGTCAGTTGGAAACTAAGAATAAATCAGCCTATACTATTTTTTGCAGGGCTATATTCCTGAGAATAAACCCTGCCTTTTCCACTAAGGTTTTGTTCAATGAGGTTTCAGGAGAAACATTCATCAAATGCTGTTCCAAGTCCAGTGACATCCTCCCCATAATTCTAGAGTAATCAAAATCTCATATGGTGCCAGGTAATGAAATATTGGGGCCTAATGGTCAACACCATTAGGAAAACTTCCAGAACCCCTGTGTCAACAAGAATGATAGGAAGAGTCATGACTGACCTTTGTTTGACAGAAAGGTCACCGCACCGAGGAATGAGATCGTCGTGCAGCTGATTTGAGCACTTGCAAGATTCCCAGATTGGTACTTCTGGCCATGTCCATCTTCTGTGCCTCTTTCATTCCTCCGACTTCGAAGTTGGTACTGGGCCACTGCAGCTATAATTGGTCAGGGCATTTGGTTAGGGCAGGGGTTTGGAGGACTGGCTTTTGTTCTAATCATCCTATTTCCCTTTTTTAACCTCACATCAAGTGTCACCAATATTTAAAGAATCACCAGGCAGGTAGAAATTGAAGACTGCACCCATTTTACCCAGGGCTATCACTATGTGCTGCTTCAGCTTTCTGTTTTGTGTGGCTAAGAGGACATGCCTGGAGCCAATGCCCTAGGATTCCACACAATAGTGCAAAATTCCATGATAAACAGACCACCCCAAAGTTTCACTATACTTATGTCTGTTGTAAATAAAAATTAAGGATAATAAAGGGTTTCTTGGATCCCAGTCAAGGAGGTTCAGTTATAGTCATGCTCAGGACCTTGTAATAAGGTGTTTTCTGCTACATGATGGCCCCATGTCTTGTTTCCTAAGGAGAAATAACATGTTATCGATAAAGGAACATTAACCTGGGGGTTGTGGGACTATTGAAAGGCATTGTGCTGCAGCGGATAGGGCGCTAGGCTTTGAGTTGAAGAAGGGGGTTGGGGAGAAGGAAAGGAAGGGAATATACAGTTATATGATGCCTACTATGTGCCAGACAGTGTGTTAAATACTTAACAGATATTATCTCATTTGTTCTTCAAAACAACCCTATAAGGTACTATTATTATCCTTGTTTCATAGTAGAGGAAACTGAGGCAAACAGAGGTGAAGTGATTTGTTCAGGTCATGCAGCTAGAAAATGTCTGAGCCTAGATTTGAACTCAGAGCTTCTTTACTCCAGGTCCAGCACTCTCTCTACTGGGCTACCTAGCTGCCTCAGGTAGGCTAGGGTTCCTATTTTGCCTCCAATATATACTGGCTGTGTGACCCTGGGCAAGTCTTTTAACCTTTCAGTTCCTGGGGCAATTCAAATTGCTGCCCTGATTTGGTAGAGGGAGTTTCCTCACTGGGGACCATAATGAAATCGCAAGCCTCGTCTAAAAAAACTGAAATAATAATAGTTTAAAGTTATAAAATTTTACAAAATAAAATGAACTAAAATTAAATTAAATTAAAAACCACAATCCTGGGAGTCAGAAGATCTCTGTTCTGATCTTGTCTCTGCCACTAACTCAACTGTGTGATATTGCATAAGTCACTTCTCTAGGCTTCAATTTCCTCATTTGTCAGATGATCTCTAAGGTTCTTTCCAGCTCTGAAATTCCATGACAACATTGCAGGCAGCCTCCAGCGTCAAAAGGAGATGCTAATTATTTTTTGTTTCTGTCGTAGTTGCTGCCTGATTTTCTTTAAGCCTTGGGCACACAAGGTCAGCAATGGTTTTTTTTCTTGGACGCTTTAGGTCATTGACAGGGCCTTGTCCTTGTGTGGCTTAGAGGAGAGTAGTGGTCAGGTTTGGATTTTAAACCTCAGTCTCTGTGATTATCTGAAATTCCTGCTTCCCTGTGGTAGGACTGACCATATATCTTTGGGGATGGCGCTGTCCCGTGGATGATTTGTCATTTGAGTTATAGAACAGACAGGCTCTGCTTCCAAAGGAGAGGAGTGAATTCCAGCTAATATTCTTTGGGAAATCTGGTGGGTCTCTCTGTCAGAGAGAGATAAATTTGCTCAGAGGGGCTGATGACACTCGGAAACCAGGAAGCTAAAGAAGGTTGAGCATATGTAGCCACTCAGCTCCTACGCCTAAGGAAACCTTGTTGTCCATAATCATTTGGGCATATATGTTTGGACAAATAGGGGAGCCCAGGCCTATATTTATGTTGTCTTCAATGTCAGATGGTGCATGGCGGTGGCAAGGCCTGTCTCTCACCATTAGGCTCTAAGAATGCACCCAGAGGCTGTGGCAAGGGATGTGGATGCTCCAAATGGATAAATGAATGCTGGAAGCAGCAAAATTATTTACTTACAGGCCACTGGAATTAGGTTGTTTCCCACCCATAACAAGCAGCCAGACAGAGCACTGAATGAAGCAGATAGATGGGGGCCACAGGCCTGTGTATGTAAACCACCCTTCAGAATCTGAAGAAATTCTAAAACAAAAACTCCTACTAGCTGAACAGTGGCCATGAGTATAATGGTCTCTTTTTAATAAAGGACATTATGATGTGGTTAATGAGAATGACAGACATGGATGTCTATTGTTTTTAAATGGCTTCTTCAGTGGTCTGAAATATCCATGTGGCCAAGCAGAGAGACCACTGTAGGGAATGGGAAAGGGTAGTTGTATTTGTAAATATGACTGTATCCCTGGGAGGCAGCGGATGGTGCACTGAATTTAGATTTGGTGAATTTAGAATTCCGATGGGCCTTGTCTATTTTCCAGCTGTGTCACCTTGTCAACTTCTCTATACTTCAGTTTCTTCATCTCTAGAATGAGGGGAGTGGGTTTGATGGTCTTTAAGGTCCATTTTAGCTCTGGCTCTATGATCCTATAATCCTTCTGTGATGAAAATCTGAAGCTTGAACCTTCAAGTTACTTTTTTGAAAAAATTTTTTTTAGGCAATTGGAGTTAAGTGACTTCCCCAGGGTCACACAACTAGTCTAAGGTTAGATTTGAACTCAGGTCCTCCTGACTTCAGGGCCAGTGCTTTATCCACTGCAGCACCTCGCTGGCCCTCAAGTTACTTTTGAATCCAACTTTTTCCTTGACTCTCACAATCCAATCAGTTATCAAGGCCTATCCATTTTGCCTTTTGCCTCTTTCTTATCTCTACCCCTCTCTTTCCATTCTTTCTGTCAGTCTGGGCCTTTGTTACCTAAAACCTGGGTTGTTATAATGGTGCCCTAATTGGTGTTTTTACCTCCAGTCTCTCCCTCCAATCCATCCTCCCAGATTAATCTTCACCACACACCACTTTCTACATTGTCTTATCCCATCCTATTTAACTTTCATTGAAATTCTCTGGTAGCTTTCTGTTGCCTATGGAATCAATTCTAAACTTCTTAGCCTTGACATTCAAGGCTCCCTGCCATATTGTCCAATACCTCTCCAACCTCACCTGCCACTACTCTAAAGAAAAAAGGTCCATTTTACCCAATTTGGTCTATTCATTGTCCCTCGAACATATGTATATTTCCATCTCAACTTCTATTCATGAGACCCCACTGCTATCCCTACTCTCCATTCAATCAGTCAGACCGTAAACAATCATTAAGTACCTACTAAGTGCCAGGCACTGGATAAATTGGAAATGACCAATAGAGAGAAGGTATCAGAATTAAGGATGATTAGGAAAGGCTTCTATAGTCCTGAACCAGTCTGATCATTATAGATCTATGTTCTCTACCAACAAGATCCAGCATGTCTGTCTACCTACTAACAACTCCCACCTTACCAGCTAGACTGCTTTCTTGAGCAGTCCCTGCCTCATCTTTGCCCATCTCATAAACCTACCTGATTCAAAAATTCTAGAATTTTAACTTTACTCCAAGGTCATTTTTTCTAAACCTCTGTAAACCTCATTTGAAGTAGTCAGTTTCAAAACAGTAGCACTACATATAAAAACCAATCTTACCCTCACAGATCACAGACTCACAATTTTAGTATTTGAGGAGATCATCTAGGTGAAATCAGACTTGAACCAGAAACTCTAGTACACTCATTTTGTCTTTTCTTAAAAACTCTTGAACCGCTAGGGTTTGCTGTTAGCCACTACCCTGATCCTGTTAACAATAGAACACAAACACTAGGAAGTATCATGCTTGTCCTGTCAGTTATATACTAAACCCAACACTAGAAGGAGCTTTGGAAAAAATGAACTTCTCTGTGGTTCTTAGAGAACTGTCAATCTTCTATTCCCAAATCTATCCCTGTTTGAGTGGCAATTACTCATCTTATTTGGCTAACAGGTGTGGTCAGTGTGGCTTTCTCCAATCAGAATAGTTCTTGATACCCCATCCCACCATGAAATCTACCTTGGTCTGCCAAATTTTATTGTTTCCTAGTCACACGAGCAGAGCATAACAAAGTCAGCCACACAGATAAACAAGACACTACATGTAGTTTTTACTTATAAGCTGATGAAAGACTCAGAAACTCAGGAGAACTCAATTCTTCCTCTTAGCATGGGGATGAGAACTCAGGAGAACTCCTAAGCACAGAGAGAATTTCCTGCAGCCATTTTCCTTCCTGATGGCTTTTTAGCTCAAGTTACCCCACCCCCATCCTCCCCTGCCTCCCTACTGGCCCCAAACCAGCCCCTTTCTAAAAACTCCAGAGTCTCTGAATGGGAAAATGGCAGCAGCATCAAAGAAAACTCTCTCAAACCCCCAATAGTCATCTTGCCTTTTCTTCCTCTGTTGTTCTATGTTATTGACAAATCTGTCCCCTTTATTTCCACATCTGAATTACTTCCTCCTCAAGTTGTCTTTTGGCTATTTTCACAGTATCTCAGGTTCGTGGGCCTATTCACCCTCAGAACTTTCGTGAATTGGGTCAATTCAAGACAAAAATCCTCGATTGTCAACGGGGGCATAATCATAATTCCTATTATATGTGCAGTCAAGGGGAACTCTGCCCCAAGAGGCAGCCCATTCCTCTTGTGGATAGCTCCAAGTGTGAGGAAGCTTTGGTTCTATTAAGCCTAAATGTGCTTCTTTGAAGCTGAAACCCACTGTTCCCAGTTCTGCCCCCCGGGCAAAGCTGAACTGAGCTAATTTCTCTTCTGAGTGATGGCCGTTCAGATGCTTGAAGACAGTTATCATGTTACCCCAGGAAAAACACCCTCAGTTGTTTTGATGAATCCTCATATGACATGGGTGTGAGGCCCTTAACTATTCTAGTGGATCTTTCTGAGCATTCATCAGCTCGTCAGGTAGTACCTAGCTGTCCTAGGGTTTACCCAACTAGTAAGTATAGAATAGATAGAATACCAAACCTGGAACCAGAAGGACCTGAGTTCAAATTTCACTCAGACATTTAGTACCTGTGTGACCTTGGGCAAGATGTTCTAACCTCTCTCAGCCTCACTTCCCTATTTATGAAATGGGGATAATAATAGCACCTACCTTCCTGAGTTGTTGTGAGGATCAAATGAGTTAATCCCTGTAAAGCATTTAGTAAACCTTAAAGCTCTATATAAATGTTAGCTAATGTGTTATTATATAATATTATATATTATATTATATTATAGCATTTTATAATGTATCATCAATGTTCTTCCTAAGATATGGCACACAGAACTGAACATAGTACTTTGGAAGTTGTCTAAGTCAGAGGAATGTGGGATTATGTCCTTATTCCTAGATGTTAGGACTCTCCATGCTGCCCAATTCAGTTCAACAAACAAGATTTAGCTTGGCTAATCTGGCCAAGTTTAGCCCATTCTAGATACAGCCTCTTTTACAAATCCTCTCTTGACGGCTCTGATACAAAACACTCTGTTCTTCCTCGTAAATTGCTGGTACATTTTGTCTGAGCCATTCTTTGACACATTTGATGGTTAACTCCATTTCTTTCTATATGTCTTATCTCCCCAGCATAATTAGAAGATCTTTGAAGGCATGAACCATATAGTCTCATCCTCCTATAGTACTTTGAATAATAAGTTTTTGGATTATAATTATGAAATTATGAAAATTATGAAAAAGAAACAAATTTTCTTTTTCTGAGTGGGCATCAAATTTTTAGACTTCTCAATCAGGAATGATGCTGCAGAATCCACAGTTCACAAAAAATAGCAGGATTTAATGAAGAAATAGGCCCTATTTTCTCTTATGACTAAGGATACAAAAGAGTGAGGTGCATAAGGTTGGTCTTAAATACTTCTGGGAGTCATTGTGAATGATAACTGCGGACACAGTCTGAAGGAATGACCCCATCTCCCAAAGCATTGGACTACCGGGAAGTGACAGGCCCTGGGGTGTATCTGGCTTTGGATTCCTGATGCTCTGAGCACCTTGGAAACAGAACCCCTTTCTTCTGTACCTTGAAAGAGTAGTCATTGCCTCAGTAAGACAGACAACATCTTGTGATTCCCACAGCATTCAGAATGTTAATACAAAGTTAAGGGAACTTTCTGAATTTTATTCAGCTTGTTTCTCCTTTCAGATCACAGGAAAATGTTAGCAATGTATTCTCCTGGGCAGAGAGGGAGAAAAAGATAAGAAACTCCTTATTTGCGTTCTGGGGAAGCAGGTGATGAAATATTAGAATCTAATGTTCAACATTGCTAGAAAAACTTGCAAAACCCTTGTATCAACAAGAATACTAAGAGAATCATGACTGATCTGGGCTTGATAGTAAGTCACCAATCTGAAGCATGAGGCCAGAATGAAAGTGCAGCGGATTTGAGCATTCCAAAGCTTCCCGGGATGGTGCTTTTGGGCATGCTTTTCTACTTCTCCTAGAAAACCAATCAATCAGTGTTTATTACGTACCTAGTATGTGCCAGATCATGTGATAGGGCTGGGGATACAAGAAGAAGTGAAAAAAAAAACTATCTCTGCCCTCAAGTAGCTTACATTCCATTGAGGGAAGTGTGCGCTCTCTTGCGCTCTCTCTCTCTCTCTCTCTCTCTCTCTCTCTCTCTCCTCTCTCTCTCTCTCTCTCTCTCTCTCTCTCCCTCTCTCCCTCTCTCCCCATCTATCATGTATATATATATGTATGTATCCATCTACCTATCTATCCATCTACCTACGTATGTGTTATCTATCTCTATCCATCCACCTATGTATGTATGTTGTATGTATCTATCTAATCTATCAATAAAGATACATGTATATACATATGTAATATGGATACAAAATATATAACAGGTCATTTTAAGGCATGGGACTAGTGCTGTGAGGAATCCAGAAAGGCTTCATATACAGCGGGAGGCATCACTTGAGCTGAACATTGAAAGGAATTAGGGAAGCTAAGATGTGAAGTTAAGAAAGATGAACATTCCAGGCATGGAAACACAAGATGAAATGATGTATGTAAGAAGCAGTAAGAAAACCAGTTTGGCCAGACTGAAGAATATGTGACAAGCTTCAAGTACTCCTTCCACATGGCCACATGGTTCTCTTTTCTGTATTGGTTACTTAATTGAGAAATTGTACCCTAGCCTTTCCACAGCTGAGGCCACAGACTTGACATGGTTCAGGAATCCTTCTCTTAGTAATGTAGGCAAGCATCTACAATACTTCCATTTCATTTTGAAGGAAGCCCCCATCAATGAAACCAATCCTTTGGGTAATGCTGAGGACATGTTCAGACACCAGAGTATAGGGATATTTGACCAAAAATCCAAAACTAAGGCTCATCATCCTGTAATCTTATCAAGTAATTAAGGGAAACTTTATCAACTCCATACATATATTCTAAGATTGAAACATAAACCAACAGCAGTGCTCTATTAAAAAAACAGAACAAAACATGGTAAGGACTTTGTAAAAGAAAAACAAGAATCAAAAAATTCAAGAAAGAAATACTGAATTTTTACCAAATATAAGATGAAATAAAAAATTGAGAAAAGTATCATGGTACTTCACTACTTCAGAATGTCTGTGATCTCACTGATGTGGTCACTTTCTCTAATTGTGTGTCTCACAAACATTTCACCCATTCTTATTTTGGATGATTTTTGTCTGTGGCTTGTGTAAATCCTCCAAAGAGGCCTTTCTTCTGGGCTATTATGTCTTTTCCCCACATAGCATAGCAAAATGCTGTCACATTAACCATGACACCTGGTATCCCAATAAAAAGCACATCTTCCAGGAGTGGGTAGGGACAGTGAGTGATCACTATAACCATCGGTCTTGGGCCTGGGCACTACAGAAAGATCACTGGGAGCAGTTTTGAAGGCAGCCAGTTACAGTGCAGAGTACATAGTCACTAAGGGAGCTTCTTCTGCCTGCAATAACTGCTGTGTTAAGCCAGGGTGGAAAGTTAAATCTCTAAGGCTGTGGAGGTCAGATGGTGGCTGCAGAAGGTGGAGGTGACAACCAGAATACAAGGAAATTATTTGAAATTTGTATTGTGCCACAGGACTTGGGCAGGAAGTCAGTTATTTGTTAATCACATTACTTCTTCTAACTGGGGTTGGGGTGGGGGACAGCTTAGGTATGAGGCTCCTGTTCCTATTGGGCATTCTAGAAATGGCCATACCTCAGGGTTAGGCCTATCTAATTCTGGATGGAGAGGAGAAAAAAAATCCAAGATTTTGTCTTCATTGCCCTTTATTTTACTAGACACTGGAGATATAGGCAAGGTATTTGAATCACCAGACCTTCATAGCTACTCAGAAATTCTATTCCTCACCTTTTTATTCCTATCTCATTTCATCTTTTCTCCAACTCCCCAGCAGAATATCCAGCACCCTCCCCAGTTGCCAGAAAGGAGAATATAATCAGGCTTACTCATGGGGCATTCTACTTAGGTGTTTGGAATATAACACTTTAAGATTTACAAAGTGCTGCATACATATTATATATATATATACATATACATATATATATGTATATATATATGTATATGTATATATATATACATATACATATATATGTATATATATATATATATATGTATATAAAATTGCATTTTATCCTAACAACTGTCCTATGAGGTAGATGCTGTTATTATCCCCATTTTACAGATAAAGAAACTGAGGCTGAATGAGATTAAATGCTGTCCTAGGGTTTACCCAACTAGTAAGTATCTAAGATTAGACTCCAACTCAAGTCTTTCTGATTCTAAGTCGAGCTCTTGGTCTGCTACACCAACCTGCCTTTCAGGGTGTAGATAGGGTAGGAATGAAGAATAGAACAGCTGCCTTTTACTACAGGCAGTTAGATAGCAAAGTAGATAAGAGTGCTACACTCCAAGTCAGGAAGACATGAGTTTAAATCCAACCTCAGACACTTACTAGCTGTGTGACCCTGAGCAGATCCCTAAACCTCTGTCTGCCTTAGTTTTCTCAACTGTAAAATGGAAATAATGGTAGTATTTACTTCCTAGGGTTATTGTAAGGATTAAATAAAATATTTGTATAGGGCTCAACAGTGAGTAACACACAGTCAGCACTTTATGAATGTTTGTTTCCTTTTTTCCTTCCTTATGCCAGAATAGAAAAACATTAACATAAGTCCCGGTTCTTCCTAACTACCTCCCTTGGGCACAATCCTATATTTGGGGTTACGTACCTTAGAAGTCTCTCCAGATGTCCAGCGAGCAGTACTGGTGTGTGGTGAGGGGACGTCATGTGAATATGATGAATAGGGCTATTTCTTCCCAAGGCACTTCTAAGTGCATGTAAAAATGGTGAGGGCATTCTTGGGTGTGTTCTGAGTGGCTTCTGGACTGACTGTTTAGGAAGCATGCAAATCCCAACATGACTAATGTCCCCCAATATTCCTTATTACTAATATAACATAATTATAGCACATATGCATGTACCCACACACTGTTTATGTTTGTTACACTACTCAAACCATATTTTAATGCCTACCTTCTATGGCAGCTACATAAAAGACCTATTAGCCTGCCTAGCTAAACAGTATTTAAAGTGCAATCAGTTCTATGAATTCGTTATGCTTAATTTGCAGCTAAGTCCCAATTAAACCTGAGTCCTATTTAACCAGGTGAAATTGAAGCTACTATTGAATTAGAAAGGAATCCACCGTGACTTCACCTAGAGCCTAGTTAGACTGTTGGCTGCACTAATCCTTACCGTAGTGGGATGTTGAGATCCGTGAAGTCATAAATCCAAGAGTTTTACTTTCCTCAGATGAAAAAAAAAAACTTGTTAGCACTGTTTATATGAACAAATATTGTTTGAGCACCCATTGTGTGCAGAAGCATGATGGGAGATATAAACAAAATGTAAGGCATTCTCCCTGTCCTCAAGGAACCTATAGTCTTGCTGGGGCAAATACAAATGAAGCTATAGCATGATGGGTGTATTGTTTTTAGGCTGTTTCTGTCTGTCATAATGAATTGTTGCCAAATGGTAGGTCAGATTCTAAGTCCTGGCTGATCCAATTTCTTTTGTATCTCATCTACCTCACGGAAGACTGTGAAATATGTGAGATAATGCATGTGAAATTGCTTTTAAAAGTGTGAGGCATTAAGCACTTTTAACATGTGGGAATCATTGGGACCTCATTGCTGATTAACAATTCTCCTATTCTTCAGGTATTTTTTCCTGTGTAAATATTGCCCTCACTTTTCAAGCCCCCAACAGCATACCCAGTACCCTCAATAACACCAGCACTTGCAGAAGATGATTGAAGCTTGTGCTTCTGTGAAAAAATTAGGACTACCTAGCAGAAACTCCAATTACTTCCACCTCCATTTCTTAAAGTTTCTCATCATCACTCATGCTCTTTTCTTTTCCTCTTGTCCCAGAGGAAGAGATTATCTTATTTTTCTTAACACTTCGATATATTACAAAGTAGAATGTCCTGCCTTGGGAAATAGTGAGTTCCCTATCATTGGAGTTCCTTAATAGAGGGTGAATAACCACTTGTTGGAGATACCGTAAAGGTGAGTGATTCTTTAGTTATGGTTTGGACTTGTTGATTTATGAAATACACAGATCTAAGATTATATATTTCTACTCCTTAATGTCTGTATCCTTGATTCTATTTCCTCCAGCATCCTATAGAACCTTGATCCAGGAATCATACTCTTTTATGCAACATAAATTTCTCTGTCTACACTGGATTCTTCCCATTTACCTACAAACGTTCCTTAGGTTTTACAACTTAAAAAAGAAAAGTCTATTCTTGAACCGTCTGCTCTAAGTATAGTCCTATGTCTTTATTCTCCTTTATCAACAAATTTCTTTAAAAAGTAACTTATTTGGAGGGGCAACTAGGTGGTACAGTGGATAGAGCACCAGCCCTGGGGTCAGGAGGACCTGAATTCAAATCTGGTCTCAGACCAGACACTTATACTTACTAGCTGTGTGACCCTGGGCAAGTCACTTAACACCAATTGCCTCATATAAAAAAAAAAGTAACTTATTTGGATCATGAGATATTGCATATAATGTCAGACATGGTCAATGTATTGGTTAATTTTACTGAACTTCTTGTCCCTTTCTTAATGTTTGTTTCAAGGGATGAATCACTGAAAGAGGATAGGAGATAGGGACAAGACCTGTGATTTCACTGGAATAGGGAACTCCACGATGAAACAACTGTCTTCCAAACTCTATACAGGTCAGAAACTTCTCTGCAAGTAAAAGTCTTAGAGTGTTGTTTAGAGTGATTGGTCTGTGATCATGTAATTTATACATGTACCAGGTAGGTAAATTAAAACAAATCAAAACAAAGAGGAGAATGGGAGGTATCTTTCATAGCTATGGCTAAAAGGAATATTTTTTTTAACCAAACATGAAACAGAGGTGATTATGAAAGTTAAAACAGCCCATTTCAGTTTCATAAAATTCAAAAGTATGAACATAGGTAAGATGAATACAGGTAGAATAAATGGAGAAATGACTGAATAGGGAAAAAAATTACATTAAGTAGTTCTGATAAAAAGCTGATCTTTAAGGTATGAAGGAAATTGAGATAAATATATGACAAAGAGCCATTCTCAAGTAGATTAGAAGTTGAACAATACGATCAAATTATTTTCAAAATAAGGAATGCAAACTATCAATAACTTTTTAAAAAAGATCCATCTTTTATAATAAGATAAATGTAAAATAAAACAACTGAGATTTCATAAGTGTTTTACATATATGCTCTCATTTGATCCTCAGAACAGGTCTGTGAAATAGATGCTATTATCATCCCCATTGTGCAGATGAGTAAACTGAGAAAATTGCCAAGGATTATAAAATGATGAAGGGACTGAAGGGATATAACCACATTAATGTATAGAGTTGTGAATTGGTCTATTTTGAAATAAGAGATTACCAAATAATTTTTGCCAGCATTAGTACTGTTCATCCAGTTTCTCTTCATCTTTCTTATCATCTAAACTTTGGTATTACCTTTGATTGCTCCATCAATTTAGGAAAACAATAACAAAAATAATTTACTCTTGCATTTTAGTTAAATCTGTAAGGGACACATTGTCTATTAAATACAAAAGCATCTGCTTGGAGAGAAGTCCTGCCTAGTAGACTCCCTCTTTCTAATTCTTAAAAGATCTACCCTGTGTCACAGCTTCACTCTACCAAATCCCAGAAGTTTCCAACACATACTTTTTTGTTTGTTTGTTTGTTTTGCTAGTCAAAGGGGTTAAGTGACTTGCCCAGGGTCACACAGCTGGTAAGTGTCAAGTGTCAGAGGCTAGATTTGAACTCTGGTCCTCCTGACTCCAAGGCTGGTGCTGTATCCACTGTGCCATGAAACTGTGCCTTTTAACATATACTTTTTAGTAATTGTGGAAAAAAAAGATGAAATTCTACAAAAATAGTGAAACAAAAGTATATTATTTTTTAGCAAGTATTTTCAGAATTATTAAGCAAAGAGATCAATGTAGAAGATGTCTTTTAGAAATTACTTGCTCCCTCTAATAATTTACTTTTTTCAATTTTTTAAATAATATTTTCATTTTCCCCAGTTATATGTTGACAATTTTTGACATTCATTTTAAAAAATTTGAGTTCTAAATTTTCTCCCTCCCTCTCTCACTTTCCCCCTCCCTGAGACAGTAAGCAATTTGATATAGGTTATACATGTTCTATGACTCAAACCATATTACCATATTAGTCATATTGTGAAAGAAGACACAGACCCAAAGGAGGGAAAAACATGAAAAAATACAGAAAGTGAAAAATAGTATGTTTCAATCTGCATTCAGATTCCATCAGTTCTTCCTCTAGAGGTGGATAACGTTTTTCATCATGAATTTTTTGGAATTGTCTTGGATCATTGTATTGCTGAGAATAGCAGCTGATCATTGTACAGTATTGCTGTAACTGTGTACGGTGTTCTCCTGGTTTTCTCACTTCACTTTGCATCGGTTCACATTAGTCTTTCCATGTTTTTCTGAAATCCACCTGCTCATAATTTCTTATAAACACAGTAATATTCCATTAAAATAGTATACCACAACTTTTTTAGTCATTTCCCAATTGATGGGCATTCCCTCAAAGAGCTGCTATAAATGTTTTATATAAATAAGGCCTTTCTTCTTTTTTTAAAAGAAATCTCTTGGGATGTAGACCTAGTAGTGGTATTGCTGGATGAAAGGGTATGCAGAGTTTGATTGCCCTTTGGGCATAGTTCCAAATTGCTCTCCAGAATGGTTGGATCTGTTCACAACTCCACCAATAGTGCATTAATGTCCTACTTTTCCCACATCCCTTTCAATCTTTATTATTTTCCTTTTCTCTGATAGGTGTGAGAGTACCTCAGAGCTGTTTTAATTTGCATTTCTCTAATCAATAGTGATTTAGGTAATTTTTTTCATATGACCATATACAACCTTGATTTCTTTATCTGAAAACTGTGTCTTTGTATCCTTTGACCATTTATTAATTGGAGAATGACTTGTATTCTTATAAATTTGAATTGGTTCTCTATATATTTGAGACATGAGGTCTTTATCAGAGATGCTTGAAGTAAAAATTGTTTCCTAGCTTTCTGCTTTCCTTTTAATCTTAGTTGAATTGGTTGTGTATGGGTAAAATTTTTTTAATTTAATATAATCAAAATTGTCCATTTTACAGCTAGTAATGCTCTCTATCTTTTATTTGGTCATAAATTCTTCCAGTCTCCATAAATCTGATAGATAAACTATTTTTTGCTTTCCTAATTTGCTTATGGTATCACCCTTTATGTGTTCACATAGTTCCTGGGTTTATCTTGTAGGTGGACTTCCAAGTATTTGATATTGTTTACAGTTATTTTAAAAGGAATTTCTCTTTCTATTTCTTGCTGCTACACTTGGTTGGTAACATATAAAAATGTTGATGATTTATGTGGGTTTATTTTATATCCTGAAACTTTGCTAAAGTTGTTAATTATTTCAACAAGTTTTTTAGTTGATTCTCTAGGATTCTCTAAGTATACTATCATATCATCTGCAAAGAGTAATAGTTTTGTTTCTTCATTCCCTGTGTTTATTCCTCCAATTTCTTTTTCTTATCTTATTGCTATAGCTAACATTTCTAGTATAATATTGAATAACAGTAGTGATAATGGGCATTCTTGCTTCACCCCTGATCTTATTGGGAAGGTTTTTAGCTTATCCCGGTTACAGATAATGCTTGCTGATGGTTTTATATAGATACTACTTATCATTTTAAGGAAAGCTCCACTTATTCCTATGCTCCTAGTGTTTTTAATAGGAATGAGTTAATAATTTGCTCTTACAGGATGGTCATTTATAAATGGAAAATACACTTCTCTTCATATGTTTAACCAGAAAAAAATTCTCACTTTTTGTTTGGCCATTATAAACTTCCTTTAATTATTTAACTATTTGGTCTCCCTTCTTTGGGAAATGAAATACATTTTCTATTTTGATTAAGTATTCTATTACAAGGAAACTGATTAAATTTTCATTTAAGGGGGAATGAGGACTTCAGACCAAGATACATTTATATTAATATTTAATTTTAATAGTGCAACTTGACAATAGATGAAACTGAGTAAGGGGAGGTATGAACATGGGGATGCCAGATGAGAGATAGATTTGGAGAGAGGAGAACTACTAAGGAGGGAAAAGAACACAGAATGTGGAACCTGGGATCTCGCTACTTTCTAATTGTTCCTAAAGCTGAACTTAAGTAGCCTTGAACAATTGGACACAGATACCTTTATTGTTACTTTTAAAGGCATACTTTTCTGATCAGTTCCTCCCCCTTCCCTCAGTGTAACTGAAATGGCCAAGGGAGGAAGGAACTCTAATCCCCAGGATAGCTGGACTGAGATATCATGAGGGTGATGTCTTGACTTGTCCATAAATTGGATTAAAGGGAGGCAGAACTGTATACCCTCTATACTCTAGCCAAATTGGACACTTACCTTTTTGCTCTAAGTATGCTCTGTGTTCTCAAGTCTCCATGCCTTTACCTGGGCTGTTCCCTATGCCTCGAATACCCATGTACCATACCTTCATCTGTTGAACTCCTCTACAGCTAAAATGCTATCTCCTCCCTGAAGATTTTTCCCTGATTTTTCCCTCTGCCTCAGCCTCCTCACCCCCAATAATATAATCTCCCCTTAGGTCTTATAAAACCACTTTGTTCTGTAACTTTTTAATATACTTATCACATACGATATATTTTAGGTATCTGTATTTGCTTCTTATTCTCTCTTTGATAAGCTTCTTCAGGACTGGTACTATGTCTTATCTAAACTTTTAATCTTTCTCAGTGTCTGCTATAGAATTCTGTACACATTAGATACTTAATAAATATTGATTGGTTGGTTACGTATCTAAAATAGTTTTTTCATCTATATATCAGGGGATAAGGCTATTAACAGTAATTACCTATTGGTATCATTATGAGGATCAAAGTGATAATGTGTATAACATACTTTGAAACTGTCAGGTATGTGACAAATTCCATCTAATATTGGAAGTTGGATGGGAGAGTAGGAAGCTGGATCAATGTTGTGACAGTGTGGAGCAATGAAATGTGTTGATCTATGCCCCCTTTTAAGACAACAAACACAAGCAATCAAGTACAACCTGATCTTTTTAAAGGGGTCACATTTCAAGAAATCAAAGGTTCTGGTAGTCCTCTTCACATGGGCTAAGAGGTATGGGGAGCAGCTACCTTCTTCTCCTAGAAGAGAGAGATAGAGACAAGGAGTAGCCCAGCCTGGAATCCTTAGGTGGGAATCCTTGTCCTGGAACAAAGCCCCGTGCCTGGCATATGATTCTTGACTTTGTTAAAGAAGTTTCTAATAACAAAATATGACATTGTGGTTGAATTCTCTTAATCCTACATTCAAAACCATGCTTAGAAAAATAGTGTGCAGCCTCAAGCTGTTCTATTCAACCAAAGATGTATGACTACATAAGCTGAGAACTCCTCTCCTATTTAATTAAAGAATGCCTTCTACTCTGATTTGGAAACCCTTGGAGTGTTCCTCCACAGGGTTGTGCAAAACACTCTCTCAACAAATTGGAAAATTTCTTTTGTTGTCATGTAAGCAGCATGTCTACCCTCCTTCCCATGCCTTTCAGGGGCTGTACCTAATTTATGCTCTGCATATCCTTTATACTCAGTTGCCCTCCTCTAGCACTGGATTCTGTACTATCCACTACCTTAGTGCCCACAATAAATATGCACTTATGAGGAATTGATGATGGCATCGAAGTGCTGTTGTTATTAAGCCTTCCTTCTATGCACCCTGGATTTCCATGGACACTTGTCATTTGAAATCAGAAGCCAGCACTTTAAGATAATGAAGTATTAATGGTCTCATAAATATTTGGATTTTAATAGGATGTTAAGCCTTTTCTTCTAGGGAACACCTTACCTTACAGATACGGTTAATTCTATTCTCTACTCTTTTGTGTTTAGGAAGGTAAGAAATAAATAGTGGGCTCCAAGGCAGACCAATGAGCACATTCTCCTCCACAATGTAGTCACTGATATTCTATTAGACTAGCTCATTTATTCAGTGCTAAGTTTCAGAGTCCAACTGAAGAATTGTGGGACCATGTCCTGAAAGGATTTATCTGGCCAATGGAATGCGTTGTACCTTATTGAGTCTTGTCTCTTGAGCTCTCGGTACAAGTTTGGATGTGTTAAAGGTGATATTTTGTTAATTCTGTGTTTTCATCCCACGAAATCATAGAATCGAAGATTTAGAGGATATTAATTAACAAGCATTTATTAAATGCTTATTATTTGTGAAGTACTCCATAGTTACCAGAAACACAAAGATAGAAACAAAATAGTCCCTGTCCTCAAGGAACTTGAATTCTGTCAGAGAAAACAAAATTTACCCATCTAACTGCATACAAAATAAATACAAAGTGATTCTTTCATAAGAAGAGAGTGGGGGCAGAGACACTCAGGATGTGGGGGAATCAGGGATGGTTTCATGTATGAGGTGATACTTTGAGTTGATCGCTGAATGAAGCTAGGAATTCTAAAAGGGGGAGATAAGGAGAGTATCTCAGAGAGTCCAACTTGAATAAGAATCCTTTCAACAATATAACTGAAAAATGGTTGCCCAGCTTATCTTGAAGACCTTCAGTGAGGGGGAACCCACTGTCTCCTGTTCCACTTTTGGTTGGCTATAGTTATTAGGAAGTTCACCCCTATCACTCTTGCACACTTATGTGTGGAGAAGGGTTGGGATTGGAAGGTACTGACCTTTGTCCTTTCCTTTTACAATGACCATTTTGGGTAAGATGGTAGACCTCTAATCTAGAAAACTCTTTGGTCCCTCATATGTGCATTATGACAGAAGGCTGCCTGGAAAGAGGAGCCTGAGCCCGTAAGACTAGTGGAGGAAGACAGGACTGCATTTCAGAAGACAAATCGCTCTGCCCGTTGTCAGGGTGCATGGTTCCTGATATCAAATGAGAAATCTGTATGAAAACAGCTAATATAAAGGCAGAAATAAATGAAAAAGTGTGAGGCAGGGAGTTCTGGAAGGATAGGAAGTGGAAGAATGAAGCTCAGAGAAGCATGGAAACAGGATAGCACAAAAGCTAGTATAAAATCTTCACAGATACAAAATAGCAGTGCCCCTTTTCCTCCCAAGCCAAAGACAAGCAATATTGTCTTTGTGATGCAACAAGGGAATGCTAAGAAATAAATGCAAGTAGATTCAAATGCATAGCACATCTTGTGTGATATCAGAGATAGATGCATCATACTTAACTATGGATAATCTCTATTCTGCCAGCTGAATTTCCTATTGATTCCTCCAACCTGTTACTAAGTTTTGGTTTCTGACCCAAAGTCTACTCTTTAAGGGAAGCAGAAATGATGAAAAAAAAGACAAGCAGTGTACTTCATTCTAAATTTAGGCCACCCCAAGAGGCATCTGTGTAATTATCACTATTAACCTCACTATTGTCAGGGGAAAGAGAGTGGGGCAGTCGTCTACTCTACTCTCATTTTTATTCTCTAGTAATATCACATATATTAGGAATCCCTGAAAATACTCTTCTTTTCTTATCTAATCTGCCTCCTCAGTATCACAGATATTTGCATGCTTTGGTCTACAGAATTAATCAGAGGATTTAGATCTGGAAGGACTTTAGAGATCATCTAATTCAGGGGTTATTAATGTGCGAGTGTGTGTGTGTGTGTGTGTGTGTGTGTGTGTACTTTTCTCCTTTGACCAGTACAGAGAAGAGTGAGGTTGCCCATTCCTCTGCCCCCTCATTTCTTCCTTGTTTGCATAGACATCTACTTATTTGCATACCCCAATTGTGTGAAATTCCCTATTCTTCCTTTCTCTTTTTCTCCTTTAATGTATTTCTTTTCTCTTTCCATTCTTCTTTTAGGAACATCAAAACATAACTCTTGGGCTCTCTGCCTAATTAAGTTCCTCCTATGACCTCTGATGGTAGAGTTCTTAGGGGATTAATACATCATCTTCTTATATCAAAATATGAACAATTTATACTTGCTTATTTCCTAATGATTTTTAATTTGTTTCCTTTTTGTATTTGTCTTCCCCAAATCAATAGCAAACAGAAATCTTAAAAAAAAATTATGCGCATTGGCACAATGGGTAGAATGTTGGACTTGGAGTCAGGAAGATGAATTCAAATCTGGCCTCAGATGTTTATTACCTATGTGATCCTAGGCAAGTCATTTAATCTCCATCTGTCTCAGTTTCCCCATCTTTAAAAAAATAAGAATAATAATAACACCTATCCTCATAGGGTTGTTGTGAGGATCAAATGAGATAATATTTCTAAACTTTAAAGTGTTATGTACATGCTAGCTAATTATTAGTATTATTATTAATTCAGAGAAATGGGAAGAAATATATTAAATAGTATAGAGTGAAATGAGCAGAATCAGAAGAACAGTAGTGACCACCACAATTATGTGAGGGGGAAAAACTTCCAAAGACCTCAGAACTCTGATCAAAGTAATGACTAATAGTCATGACTTCCAAAGACTGGTGATGAGGCAGACCTTCCCTCTTGTCCAAGAAGTGATACATCGGAGGTACAGAACAAGCCATGCGTTTTCAGACGTGACCAATGTGTTGATTTGTATAGCTTGACTAAATCTCTTTGTTACAAGGGAAGAATTTTGCTTGGCAATGGTGGGTTAGTGAGTGATGACAGGCGTGGAGAGGGAAAAAGAACATCGATAAAACACTTTTTAAAAAATGCACAGGAGAAAACAAAAGGAATCACAGAAGGGGACATGACCAAATAGAGCAATTTTGTTTCTACCTTGTTAAATTTGATATATATTCTGTTTCTTCAGAAAAAAAAAACCCTACTGAGAAAAGTTCACAAATTCTTATATCCTCTTTCTTGTTCTTCTCTCTGTATTAAATATATATATAGTATACAAAATATAATACACATATGTATACATGTAGACACACACACACATATATGACCTTAGGTTCAAAATAAAAAAAGGAAGCTAAAAATAAACATTAGCCTTAAAGCTAGAATTAAGTGCTTCCCCTAGAAAATTGCCCAGTAACAGATTGTACCAAGGGTTTATGATATTTCAAGAGCGTGAATGTGTTTACTTACCCCTAACATCCTAACAAAAGGTGCTGATCTCCCTGTAAGTGGTAAGGTCTAATTTACTCAAGCACTTTGATAGCAAACAGCCTCATGAGCAGCCTAGATGAAGTAGTTTCCCCTTATGAATGCTACCTGGTTATCTGGTTTATCCTAAGCCCAGCTGAGAACTGAGTGGACCTTCACACAGAACATTAAGTGGTGGAATTGTTTTAGAGGCAGGGTCATTACTTAGGATCCTCACTTTCCATCTTCTTTTACCCCTAGCTTTCACCCCTGACCTGTGCTTGAGACCAGAGTTACTCTCCTGGCCAAAGTAATTTGACCAAGTTTCCCCTCTCCTGGGGTCTCACCTCTTGCTTTCTTTGATTTTATGTCTCTGAGGTAGTAAAATCCTGGCTGCTAAATATAAAACAGATCATTTTAAAAATATCCCACCTCTCCTGAGGGTGTTAAAAAATAAATCTCTCCTAGATGAGATTACCATGGCTCTCTATTAATAGAAGCATTGGCCAACTGGATGGGCATGTCTCTCTATGTCTCACTCCTCATCTGTCAGGTGGGTGCCAGGACTGAAGGTGAGCAGATGTGACTTTCTTATGGAGTTCACAGATTTCCCTAGGGTGGGTTCCCAAAGCAGGTTGGATAAGAGGGCACAGAAGGTTACTCTCCTCCTTTTCTTCCAAATCTCTCTTGTGGCCTTTTAATGTCACACTGGACATCTGAGACATCTGTCCCCGTTCCTTTTCGAATACCCAGTAAAATGGACTCAGAACACCTCCACTAAACCACTACCTTAGAGATGAAAGGGATGTATTCAGAACAAGGGGGAGTAAGCAGAACTACCTCTTCAGCCCATAGTTTGGAGGAAATAACTTTAAATTCTAGCTCTGAACACAGCATAAAACCTGGAAATAATCATTCATAAAAACATAAGAAATGCCTCACTGGGTTAGACTCATTGTACATCTCATCATGTACTTTGTCATTGTCATCAGGAGAAGTATTAGGAGAGAACATGATACAGAGGGAAAAACAAAACTTAATTTGCAATCAGAACTGAGTTTGGACCCTGACTTTGCTGCTTGTTCTCTGCCTGACATTGGACAATCACTTCCCTTCTTTTGGCCTCAGTTTCCTCATCTGTAAAATGAATTTAACAATGTAATATATGATTCTATGAACAGTTTTTCATTGGCCCCTAAGCTTATGGATGTATATCTTTCTATCAGTTGTGGCATAGCTAGGAAAACAATTATTTACAATTTGGGTGTTTCAGTCACTCCCTATATCTCTGGGTATGGGGAGTAGAATGGGGATCTATCACTTTTGTTCCCCGTGGTTTTTTAGTTTCAGTGACCTTCCTGAGGACATTACCTTGGAATCAGTCCATTTGAAACTGAGATGAAGCGGTCAGGAACTAGATTGCCTACTGTCATTTGAGCTGCCCTATGAGCGATTATGTGTTTTGGGGACCTAGGATTTCTTAGAAGAAGAAGTTAGTGAGGGTGCATGGAATCCTTATGTGTCAAAGTTTGCAAGAAGCTGGAGGAAATCTGCCATAAAATTAAGAGCACTAGACAGGTCTCAGAAGAGAGGAAGATGAACTACTCCTCCTCCTCTAAGACATACATGCAGTCTGGACATACACGACTATAGGCAGGAGAGGTCCTACTGAAAGATTCACTAGGTTGTGAAGTAGGGTGTAGTTTGTTAAAAGCTGCCCTGGGAATGGCATGGGATTGCTTGTTACCATAGGGGCTGGTCAACCACAGAAACACGATTGAAAGCTAAACTATTCAAGACAAGAGTAGAAACAAAAGCCAGGGAACAGGTCTGGGAACACCCCAGCCCAAAGGAGTTAGGGGTTAATCAGTTAATTAAATCAGTCAATCAATCCAACGACAATTATTTATTAAGCATCAGCTGTGTGCTCAGCTGTGTTAAGAGTTAGGCATGCAAAGGTAAAAATGAAACAGTCTCTGCCCTCTAAGAGTTTACATTTTATCAGAGGGAGGAAGCATATACATATGCAGTCAAGTAGATACTGGAGCCAGCTTATACCAGCTAGTGAGAGTTGATTATTGAATTTTCAGTTTCATACTACAGGAATCTGAAAATGCTACAAATGAAAGTTTTGTTTGTTGTTTGTTGATATGGTTTAGACTTAAAAATATGATGAAGAAAATCTTAATAATTCATATTAAACTTAAAAGTATGTTGTGAATATGTTTTTCCCCTTGAAGAGCTAGTTGTTAAACATTGATCCAGCACAACTCTGTATATAGATGTAACAAAATAGAGGTAAAGGGACTAATTTGACCTGTGATTTAATTAGTTTAGGGAACACTTAGGTGAGCAACATCTTTTTATCATTGTAGATTAGCACCTTTTCTGTAACTTACAGTCTTAGAGACCTGTCTAGAATACTGAGACATTAAACCACTTGCCCAAGGCCATCCAACTACTATGTATCAGTGGTGAGAATCAAATCTAGGTCATCTTGGCTTTGAGACAGGCTCTTTATATCATGGTGCCTCTCTCTGCGTATACAAATAGATATGAAGATCTATTTTCATACACGATGAAAATAGATCTTCATTAAAATACATATTTAATATAATTTATTTAATATATACTTGAAGAATAATACAAAATAGATTATGAAATTATAGTAGGTGTTCTAACTTCAGCAGGAACCAGGAAAGGCTTCATGTAGAGAGTTGAGTTGAATCTTGAGGAAAACTATGGAATCTAAAAAGCAGAAATAAGGAGGGAGTACATTTCAGGCATGGGGAGCAGCCAATGCAAATGGATAAAAGTGGGAAATGGAGTTTCATGCATATGGAACAGTAGATGTGGCTAGACAGTAGAATGCATGAAAAAAGAGTAATATATAATATGGCTAGAAAGATAGGTTATGAAAGGAATTAAATGCTAAACAGAAAATATTATATTTGCCCCTAGAGGTAATAAGGAGCCCCTGGAGTTTAACGAATAGGGGAATGAACTGCCCTTTAGGAAAATTGTTTTGCAGCTCTAAAGAGAATAGATTGAAGTAGATTAAGACCCAATGCAGGAAAACTAAGTAGGAGGCCTTTACAAAAGTCTGGACAAGAAATGAAGAGGGCCTGAACAAGGGTCATGGATATGTTGGTGAAGAAAAAGGTTGAATGGGAGAAATGCTATGGAGGAAGAACCAGCAAGTTTTGGTAGCTGTTTGGATATGATTGTGAAGGAAAATAAAGAGTTAAGGGAATCACTGAGGCTTCGATCATGGTGACTAGAAGGATTGTGGTACCCTAGAAGGAAATAGGGACATTCAGAAGAGGGGTGAGATAGGAGGTAAAGATAATAAATTCTGTTTTTGACATGTGGCATTTGAAGTGGTTACTGTCAGCCAAAGTAGAGACAAAGAACAGAAGTCAGATGTTCATAAGGGGTCAAGGAGTCACAGAGGCATAATAAAGGTCAAAGTTAAGCAGTGGATTGAAAAACAAACAAATAAAAACCCCAAAACAAACAAATAAAAACAGATGAATGGTTAGGACAGCATACATAAAGCATCATTCACAAAGAAATTTTGGAACTGACAATACTCATTTTAACCTGATGGTGAAAGAGCCAGTCCCTGGGGAAACTGTAATAGGCAAGGTGGTGGTATCATTTTTCACATACCTTTCCAGTTTGAAAACTTCAAAAGAAGAAAAGTGTATGCCAAATCTCAAGTAATAAAAGGTGAACTCACAAGATAAGAAGGTAGGAATACTGAAGAAAAGCTTCATGAAATGACATTAAGTATTTATAGTACCCACTAGCCATCCTCAGCCGCACCCCTACATGTACCAGATATAGTCAATGCAAGCAATCTCTCAGGCTTGGGTTTCAAGGTTCGTATGTGGAAGGCCCTGCCTGGTTAGCAGATGTCAGTGAATCAGAGTGAACCCTTCCCCCCCACTGCACTCCACAAGATTCTGCAGAGCCATGCAAAAATTCATAATGTAATTGTTAGAAGCCAAGGCACAACATCAGCCTTGAGGTAGAGGGGCTTTCTTGACCAAGAAAAAAAGTACTAGAAAACTAACTAAGGTTAAGTACTTTCACCATGGATTGTCTTCTGGATAGGGAATAAAATAGAACCTTGCATAGGCCAATGAAAGATGGCTAAGGATATGAAGCTTCAGAGGTCTGTGTAGGAGAAAAGACATAATAGCCCTGGAAAGGGGAGGAACCAAGAATAAGGCAGAAACAAGATGCTGGAAATACAAGAAAAGGCTAAATGACAAAAGTCTAAGTGAGAATTGTTCGATATAAGGAGATAAATTCATAGTGAGATTCATAAAGATAGAAGAAAAAAATAATTAAAAAATTTTAAACAATCCATGATACCTTGACCAAGTATTATACTATGAGCGAAGTAAGTTAAAAGTCCCCAATGAAAAAGAGAGTATGGTAGACTCCCTTGAGATCATAAAACAACAGTGGTAAACTCCAAAATGGTTCAAAACAGAAATAAGACTTTTAAAAGAAGACACTAGTGATAGAAATTAGGTTGGAAATCTGAACTCTCAAAAGCAGAATCAACTAAGACAAACAGTAAGCAACTGAGATCACATGATAAAGAATCTCTCCAAAGAAGGAGAGACTTTGAAAAAATGAAAGACAGATCTGGAATCCAAAAATACATAAATGGTGGCAAAAGGTTGAGTACATAATGAATTTGTAGCCCCAACTAACATGTCTTGGAAAGTTGAGCCTAATCAATTGAAAAAAAAAATCATGGATCTTCAGCAAAACAGACACTTGTGACAATTCTCTAAAATGAAACAAAACTAAAACCATAATGGATCAGGATATTTGATTTGCAAACATTCTAAACTTAAGAAGCACAAAAAGGTAAATATTATACTGTCAAGAAAAAAGTATGAAATGAAATAATCTCATGTTTATAAGGTAGTATTTGAAAAGGAAAAAAAAAGGGTTGAGAATTGAAAGAAAGAACAAAGAGCGATCATCCAGGAATAAAAAGGATCTAATGGGCTATTTAAAAGAACCTTAGAGAATCAAGAGAAGGGAAGGAGGAAGAGCTAAATTCATATTCCTTGGGCTACATGACTAGTCCCTCTTTTCTGATTATATATTTTGTCCTTCAGTTCTTCTTTCAAGTTTATTTGCTATAAGCTGAAACCTAATCACCTCCACCATGCATCTCTTCATTGACTTCTGTGAGATGCTTATTTAAAATTCCTTATTCTAGTGTTTCATGACTTGCAATTTGAAACAATACTAGTAGAATATTAATATTTAAAAGGTATTACTTTGTTTCCAAGAGAAGTGTGGGCTCATCAAAATTTCCTAAAGGCAATCCAGTCTGCCCTCCTCTTTCTACTTAATTCTTGACCCAATCCACTGTCTGCCCCAAATATAGCTACAAAAATATCTCTATCTATAGATAAATCTATATTATATAGCTATCTATAGAGATAAATCTATACAGTGATAGATTTGGCTATGTCTATCTCTCCCTATATTGATCTGTATTTATATCTATATATGTAGATACATACATACATACATATGTATCCATATAGCTAGGTCTATAGATAACTATAGATGTAGCTATATGATAAATATATATAGATCTAGATTTAGATATATACAGATTGAGATGTGTCTAGATCTCTGTATTATAGAGATCTATTTATACATACACATATACTCATATAGCTGGATCTATAGATAACTATTGATGTAGCTATTTCATAAATATAGATAGATCTAGATCTAGATGTATACAGATAGAGATGTTTCTAGATTTGTACCTATCTCTATCTGTATCTCCATTTATAGAGATCTATTTATACATACATATATATCTATATAGCTAGATCTATAGTACAGATGTAGCTATATGACAAATATAGGTAGATCTAGATGTATACAGATAGAGATGTATCTAGATTTCTATCTCTGTCTAGCTATTTATAGAGATAGATCTATCTGTACATATACACACATATATCATGTAGCTAGATCTATATCAAGATATAGATCTAGCTATGTGATAAATGTGGGTAGATCTAGATGCATACAGATAGAGATGTATCTAGATCTCTTATCTCTATCTGTATCTCTATAGAGATAGATCTATTTGTGCATACATACATATATATTTATATAGCTACATCTATAGGTAACTAGCTATATGATAAATCTAATTAGATCTAGATGTATCTAGAATATCTATCACTCTATCTATAGACTTATCTATAGATAGATATAGATCTGTCTATAGATAGAGATATTGATGTAGATATGTTTGGAGGCAGACAGTGGATTGGGTCCAGAATTAAACAGAAAAAGGAGAGCAGAATAGATTGCCTTTAGGAAATTTTGATGAGCCCAAACTTCTAGAAACAAAGGATCATCTTTGATATAAAAATTTACATATAGATATATAAGGTATATAAAAATATAAATATATACACATATACCCTATAAATTAATCCTAGGTAACTGGACTCATTTCAGGTGGTTTTATTAAGTCATATTATGTATAAACCTTCTGTGAAGCATCTTCATCTTCCCTCTAACTCTGCCTTCCTTCAAACCCCTGCCCCCTCCCCCCCAAACCCTCCCCACACACACACCAAATCTGTGCATTCTGAAAAATTTCCCTCTGACTTCATGACTCCTTGGAAAGGCAGATAGATAGCACATGAAAGATAAAACATCTATGATGATGCCTTTAATCATTAGTTATTCCCCCAGGTTATTTAAAGACTCCCAAAATATTCTTTTGACCCTATTCAAGCATGTTTGATGTGGCAATGACATTTAGCTCTGAATGTGTTCGTGACGGAGTATAGAACAGGTATTGACTGAATGAAGTAGAATGTGCTAAAAGGAAAAATCAGAGCATGGGTCAGTTTAACCACATGGAGGAGTGGGGAGAGATTACTAGGCAGTGACCTGGTTATTTCTTAATTTAACTAATTAGCCTTGCTACCTAGGTGGTATGCTCAGTTGTTTCTAAACTGCTGAAGTTGTATCTAAATTCTTCCTACCAGTCTAACGGCTCCTTGGTCTTCTTTGTCATATTTTTATCCACATTGTACCTGCTAACCCTGGGTGTCTCCTAAGGCTGTGTCTTAGACCTTTTCCTCATGTCCCTCTATACTATTTTCCTTGGTGATCTCATCACTTCCCATGGATTTAATTATCATCTCTATGTAGATGAGTCTCAGATCTATTTATCAAGTCCAATCTTTTCTCATGACCCCCAACCTCATCTCTCCAACCACTTACTAGGCAACTTGAATTGAATATCCTATAGATATCTTCAACCCAACATGTGGAAGTCCTTATCTTTACCCCTAAACTACCCCTTCTTCTTAACTTCTCTGTTACTGTTGAGAATACCACCAGCCTCCTTAGGTTCACAACCTAGGTGTCATTCTTGACAGTGAATGTGAGATGGGAAGGGTGTTCCTGGATCTACCCTGAGTATTAGCTTTCAAAGCGAGGGTGAGGAAAGGTATCTAGGACGGGTGTTTGGAGTCCATTTTATATTGGTCAAATGGGGAGTAGGTGATAGGGCTGGCAAAAGTTCTGTAGCCTGGCAAGAGAAGTTGCAAACCCTGGTTGCCAGTGCCAGTCCTTACAGTGACATAGAACCATTCTGGAGGTTGTAAGGGCAAATCTCTAGCAGATGTAAATGTTTGATTGGTAGAGTTTTGAGTTCCAAGTAATCACCACATGAGAAAAGAATGTATTCCAGGGTACTCCAAGCCTACTATACTTAGAGTATGTATATGAGAGCATGCGTTTGTGGTCTATATGATGTTGGTTAATTCCAGAATAAGTGGATTTCCAGCAGTAGAACTGTCCTTTCTTGACAACAACTATTGTGCTTTGGGTGGTTTGCATGGTGTTTATTACATCTGCAGGAATCCTGATACAAATTTTGGAGGAAGAAATATGAATAATCTTTCTCTTCTCTGTCCCTCACGGACATATCACAAATCATTGTATCCCAAGTTCTGATGAGAATCATGAAGGTCCCCAAGGCAGAGTTGGGGTTAGTCTCTCATTCTGTAACTCTACCCATGGTCAGTTCTACCATAGAAAAAGTATGTGCTTCTTTCAAGGGCATTTGGTTTTTCCCATGGGTTACTGCTCATGCACCATCTCCCATTCTCTGCTCCCCTAGGCGTAGCCTTGACTAGAGGGCAGGATGGTAAAGGAAAGGATTCACCCTATTCCTGTTCTATGCAAAGAGAGATTAATAGCTAGAACAAAAATAAAAAGTTCTCCTATCTCCCCCATCCCCAGGGCGTCAAATCCATCCTACTATTATCCCATGCTTATTGCAGGTCCTTGAAAAAAATCTATGCTAATAACTAACCCTGGGCAAGTCTCTATTCTGGGTCTGATATTTCTCATCAGTAAAATGAGAAGGCTGAACTCAATGATATCTAAGATTTCTCCTGGCTATTTTATTAAGCCTGTCTGACTTAATTAGTTGACTCATCCATGTTCCCTCATCTTAAAAATGGGAATAATAATATGAAATTCTTTGGGAAGAACTGTTTGAAAAATAACTGTCAAATGGATTAGGAGGTCAAGGTCTAGTAGGTAAGGGTGCTACTTATCTGGCACTTGCCTTGACAGTCCAGACTGGAAGAGTCCCATAATTCAGAACATCTATTCATCTGGCCACCCAGAGTATAGAAATATTTTCACCAAGTTTTTTTTTTAATTTAAAGTGTTCCAGTATTAGATTTGACTGTGTTTTCTAATTTCACTTACATAGGAAGCCCTATGGCTGACCAAGTTACAGTAGTGTTGGCTTAGGAGAGAGGGACCAAAGAGGGGCCTCTTTATTCTTCTCTTAAGGATTTGCAAACATACAATTCATATAAAAATCCTAAAGTCAGGTTTGCTGAAGAAGATGCATCAGGCAGAAACCACTTCCAGTGGCCCTTGTTCCTATTTGGCTGAAGCTTTCAAATGGCAAAGTGGAATGAATATTGAACTTAGAGACAGAAAACCTGGACTCTAGTCCCAGGTCTAATACTTTCTAGATATGTGCACTGGGCCTCAGTTTCCTCATCTATAAAATAAGGGAGACAGAGTTAACTAGTTTATCTAAAATGAACTCATTTCTACCCTTCCTTTAAACTTCCTTATTACTTTTGGGGACACCCAAGTAAAGTGACCAAGCAAACAATTTTAGAATGTTTTTCTTCTCTCTCATCTGCTCTATCCAATCATGCCTGATGCAATTGCAAAATGTCTCATATTGTTTATTTCCCTTTCACTATATCTTCATCATCCATCCCCCTCTTTTCATTTACACAGCTACTAGCCTAGTTAGGGGCCTTATTACATCTTGCCTGGACTATTACAACAGCTTCCTGATTCCTTGCTTCCAATTTCTCCCTCCCTTAATCCATCCTCCACACAATTGCCAAAATTGTGTTGCTGAGGTATAGATCTAACTGTCAATCCCTCATTCAAAAATAGCCATTGTGGAAAAATGGGGACACTAATTCACTGTTGGTGGAAATGTGAACTGATCTAACCATTTTGGAGAGCAATCTGGAATGATGCCCAAAGAGTTATTAAACTGCCTATACCCTTTGACCCAGCAACACCACTACCAGGTCTGTTTCCTAAGATGATTAGAGAAAAAAGAAAAAGCTTCCCCTTTGCACTAGCTGTATATGCTCTCAGATTTTTCTCTATTTCCTCATATTTATATAGGTATTAATAACCTCAATGCCCTTAGTAGAATTGAAAGTCTTTGAGGTAGGTACGCTTGATTTTGTCAAAATTTCCAGCACCGGCAATGTCTTAGATACTTAATAAAGGTTTATTGATGCTAAATGAATTGAAATAACATTTATCTCCAAGTCCCTTCAACATTTACGTTCTTCTAGTAGGAAAATAGTTGACTGACTGTGACCCAACCCAAGAGTATCATTTATGTTTAATGAAGTAGAGGACATAATAGAGGCCTGTTTGAAAGTCAAGAGGTAGGCCAAACAAAACCAAGATGACAGAAGATTAATCCTGGAGAAAAATTTGCTAAAAAGATGTGAGGTTTAAACTGGTAACTATTAAAAAGAAAAAGTCCCTTATCAAGGGAAAAATAAAATGGGAACAGCAGATCATAGAGTGTCAAGGAAAGTATAGTAAAGGAAAACATATTCATAGTTCTTTTGAGGCACCTAGGTGGTACAGTGGATAGGGTAGTGGGCCTAGAGTCAAGAAGACCTGAGTTCAAATCCAGACTCTGACAAAATCATTCACTTTTTGTCTGCCTTAGTTTCCTCAACTGTAAAAGGGGGATAATAATAGTACCTACCTCCCAGGATTGTTGTGAAGATCAAATGAGATAATGTTTGTAAAGTACTTAGCACTTTAAGACACTGGGTTCCTAATAAACGCTTATTTCCTCTCTGCCCCTCCCTCCCTCCCTTTTTTATTCTGTGAAATAAGATATTGCAAAAGCTGAATAGTAGCCAACTGGTTAGAAATCAAAATGTGTTAAGCCTGCAAATGCAGAAAGATGCAACTGGAACTTTTGTAGGTATCAGAAAAAATGTGTTATGCCCCAGTATTTTTTCACTGACAGTAAATGAGCTAATAATTATTAAAGCCTTCTGGGTTATTCTGAAGAAAGGTATCATCTGAATCCAAAATGTCCTTACTGTTATCAACTGGGTAATTTTTCTCAGGATCCTAAGCACTGGGCCGCATTTCTTCTCTTTGTCTTAGTGCTATGAAGAGAGCTGTGTCTTCTATGCCACCTATGTCATTAATATATTTTCATTATAATAATCTTAGAGCTGAGCTTTTCATGTGAGGGGCAGGGCAAAGGGGCAGGCAGGCTGAGAAGGTCAGTAAAAAAAAAAGGAATTTTGTGATTCAAAGCCTTCTGGATAGCAACCAAGTGAGGCAAGGTTGTGGGGAATGGGAGGAATAAAAGATAAATTTTCATGGTGCTACAGATGAAGCATTGAAAAGTAATATATTAATCAGATCATTTCAGATTTCTAGAAAGGAGTCACCTTTTGCTGGAAATTGTTTTTTTTTATTTTTTTTAATTTTTTTTATATCCCCTAACACATGAAGGACAAAAATGGGACCCTAGGGAAATGATTTTTTCACAATGCAGCTACTTAATTGATCTATTTGGAAGCCTTTAATAATGCTGCTGCATTCTAATTGGAAGTTATTTCTAAGCAGAATCTGTTTGGATGGCAATTGATTTAATGCTGCCTAAGCAGACCTAAGAAAGCCCCTGAACTTCCAAGGAAAGTTTACATGAAAGGACTAGTTTCACTCGCCCAGGAACAGAAAATTTGTTTGGATAGAACAGAGTTCTAGGAAATAATTTGGAGGGATTTAATGGGGATTGGCAATTATTTTCTTCTTTTATTAACTCCTTGGATTTTTAGGAGGAACGAGGTGGTGGCCTTTCTTCAGAATTGGGCAGAGAGTAGGAGGAAACTGCCACATTCCCTTCTGAGATGTCATTTTCTACAGTACTGGCCAAACAATCCAGGAACAAGCTTTTGTTAGGTACATAGCAAAGCACTGTGGGATATTGGATACAGACTCAGTCTGTGATTTCACTGATAATATGATTCTGGGGACAGTGACAAAAATGAATTCAGTCCCTGCCCTTATCGTGCTTATATTTTATTAGGGGTAGATGATAATATAAGCATACCAGTCTTAGAAGAGAAATACCTACCCTCTACCAAAAAAAAAATACCTATCAATCCCTCTACCTTTCATGCTATAGTGACAAAGTTGTTCCTTTGAGTCTGGAAGGCTTTTTTCATATTCAGGAATCTCCTTTTAAAATGTAAACACCCCAAGAAGGGATTAAACCGGAAATGTTAATTAGCAATCATCTTGGCAGTTGACAAGAGCAAAAATGAACACCTGGTGGATAATTAGAGAGGGTGTGGGTTTAGGGTTACAGAGACAGGCAAGACACCTGTCAGGGGACAAGATGGGGAGTGTACCACCCTATGATGTGTCCTACAAAGTGGGAACCTTGGGGCAGCTAGGTGGCACAATGGGTAGAGCACCTGGCCCTGGAGTCAGGAGGACCTGAGTTCAAATCCAGCCTCAGACACATAATACTTCCTAGCTGTGTGACTCTGGGCAAGTCACTTAACCCTAATTGCCTCACTAAAGAAAAAAAAAAAACCAAAGTGAGAGCCTATGGCCAGCTTTTCCCAGGCCACTTGAATTCATTTTGCTGCTACCATAGCCATAGCTTGAAAACCCTTATTCCTTTATTGTGGCAACTTACTTCATGATTTGGCTCAAGATTATTGTCCAAATTTTGCAAATGACATTTTCTCATCAGAAAAAAAGGGTTTGAGAAAATAGTCCTAGAAATTTATTGATTTGGCATTCCCCTGGCTTTTAAGTGGGTAGAATAGGACACACACACACACACACACACACACACACACACACACACACACACACACCCCTTTAAAAAAGGAAGTATTTGAATTGCATGTATTTTTGAAGGCAAAGAATTAATAGGCATTTTTAGGTTAAGATATGACAATGGGGCAGCTAGGTGGTGAAATGGATAGAGACCGGCTCTGGAGTCAGGAGGATCCGAGTTCAAATCCAGCCTCAGACACTTGACAGTTACCAGCTGTGTGACCCTGGGTAGGTCACTTAACCCCATTTGCCTGGCAAAAAAGCAAAAAAAAAAAAGGATACTCTGGGCTATATGGTAAATTCATGAATAAAAAATTTTATGGCATCATTCATATAAATGAAGAGTGACAAGCTGTACCATTGAATGTTACTACCTACAAACTAAAAAAAATTAAAAGGAGGAAATTAAAGGAGAAAGGAATCAGAGATATTTCCGCAGAGGACAACTGACTGTTGTTTTGGGTCTGAGGCCAATTCTGGTTGTGAAAGAAAGGCTATACCTTTACCATGTTAAAACTATTATTTGAAAGGTGAAACATTATTATGTTTCATATTATGTTGCAATATGATTAGCTGGTTCTTTTATCTACAGAAACAAACAAAAAAGTCTTTATTTGTATTAGTCTTTTTCTACCTGGAGTATTATTTTGATATCATTAGACGCAGTCAATAACTTCCTCTTTCGAAGGATGGAGATCAGGGGGCAGGGGGAATACAGGATTTCTTGTGCTTTGCTGGAATAGTTTTCAGTTCAAGTGAATTCAGTTCAAGTGAATCTATCATACTTATTTCTAAAATTTCCTCCCTGTTCCCCACACTACAATGGTTTTTGTCGTTCATCCTTCATTCCTGAAAAGGACCAATGACATCACAAGGATGATGTCTTGTGAATGAACTGGATTTAAGTGAGGCAGGGCTGTGCAAAGTCATCAGCCTCACTCTCTCCTCCAGAGTCATCCAGGTCCAGTAGCAAGACATAAGTCAAGACAACTGGCGATGGCCCAGCCCCACACTGCAGTATGGCAATATAAAGAGAGCACTACATTTTGAACCAAAAACCTTGCTCTTGAGTCCCTATTCTATCATTTACTAGCTGTATGACTGTGAACAAGGGACTTAAATTATCTGAATTTAAGTTTCCTCATTTATAAAAAGAATAGAATAACACTTATGCATTCACCCCACAGGGCTGTCATTAGAATAAAATGAGATCACGTATGTGATCCATTTTATTAAGTTACAAAGCACTGTTGCGGTCTGATAGGTTGTGACCCCTCAAAGACTGAAGTACATGACGGAGTCGTCTGTAATGAATTCACAGACAAGCATTCTTTAAGTCAAGTTGCCAAAGTTTATTGTTATGCTTTTCAGCAGGCAAGGATTCTTAAGGATTCCTGCAATCTTAGAGTGGTACAATTAAAGTTTATATAGGATAAAATACAATAAAACATGTGCCAAATATGCTAATTAGGTGATTCAGGGTGGGATTAAGGAGTGGTTAAGGAGTGGTCAGTTCTTAAAAGAACATGCACTTCTTGTACCTACTGCGCAGGCCTTTTACCCAGAGTTCACTGGGAAAAGCCCACAAGGGGGGGCCACATGGAGGTGTGGTTTGAGGCCTGCTACGTCACTAAGTCAACTAGAGTCCAGGGGTAACTGAGAGTTGTCCAGTCTGCCACCAATCAATGTCTTGTTTGACAAGATAGATGTAGAGAGTATACATATGTCTTAAGTCTAGAATACAGTTAATGAGGAGCCCAGGATGTAGATAATGAGGTAGGGCAGTAGTATAGATAGTCCAGTGGGTAAGAATGTCTTCATGACCCAGTGCAAAACTAGTTCAAACTAATAATTCCTTCAGGTGTGTTTGTAACTGCACCAAGGAGAGAGATAAGGGTCTTGCTGGGGCCCACTCATAAGTAATTGCTAGGCACAGGGTCCTTGGGCTGGGGAGAAACTGATAGGGATAGTGTTTCTGAGGCTAGGGAGAAATTGGAGTCCAAGCACAAGCACCCAAACACAAGCACCCAAGCACCCCATCATTACCATGTAGATATGAACTATTTTTAAGTTTTCTTTCTAAACTATAGGACTAGGGAGCATTCTGGCTTGCTGTTAACTTCAACAACCTTATTTAATCTTTGATATTTAATAGTTTATTATTATTTATTATATTATTTATTATATATTATGTTATATATTATATATTATAATATATTGTATATTATATATATTTTATATATATAATAATATATTATAGACATTATTATAGATATTTATTAAATATCTTTGATATTTAATCTTTGCTAAAGAAGAATTATTTACCTAAGATTAGACAGTAGTCAGTGGCAAAGTCAGTCCAAATAGAGATTTTATCATTTGTCCTTTCCTTGGTCCCAGTCAAGTCTTTGAAAAGTGAGGCTTGTGTAAGATGGTTGCTCTGGCCCCTTTCTCTCAGGGCCTGTTGTATTCTCTCCCACCTCCCTCCGAATTCTCAGGCTCCCTAAGGGATTTAGAATTGTCTCTTTTCTCCCACTGTTAGTTGAAGTTTTCAATGACTGTATTCCCCCTGCTTTTAGGAGTTCAGTGACTGGTACCTCAGTTCCATTTAACCACTGAATATTGGACTAGTGTTTACGAAGGGGAATTTAATTCAAAGATATAGCACAGACAAATGTACAAATGTTTTCCCCGACACCCTGGGTGTATGGTGTAGCTTAGTCCTTAAGGCATTGGTCCCACCATGTTCAAATCCAAAGCCAGTATCCCTTCTGACTTCTCCTGGGCTGGAGTCTTGATGTTCTTGGGGAATTTTAGCCTCAGTGTCCACCCTGGATTCCTGGATCCCTCCAGATCTAGCTCCAGGGCAGGATTGGAGACTACACTTCTTATACCTAGAACAGAAAAGAACAAAGAAAAAGGCCAAAGATAGAACCATTTCTCAGTGGCTACAAGGTCTGGGGTAGGGTAGGGAAAGGAAGGAGTTTAAGGCCTTCTCCAATTACCACCTGGTCTAAATGAAGGTGCTATCTTTTTCCCTTAAAGGCAATTTCCTCTGAACAAAAGGTGCTGACTCAGGTTCTTTTACAAATGCTGATTCATCTGGCTATGGGGGGAAGGGAAGGGTGGGAGGAAAGCTCCTCCAACCATGTGAAAGGCCAACACACAGTGTCCATGCCTGCAGTCCTCCAGTCTCCTGGAAGCCACTGCCTGGTGTCTTCCCCATGGATGATGCCATCTTAGATGGTTTTAGGCATAGCCAAATCCTTCATTATACTTGTAAAGCAAAGGCTGTCTGCAACAAATTAGAATGTTTTTATTGACCTGTTTGTAAAGGTGTTTTTGTGAGAGATGGCCACAAAAGAAGGAAAAAGGAGATGAATGACAATTGAAAGGCAGCATTTATACTTAGGATTTATTTTTCTTTCAAGTTTCAAATTTGGCACTTCAATAATTTTATTCTAGGGCCGAGATTCTTAATCTTTTTTTGGATCATGACCCCCTTTGGCAGTCTGATGAAAGCTATAATCCCCCTTCTCAGAAGAATGTTTTTAAATGCACAAAGTAAAATACCTATCATTACAAAGAAAACCAAATGATGAAATACTGCTATAAATATGGCAGAGAGATGGCTCAGTGGAAAGCAATGGGCCTGGAGTCAGTAAAGCTCACCTTTATCAGTTCAAATCTGGTCTCAAACACTTACTAGCTGTGTGACCCTAGGCAAGTCACTTAACCCTGTATGCCTCAGTTTCCTCATCTGTAAAATTAGCTGGACACAGGTAATGGAAAACCACTCCAGTATCTTTGCCAAGAAAATTCCAGATAGGTCACAAAGAGTTGGATACAACTGAAAAAAAACAACAATGTATGTTTGTGTGTATATTCATATATGTATATATGTGTGTGTGTGTATATATATATATATATAGAGAGAGAGAGAGAGAGAGAATGTGTATATATATGTATATAATATACATATACACATACATATATATTAAGTTCATAAGACCCTGGATTAAGAAACACTTTGTTAGGGGAGAAAGGCTGGTCTTGTAGTACCAATTCCTATGTTCTCATAACTCACTATTTCAGTGTCTCTTTAAAGGGTGTCTGTTAAATTGTAACCTCAAATAAATTCCTTTGTCTTCTGGCCAAATTTCCTTACTGGCAATTACTAGTAGAAGGAAGGGTGAGAAAGGATGGTAGAAAGAGGTAACTGGGAAGGGGTATGTGAATAAATACTGGCTTACTTCTCTTTACCTCATATCATATACTATGAAGCAGTATATTAGACTATTAATTTAATCCTTTGTCTGCCCAGGCAAAGGCAAAGTAGATTTCACTAATTAATTTTCTTAAAGGCTTGATCAAACTAATCCTGGTAGTTGAGGTTGTGTTTGGGAGGAGGGGGAGGAGGAGAGGAAGAAATCTAGAGATGAGAATTATGCAATAAACCTATTTTCCCCCAATTTATTCTCAAATGCATGTATAGCTATATTGCATAATTATAGTTGACATAGGGCTTTAAGATTTTAAAAGCACTTTATAGGCATTATCTCATTTGAGCTTCAGGACATACCTATGAGGGAGGTTCCATAGCTATTATTATTCACATTTTATAGGGGAGAAAACAGTCTAAGAAACATTCAGAGGCTTGCTCATGGTTACCACAGCTAGTTAAGTGTCAGAGATAGGATTTGAATTTCAGGTCTTTTCAATTCCAAGTCTTACACCTTATTTACTATATCATGTTATTGGTAGCTGCTTCTACTTAAACACCTAATATCTGCAAAGAAGTGAGAAGTTCAGTCAATCATCCAGATGTTTTGTCTACATGATGGCATTTTTGGAAATATCTGAATTTTTCATCTTTCACTCAGATGGTTAGGAATCACATAGACACAGATTTTATCCCCATGTCTACTCAAAAAAAACCCCCCAAAAAACCCCTTGAACTCAGGAAAAAAGAGGGGAATCAAATTATATGATTCTCCAGCTTATATTAATTAATCTACATTCCTAAACAGTGTGCTTACCAGACTGAATGTTTTCTATAACATTCCTTCACGTTCTGATATTTTTACTTTGTCTTCTGACATGGTTTTGACTCAAAAATTTTTTTCTTGATTTTGTAATTCTCCTCCTCTCTCCCACCCCAAGTTTTTTTTTTAATGTAATAATTTTATAGCTATACCTGTGTTTTGCTCAATCTATAAATTTTCACGATGGTTCTGAATGCATTGACATCCTAGTGGGGAATTACTGCCTAACATTTTTCTTTCCTGGCACATAGTACTGTGATTTACAATCCTTATATTAATTAATCCTCTCCCCGAGGTAATAGGCAAATATATGCTGTTTAATGTATATAAGACTTTTCTTCTGGAAAGTTCATAGCACTTTCACATTTGATTAACCCAATTCTCTCCTTTGGGCTCAAGAAGGTTTTAGCTACATACACTCAAGGAAGTGGGGGCAAAGCTCTCTCTGCTAACTTAGGGTCTAGAAGAAAGCCCCAACTTAGAATATAAGTTCCTTTCAGATAGGAACTGTCTGGTTTGCTTGCATTTGTCTCTCCAACACTTAGCCCAGTACCTGGTGCATAATATAGCACCTCTCTCTGTCTGTCTGTCTGTCTGTCTCTCTCTCTCTCTCTCTCTCTCTCTCTCTCTCTCTCTCTCTCTCTCTCTCTCTCTCTCTCTCATCCAGAAGTAGAAGCCAAGGGTCTGGCTTACCCCTAAACACACTCCCATAGAATTAGTTCCTGCCTCCATGCTTGTTCTCATGTTGTCTCTCCTGCCTGGACCCTTCCTAGTATGAATGCTTTTAGGTCATCTTCATACCTCCTTGCCTCTGACCTGGTTCTCTAGTTCTTGGACCAGGATCCTTTTGGTTTCTGCTTGATGAGTTTTCCATAACTAGCCTGACTTGGAGCCATCACTCTGCTGCTCTTTTGTGAGCTTCATGCCATCCTACATTATGGGTACTTCTTCTTACTCACTCTCCTTTCTTCCCCAGTTTTCCATCTCTAAGAACAGAGATCAAAACAACAGTAAAATTCATGGAAAAGATAGGTCTATAAATTGCTATATGACTTTACTTGTCATCCTGGTGACTTCCCAGTCCAAAACACTCCTCCCAGGTCCCCTGTCCTCTCTATATATGTTGTCTTCCCTTACTAGAATGTAAGCTCCTTGAGGGCAGTGAACACATTTTTTTCTCTTTCCCAGTACTCTCTCTCTTTTACTCTTTCTCTTTCCTCCCTCTCTCCCCCTTCCTCTCTATTTCTCTCTCCCTCTCCATCCATTTTTCTCTTCCCCTCCCTCCTTCCTTCCTAGCATTTTCATTCATTCATCCACTCATTTTTTAAATTCATAACAAATATTGTGATGTATGCTTTTGTATAATTTAAGTGCTTTGAATGTACCTCCCCATCACATCGCAGAATCATTAGCTTCCTTCAAGTCTCAGCTCCAATGGTACCTCATACGGAAAGCCTCTTGATGATTCCCCAAGATTTCAATGCTCTCTCTCCTCAAATGATTTTATATTTACTGACATGTGTACATGTTATATCTCCCCACCCCCCACCCCAGTATAGGATGTAAGTTTCTTGAAGGTGGAGACTATTTCATTTTTGCTTTTGTATTATGAAATCTAGCACAATGTCTTTTATGTTTTTTCATTTACATTTACACTTAATACATGTTTGTCCAATTGAATTGAATTATTGCATTTGAGCTTCACATAAATCCTGTGGGGTAGGTCATAAAAGTAACATTTTACAGAGAAAAAAACTTAAGCAGATAGAAATCAAATGATTTGGTAAAAGACATATGACTAGTAATGAAACCCAGGTCCAAGTCTCCCCATTCTAGAAGGCTCCCCAGTCATTCATCCTAAGAGACCTTCTTCAATCACATGAGTACATGAGTGATTTCTCCCTTTTCTGAACTTTTTGTCTGGATCTCTCATTTCTGCAATGACCACAGACCACCCTATATTTCTATTTATCTGTCAATAGTCCTTTTCTTCCTAACTAGACTGTGTGACATGGATCATGTTCCTATTTTTTGTATGCCCCATAGTACAGTGCTCAGTAAATGCTTTATGGGGGGCAGCCAGATGTTGCAGTGGATACAGCACTGGCCCTGAAGTCAGGAGGACCTGAGTTCAAATCTGGCCTCAGACCAAACACTTGATACTTACTAGCTGTGTGACCCTGGGCAAGTCACTTAACCCCAATTGCCTAAAAAAAAATGCTTTATGGATGTATGTACTTAATCAATTCTTGAGAAGATTTGGAAGGTCTACTCAATTGCTCAGCTTAGTAGAATACATTTTAATAGCTAGCATTTCTATAGCACCTTAAAGTTTGCAAAGTGCTTTATACACGTTGTTTCATTTGATCCTTACAAGGTACTAGTATTAGCCCTATTTTATGGATGAGTAAACTGAGATTGAGTGAGGTGAAGTGACTTGTCCAGTGTCATAGAGCTTCAACATGTCTGAGAGGGGTTTTGAACTCATGTCTTCCCAACTACAATGCAACACCTTATCCACTGGCCCACCTCACTACCAACAAAAGTTTCTGTGCCTGGAGTTCAGAGAATAGGTCTATTAACTCAGTTAATTCTAAAGTTCTGCAACCTCACATATCATTCATATTGTCACAGACGTTCAATATTTAAAGCCAAAGACTTTTTCTGACATAGCATCCCTGCTTGGAGTACAGTTGATAATAAAATGCCAGCCTCCTCCTTTAAGCAGCTGTCACTTAGACACATCCGTGATGACCACACTGCAGCTTGTGGTTGGAGTCATCTATCAATAGAGCAGCAGACCCATGAGTCATGAGCTGGGAGTGGTGCTTGGCGGGGAGAGGGAGTTGAGGTAATTACGGATATGGTAAAAACTAGAAGAGAGCAGCTGGTGGGGATGGTCCTAGGCTTTACTAGGATGTGGGCCAGCTGAGCTCCTGGGGAAGAGTTGGCCCTTCACACAGGCAGAAGAGGCATCCAATTAAGTGATATAATATGAAGAGTCTTGAAAGGTCCACATCCCCATATATGTTCTCCATTCACGTTTCCCCATTGTATCCTCTCTAGGTCTGAAGTTCCCAACATCAAAATCTTTCTGGTTAGATAGATTGTTCAAATGACTAGATAATAGAACAGTGGGTTGGACGTACCTTAGAGGTCATCCAGTGAAGTGGTTCTTAAAATTTTTTGTATCCTAGACCCCTTTGGCTATGTGATGAAGCCTGTTGACTACTTGTCAGAATGATATTTTTAAATGCATAAAATAAAATGGAGTTACAAAGGAAACCAATTATATTAAAATATAATTATTATGCTAGAACCCAGGTTAAGAACCCCTGGATCTAGACCAATGGTACAATTTGGCTGATGTAGAAACTCAGCCTGAGAGGAGCCCAAGATCATGCAGCAGGTGGTGGCAGAGGGAGAGTTAGAGCCCAGTTCTCTGGGACCACTGCTCTGGGACACTATGCTGCCATGTCATCATTATTACCATAGTATGGAGCAGTTTTCCATATATCTAACCATCACACTGGAGAGCAAATAACAGGAGCCTACAAGAATGGGACATAGGACAAAGTTTGAAAAGAAGAAAGCCATAGGGAAAGATCTAGAGGCCAAAGACCTGCCTGAAGAAATCTGGCATTGAGCAAAGCATGGCAGAAAAGGCTCAGATCAGCCAGTGGGAGACAGTAGGGCAATGAGCACCAGGAGCATAGGGTCTGAGTGAGATCTTTATTGTTCTTCAGGATAAACTGCCCATTTGGCCCTGAATCTGTCTCTATTATCCCCTTGGGAACTTGGGAAGAAGTAATAGGCAAGATTTGAACTCAGGTCTTCCTGAGGCCAGGTCTGGCAGCAAGGGACTTCAGAAGCCATCTAGCACCACCTTCTCACTCTACAGATGAAGAAACCTAAGGAAGTCAAGTGACTTATCCAAAGTCACACAGATAGTGCCATAAGCATGATTTGAACCCAAGACTTTTGACTCCAAAGTCAGTACTTTTCCTACTGTACCATGCTTCTTCCAATAATTAATGCTTCCAGTTTATCCTTCTAAGTTCTGAATTTGAGGTAATATAGATTATGTGTTTATATCTATTCATGCATGTGTGCATGGCATTTTGGAAGCAGTGATGGGAATGTCTGTGCCCAGTTAAAGTCTTGGGAGAGGATTTATTAAACCAATGTGTGGCAATCTCTGTTTTCAATTCATTCTATCAGTCGGTCAGCCAATAAGCATTTATTAAGAGCCTATTATGTTCCAGGTACTGTGCTAAGCATTGGGGAAAGGGGCAAAAGGTAGTCCCTGCCCTCAGGGAGTTTGCAGTCTGTCAGTGATCTGAGAGATGAAGAAACCAAAGTTGAGAAAATCTGGTCCAGCAGAATAAAAGTTCTCTGAGGGAAGGGATTGTTTTATTTTTGTCTTTATATCCTTGGTGCCTGGTACCTAGTCCTGTAGATGCTCAATAAATGAGGTTGAATTGAATATAACAGAAGCAGTTTATACAAGCCCATAGCTGGTTTGTGGTCAAGTCCCATGAGCCAGGGCACTATCATCTCCATGCTTTATTAGGTATTCAGCAGTATGGTAGTTTATAGTGAGTTCCCTTTAAAGACCGGGAACCAAAGTCTAGGTTCACGTAATCATACAGACTCAGGAGGCCTGTGGCATTACCCAAAGAGCACTGGTCTCGAAGTCAGGAAAAACTGGGGTTCAAAGCCCCCTTTGAGACTAGTTACATGATTATGGTCATCACTATACTTTTCTGAGGTTTGGTTTCCTCATCAATAAAAAAGGGAGAATATTCCCCATTGTACTTTCTAAAATCAATCGAGAGGCATTTAAACACTTTTTATGAGCTATACAGGCTACTGATCACTGGGAATACCAAAAAAAAAAAACAACTGACCAAAAAAAAAAAGCCCAGGCAGATCAGTCCCTGACTTCAGGGAGCTTATACTCTACTGGGGGACCATGTGTATATAAAGAAGTACATACAAAATATACACAGAGTATGTGCAAGGTCACATTAAAAGGATTAAAGGCATTGTAGCTGGGAGGAGAAGGAGAAGCCTCCTGTAGAAGATGGCATTTGAGCTCAGTTTTTTAAAAAGCCAAAAATTCTCAGAGTCAGAAGTGAGGAGGGAAGGAGAACATTCCATAGCGATTTTCAGGGTAAAATCAAGTTACATATATGTGTGTGTGTGTGTGTGTGTGTGTGTGTGTGTGTATACACATATATGTATATACATATATGTGCTCTCCATAGTCTATATGTATACATACATAATATATTATATATAGTATATATATACACATTACGTAAAATACACATATACTCTATATACGCATATATATACATATGCACTCCATATGTATACATTATATTTATACTGTATAATATAATGTACTATATATACAGATGCATATATGTGCATGTGCACACACACACATCTATGTATATATGTATGTGTGGGTATATATATATATATATATATATATATATATATATATATATACCCACACACACATATATGCACTATCCATACACATGTATATATTGGTTGATTGGTTGTTATTCTTTGTTCTCGAAGAGGACCAAAATGACATCTCTATGTTAGCATCAAGTTACAGTGGTCCCGGCTGCAGCTGATCAGACCAACATGAGCTGGGAAAGTTCTACCATAGGTTGGGCACAAGTAGTCCATGTGAACATCTGGGGTGGATTCTCTAAATTTGCACATCCTGTGTTTCCTTTGAGCTGTTTCAATTCTGCTTTGTTCATAGAGGACAGCACCTTCTCTGCTGAGGGCATGCCATGCTGAGCCTCTTGTACAAGTGTCTCCCATGTCACACAATCAATTCCAAAGTTCTTAAGAGAGACCTTGAGAGTGTCCTTGTATCGCTTCTTCTGACCACCATGTGAACACTTGCCTTGTGTGAGTTCTCCATAAAATATTCTTTTTGGCAAGCATACATTTTGCATGCAAACAATGTGGCCAGCCCATCAGAGTTGCGCTCTCTGAAGCAGAGTTTGAATGCTTGGCAGTTTAGTTCAAGAAAGGAACTTAGTGTCTGGTATCTTATCCTGCCAGGTGATCTTTAGAATCTTCCTAAGACAATTCAAATGGAAGCGATTCAATTTCCTGGCATGGTGATGGTATACTGACCAGGTTTCACAGACATACAGCAATGAGGTCAGCACAATGGCTCTGTAGACCTTCAGTTTGGTGGTCAGTCTAATACCTCTTCTCTCCCATATTTTCCTTCAGAGACTCCTGAACACTGAACTAGCTCTGGCAATGCATGCATCAACCTCATTATCAATGTGTACATCCCTGGAAAGTACGCTACCAAGGTAAGTGACCTTATCCACAGCATTCAAAACTTCTCTATTTGCTGTGACCAATGGTTCCATGTATCGATGGTGTGGTGGTGGCTGATGGAGCACCTGTGTTTTCTTGGTGTTAATTATTAGTCCAAAATTAGCACAAGCAGCAGAGAATCGATCCATACTTTGTTGCATCTCAGTTTCAGAGGCTGCATTGAGTGCACAATCATCTGCAAACAGAAAATCATGCACCAACACCCCCTCCACTTTTGTCTTGGCTTGTAACTTTTTCAAGTTGAAGAATTTACCATTGGTGCAGTAGTTGACCTTGATGCCACATTCATCCTCATCGAAAGCATTTGACAGCATGGCTGAAAATGTCATACTAACAAGCACGGGAGCAAGCACACAACCTTGTTTCACTCCATGGGTAACTGGGAAAACACGAGAGCATTGTTCATTATCCAGAACCCTGGCGAGCATGTATCATGAAATTGACATACAATGCTGATGAACTTCTCTGGGCAACCAAATTTTGACATATAATTTTCCAAAAGCCCTTATGACTGACAATATTAAAGGCCTTGATCAAATCTATGAACATTGTGTGCAGACCTCTGTTATGTTCTGGGCATTTCTCCTGGAGTTGTCAGGCAGCAAACACCATGTTAACCATTCCTTGCCCCTTTCTGAAGCCACACTGGCTCTCAGGTAGATGACCATTTTCCAGGTGAAGGATCAGCCTATTAAAGAGGACTCTGGCAAGAATCTTGCCAGCACTAACTAAGAGAGAGATCTCCCTGTGATTATCACAGGACAATCTATTTCCTTTACCTTTATAGAGATGGACATCCTTGAACTCCTGGGGGATAACCTCCTCTTTCATATGAGCAATGGACCTCCTACCTTGTAAATCTCAGCTGGATATACACATATATGCACTCTCTCTCTCTCTCTCTCTCTCTCTCTCTCTCTCTCTCTCTCTCTCTCTCTCTATATATATATATATATATATATATATATATATATATATGCACTCTCCATATAGACAGATAGATAGATAGATATAGATAGATAGATATATAGATAGTATATTATATGTACTATATATGCACTATACATGTACACACAGAGATACATATATATGTATATACATGTACACTAATATATATGTACTCTATATACACATATAGACGATATATATAATATATCTAGATCTAGACTATAGATATATTATATATAATATGTATTATATATAATATATGATGTCTATATAATATATTCTATGGTCTATATGTGTATACAGAGCACATATGTATATGTATATATAGTATACACATATGTATATACATATATACATACATACGCACAAATACATATACATATCTGTATATATATAAATGAATGATTTTCTTTTACCCTGAAAACCACTATGGAATGTTCTACCTCCCTCACTACTTCTGGCTCTCAGAATCTTTGGCATCTTCCAAACCTGAGCTCCAATGCCACCTTCTAAGGAGACTTCTCCCTGTGTTCCCATCTATGAGATGCTCCTGTTAAGGTGACCTTGCATACACTTCGTGTGTATTGTATATGCCCCTCACACACAGTTCTCTGCAAACCTTGCAGCCTCAGATCAAAGTCAGATAGTCCTGTTCTTTGTGTCCTGCCTCTGCCTCACATTGGCTCAGCTCTCCTGGGCCAGTCATTTTACTTCTCAGTACTCTAGAGCAGAGGTGTCTAACACTTAGCCTGCAGGCCACTTGTAGCCCACAACAGTCCTGAGCGTTTTCTGAACCAGATTAAAATGTAATTGAGAAATGTTTAATGAAATAAATAAGTTAATAAAAAAGAAATATATTAACATGTGTGGTTTTCTAAATAATTAGGTGGCTCACTGATATCCTTATATATATGATTTAGTGCCACCCATCTGCCTCTTTCATCCCTTTCTAGTTGAGTTTGACACACCACTACTCTGGGCAGCTCTTTAGGAATACATGTTGTGGAGAAGATATCACAACCTGCATTGGGGAGGATATTTCCTCACATAGAAGTTCTCCATACCAATGAAATCACAGATATGGTCCCTACCCTTTGCATTATTATTATTACTAGAATTATAACTGTCCACTCTATTTCCTTTTCCTTGCCTTATCCTGTTCTTCTTTTGCCTTTCCTGTCTTTATCCTCTTCCCACTCACCTTTCCTGAATATGCTTCTCTCTGACCTAATCTGTCCTTTGGTTCTCCTTTCTCCCTCCAAGCTGAGTTGCCCCTGTCCTGTTTCCCTCCCATTTAGGAGCCCAGGGTATGTTTCTGTACCCTCAGTGAGAGAGAGCAGGGCCAGCTGGATTCTGAAACAAATGAATGTGGCTCTTCCAGTCCTCATCTCCCAGTCTACCAGGCCTGTTCCTCAGGCCAAGCTCAAAGACTGCTGGCACACTGGATGCAGTCTTTACATAAAAGATAAGGGATGATGCTAGTGACTGTCTCCTTATTTATGAAGAAGAGCATCTGAATGCTACTGAAAGGTTCCAGCATCCCTTTGGATTCTAGAAGTTGTCATTTTAAGGGAGGACTTTGTGAAGGTCATGAATAGTACCCCCATCACCTGCTGGTGAAGCCTCCAAAGACATGAATATCTCTAAAGTTTTGAGACCCAGTGGCCTTTCTGTGGCCCAGCTTTCTCAGTCATTTCCTTGGTTCTGTTTTTCCCTCAGGGATATTTTCTCCACAGATTACACTAGATTACACCAGACCAGTGATTGCAACAGCAAAAAATGCAGACTTTTTTTTTAAATAAGAACAGCAAATTACTCAATCCTTGTACTTAAAGAGACTCCATGACCAATTTAAAGAACTATATCAGTAAGCTCAGACTAGAATATAACTAACATACCTTATATGACTAAAAAACACACCACTAGTCCCTCTAGTTTGCCACCCCTTCATTCCCTCCTTCCCCCATACTCCTTTCTTCTCTGTTTAGTCTATTGTTTGAAAATATTGCTTGTCAGTCATAGTGAACCTCCTCCTTTCTTAAAATATTTGGTCTGATCATCCAGTTGGAACAGTTGTGGACAAAGAACCCCCAAAACCCATCTTGACTACCACTTAAGACATCCCTAAAAAGTCACCTCCTCTCTGTAGTTCCCCCCTTATTCAGCAGAACAAGGCCCAGACTTGTCACTACTCAAGGATTGTAAGGCTTGAAGTCAGAGGATCTGACTTCATGAAATGGAAGCTGTTCTCTCCATTTATTGTTGCTCTCTTACTTGTTGAATTGAATGGTCTTTTCTTCATTCTTATCCCTTTGGACCTCTCTGCTGAGTACGTCTAGATTCTCTCTGTCTGTCTGTCTGTCTGTCTGTCTGTCTCTCTCTTTGCTCTCTCTGTCTCTGCTCTCTGTCTCTGTCTCTTTCTTTTTCTCTTTCTTTCTCTGTGTCTGTCTCTCTGTCTTTCTGTTGCTTTGTCTCTGTATGTCTGTCTGTCTCTTCTATCTCTATAATGTTTCTCATTTATGTTCCTTTCTCTTCACTTATATTGCCACCAGCCTAATTCAGTCCACTATGGTTTCTAATCCCCTAACTGGTCTCTCTCAAATCTCTCCTCACTCCAATCCAATTTCCATAGAACTTGCAAAGAGCTTTTACTAAAGCACAGGACTAATACCTGCCCGCCCCCCAATAAAATTCCAGTGGCTGTGAATAACCTCTAGAATGTAATACAAACTCCTGTATTTGGTAGTTAAGTTTCTACATAAATTGTCTTCTTACCACCTGAGGAAGGGGAAGAAGACCACTTTACAAAAGACTTGGAATTAAAGGGCCAACGTAAGAAGAGGGAGGGATTCTTTCTGGAAAAGGTGCCGCTCTTCAAACAGCCTCCTGGGGCCAACTTCTATCAGGTATCAAAGTGCTCTCCGCACTTACAGAGAAGCAGCAGTGGTCTCATCGTCTTTTTACTTCTCTCATTAACTTCATGGTATCACTTTAGGATGACAATACCACTCTTCTTCATTCCTCAATGAAGCAGCTAGCAGACCATCTGGTTCCTGGCTGCCGTGGAGATTGGTATGTGTGTCATGTGCTGGTGAGTTCATATTGAGTATGAATCACAGGACAACAGGACAGCTGGTGTGATGGCTGGGGCATGGGAGAAGGGAACTGGTGCACATCCATTGCTATATCAACACTGCCATTGCAAATAGCAAAAATAACTTGATTTAATTAAATATAAGCTGTCCAACTCTGGAATCCCTATCACTAGTATGTGTGGTTTGGGGATGGTGATATTTCTCTGAGTAGCTTATCAAATAGAAATTGAACTTAGTCTTATGGGGAAAAGGGTAAGAAAGAAGAGTTCTCTAATATATAGATGAACAAAAACAATAGTAACATAACCTCCCATTTCATCTCTAACCTTTTAAGATCATATCAACATTCAGAGCCCAAGTCATCCCACCATATTTTGTGGGAAGTAGAGGTTATTGCTGACCAGTGAGGTGTCTGGGGCAGAGAGGTTAAGTGACTTGTCTGAGATCATGTAGCAATCCAGCAACAGCAACAAGAAAAGAACATAAAGCAAGTTATAGGGTTCCATGATGCCTACAGACTGAGAACAGTTTGAGATGGACATGGATTTTTAAAAAACTGGCATTAGCCATATCAGTACATGGTGTATGTGTCTTTGTGTATGTCTCACCACTAATCCTCAAAGAATAACTGTCTTCATATCCAGGAAGAATAATTAGAAGGTTCTGCCTCGATCAGCAGCCATAGAAGAAACTTTAAGCATGTTTTGATGTCTACAAGTATGTGTGATTTTTATGACCCGTTGTTAACCCCTATAATCCCAACTTAACCAATGATTATCCTTTGTGATTCAAGTAGTACCATAACCTTGATTCATGAATTTTCTAATTGTTTCTACTAATTGCTTGACATTAACTGTTGTTCCCATTTTTAGTGTTGCTGCAAATACACATTACCTTGTGCGAATCTGATTGCTGTTAAGCTATTAGGCTTTTCTTATACTTAATTGTTATTTACAATGTTATCTTTCAGCCTTTCCCCTTGTATTAGTAATTAAATGACATTACTTCAGTCGTCAAATATTTTGGGAAAGCTATGTGATGCCATGGAAATTGCATTGGCTCTAGAGTCAGAGCATGCAGGTTCAAATTTAGGCTCTTCCACTTATACCTGGGTAACCTTGGGCAAAACATTATACATCCTTTGATTTCAGTTCCTTCATCTATAAAATGAAGGGTTGTGTTTGATGACCTTTGAGTTCCCTTCAGCTCTAAAGCTATTATCATAGCTATCACCCTAAGGATGATAGCACAAAGTTGAGCTGTTTCTTGCCTATAGAAACAATTACTTGGGTGAAAGGTCCATCTCTCATTTGGAATGTGGTCAGTCTTGTTTTGTTTGTTTTTGTTTTTGCATTATTCTGTTCTGGAGGTGAGAAGACTTCTGTCTCTGGAGGCCATTCTCTCAATCTTGGTTAATTATTAACGAGTAAGGATTGTTGGAAGCACAGCAATGCAAATGCTCTCCCTCTCCTCCTTCCCCTGTCAGTTCTTCAGTATGTTTTGTCTTCCTCTATTAGAATGCTTATTGAGAGAGGCCATTGACCCAATTTGTTGTTCACTACTAGCCTAATAAATTGATCATTCTCAGAGCATTGTCTTTCAGTTTACCTTAATTTTCAAACGTGGCAAAAGATAAGGGCAACTAGGTGGTACAGTGACTAGGTTGCCAGTCCTGGAGTCAGGAAGACCTGAGTTCAAATCTGACCTCAGACACTTACTTGCTATGTAACTCTAGGCAAGTCATTTAACACATTTACCTTAGTTTCCTTATCTGTAAAATGAGCTGGAGAAGGAAATGGGAAACCACTCCGGTATCTTTGCCAAGAAAACCCCAAATGGGGTCATAAAGAGTCAGACATGACTGAAACAACTGAACAATAACAACAACAGTTAGAATGTAAGCTTCTTGAGAATAGGAATTATCTTGTTTTCTTATTTATGTGTCCCTAGCACTTCACACAGTGCCTGGCACATAGTAAGAATTTAATAAATGCTTCATCCATCCATCCATCCATCCACCTATCCATTCATCTGTCTTTGTGTCTAGAATTGTCTGACATGTTCTTTAAGACATTTCTCAAAATGACCTTCTCTAGAAAGCCTTTCCAGATGAACTCCATCATATACTGACCACTCCTTATAAACTTCCCCCTTAAATACTTTGTAATCAGTCTACATGGTATTATTTTGTGCTTTTTAAGATGCTTCCTTAAAACTTTTTTTCTAATTATTTAATCTATATGTTTTATCTTACTGCTTACCCCATATAGAGTCTAATCTACTTTAGAGAAGGGATCATATCTTCTAATTCTTTTAGATCCCTCATCAAATTTGACCCTTTATCAAAATACCTAGTACTGCGCTTTGTCAATTATCTATATTTTTATCATCATCATAAGAACTATCATTTTCATAGCCTTTTACAGTTTGCAAAGCACTTCATAAATGCTCTATATAATCCTTTAAGGTTCATGAAGTCATCTGTTCATTTTAAGAACAACTATGAAACATGTGCGGTATGTAAATGTAACCCCCATTTTATGGACTCTTATTTTACAGAAGAGGAAATTAAAGCTCAGAGAGGTTGAATCACTTGCCCAGGATCACACAGCTAGTAGTTTTCAGAGCAGAGAATCTTTTACTACAGCAGACTCCCTCTCCCTTCGGTCCCTGTTTGGTAACTAATTTTAGACTCCACATTCTAGACTCATAGGCTTGGCTGAGGAAGTCATGTAGTGCACCCTCCTCCCTTTCACCGGGCACAAATGCATCTAAGCCATCCTAGAATTATAACAGCTTCTGCCTTTATATGGAGTTATTCTGTAAATGGCCTGCAGAGTCACTGTCTCCTAAAGGCACTGCTGACTCTCTCCAAGAAAACGCAATGACTTCGATCTTGGAAGGCATCCTGCTGTCACAGCATCCCCAAATGGCAACTCACTTGAGACTTAGTCTTTTAATCAGTAGGCAGTTTGCAGGTATAACCACTAAGTATGTAATGACAATGGGTATATACAAGACATTTACTGTACAGTCAATGGTGCAATAATTCATATTCCTGGAGACTTGGGGTTGTTATTACTCAGGTCCAAGAAACTGACATAATAGCTGTCTCAAAGCTGTACTTTCAGTACTCTCCTATTTCTCTGCAATACATTCTGGACATCTTCTTCCTTTCCCTCCCTCCGTCCCAGAGAGTAGCCCTAGACCCACCCTAGAGGCTGTTAGCTGGCCCTGTGCTCTAGCTGCAGACTCTGGTTCAGTTTTTCATTAGCTGTTGTGGAAGACAACTAGTCCTGCTGGATTGTGTTAAAGCAATCTGTAGGGCATTTTAATTCCCTTCCAAATGGCTTGGATTAATCTGGAGCATTCCTTATTGTTTGGTCTCAGATGAAACAACAGACCATGCAATGAAAGGGCAGAAGAAAAAAAGAAAATTAAACAATAATGATGACTATTTATAGGTCACTTTAAGATTCACAGAGGATTTTATATATATATATATATATATATATATATACACATATATATGTATATATGTGTATATATATGTATGTATGTATATATATGTATATATATACATATATATGTATATATGTATGTATATATGTGTATATATGGTAGATAAGCATATATAAGTATGGTATCTATGTTTATATGCGTGTATGCTTGCACACACCTATAACCCAATGAGCCTCACAACACTGTGAGGTAGCTATTGTTTTTTTCTATTTTACAGAAAAGGAAACTGAAGCTCAAAGAGAGATTGTGTGACTTACCCCTGGTGCCACAAGGAATATTAAAAGTTAGATTCTGCCTCAGGAATCTGCCTTGCTTCCAAGTCCAATAGTTTTCCCATGGCAAAATGTTGCCTCTGAAGTTCCAACTGGCTGTCACGTACTATTCAATCAAATAAGTCAGCAAATGTCTTAAAGAACTATCATATGTAGAGAACTATGCTGGATGCTGGAGGAGATACAAAGTTTAGATAAAATATAATCCCGATATTATGGGACTTATAATCTAGTTGGGGAATACAACGCATATTAACTCCAAAACTTCAAGGGATCTTATATCTTACCAATGTCAATAATCCTTCCAAAGATGGAAACCCATTCATTTCTATTCACCCTGTGTTACTCTTGTCCATAACTTCTCCAAGGTTTGCCACAGAGTAAGGCCCTATTCAGCGTATCATCTTTATTGTGTACTCTTTTTTTTTTTAATAAGGCAGTCGGGGTTAAGGGACTTGCCTAGGGACACAAAGCTAGTCAGTGTCTGAGACCAGATTTGAACTCAGGTCCTTCTGATTTCAGGGCTGGTGCTCTACCCACTGTACCACTAGGTGCCCCTATTGTGTACTCCTGACATTTTGCATATGCTAGTGCGGTACAACATTGTCTGTCTGCTATCTTACCACAAAACTGGTCCATCATTCCCCCCACTACCACCACACATTTCTTTGATGACTTCCATTAATGCACAAGCATTATTAAGCACCTACTAAGTGCTTGTGACTTTGCTAGGTGTTGTACATACAAAGACAAAATTGAAAGAGCCCTTGCCTCCAAGGAGCTTATTTTCTATCTGAGGAAGCAATATGTGAATGTTTCCCCACTGAAATATAAATTTCTGTAGGGCAGGGACTGTCTTAATTTCTTGTATTTGTAATCCCAGTGCTTAGCACAGTGCCAGGAGCACAGTAAGCACTTATTAAATGCTCTGTCATCTATTGAGCTATCTATTGAATTATCGATCTACCTATCATGTATCCTTCCCATCCTTCCAGTTTTTTTTTTAATATCTACTTTATACCCCATTCACATGCTCTGAAATTCAGTGATATTGCCTTTCTTGCTGTTTTTCTCACAAGATTCTCCATCTCCTGACTGTGCATTTCCACTGGCTGTCCCCCATATCTGGAGCTCTCTCCTGCTTCATCCCTACCTCCTGGTATGCCTGGCTTCCTTCACTTCCTAGTTTTAATCTCAGCTTCTACAACCTTTCCTAATCACCCTTAATGCTTAATAGTGAATTCCTTCTACTGATAATTTCTAATTTATCCCATATATGTTTTATTTGTACATAGCTGCACAAATTAGATTGTGATATCCTTAAGAATGGGGAATGGTTTTTGTCTTTTTTTTTTGTATCCCAACATTTAACACAGTACTTGGCACATAGGAGCTCTTAGTAATGCTTATTGATTGACTATCTATCTATCTATCTATCTATCTATCTATCTATCTATCTATCTATCTATCTGTTTGTCTGGCTGACTGGCTATCTTCATCATCATCATCATCATCTATCATCATAAGCAACATAATCTATCTACTTATCTAAATAAGGAAAGAGAAAGAAAGGGAGAAAGGAAGGAAGAAAGAAAGAAAGGGAGGAAGAAAGGAAGGAAGGAAGAAAAAAGGAAGGAAGAAAAAAAAGAAAGAAAAAGAAAGAAAGAAAGAAAGAAAGAAAGAAAGAAAGAAAGAAAGAAAGAAAGAAAGAAGGAAGGAAGGAAGGAAGGAAGGAAGGAAGGAAAGAAAGAAAGAAAGAAAGAAAGAAAGAAAAAGAAAGAAAGAAAGAAAGAAAGAAAGAAAGAAAGAAAGAAAGAAAGAAAGAAAGAAGGAAAGAAAAACTTGGAAATGAACCCCTAGCTTCTAACTAGTTTCTAGCTGCTAGGGGAATCAGAAAATCCCTTATGTGGGAGTTGGTGGAGAAGCTGTTTTTTAGGAAGATGGGTTTTCTAAGAGGTAGAGATGAGGAGGGAATGCATTCCAAGGCATAGAGGACAGCAGGTGTTGCATGGAGGCAAAGTTGTATCTGAAGAAAGGCAAGTAGACACATCAATGTGGCTGTTGATATACTTCTCTTATTTCCATGAAGCTTCTTGGTTGTAATGTATAAATCAATGAGCAGTAAGCACAATAGTATCTTAAATTCCTTACTGCTTTCAGTCAGTTGTGTAAAGGTGAAGATGTGGACTGCTTTGCAATATTGCAGGCACAAGTACATCTAAATATGACATAAAATGATACACAGTGAGTGAGTAGGGAGATACAAGCAAAGTACTATGTCTAAGACTCTAAGGAAAGAAATGTTATTATCAGCAGGTGGAGGTGGTGATCAGGGAAGGCCTAAGGGGGGAGGAGATCATTGAGGAATACTTAAAAGGATGAATGGGATTCATCAGGGCAGGGGCTGTAGATTAGCTGGGGGAGCATTCTAACTCTAGGACATGACATGAAGGCAAAAAAAAAGTACAGGATATGCACAGGGGATGGCAGGCATTTAAGTTCAACTTGATTCAAGCATATATGTATGAAGAGGAGTAGTGTGATATAAAGCTGGAAAGGTAAGGGTTGGGGGGGGGATAGATTATAAAGGACTTTGAATGCCAGGTTAAAGTATTTCAATTTCATTGAGTAGAAAATAGGTAGCCATTGAAGGGCAAAAGAGGTTGGTGACCAAATTTACATACAAAAAAGTATTAATTAGTCTCTAAACTCTGTAAATGATGAATTGGTAGTGGCAGAAGGTGGAGGTGGAAAGCCCTTTTATAACTGGCTCTTTCATTCATCCAGGTAGATGGTAAAGATGGCCCACACGTGGATTGTGGAAGTAGGAATAAAGATGACACACAGGGATGGGAGAGAGAATACCTTGAGTCAATGGCTCCACTCTTAAATGGACACCTTCCACCCTTGCCCCTCTGGCTTTGGTACAGTCTTACCACATTTTGGAAGAGATGTGATTTTGATGGGCAAACCATTTTCTGCAGTGTGATATCCTTTGAGGATGCTGTGAGATCTCCTCCAACTTGCTACTCACAGACCCTTTCTGGTAGCAGGGGTTATATTTTCTGAAAGGAATCTATTGTTTTTAGTTTAAGGGATAGATATTGAGCCTGTGATTTCTATGGTATGGGGAACTCTCAGGTGAGGAAATCCACTCTATTGATGTAGGCTGTCACCTCTTCTGCAGCTAACAGTCTTAAAACAGGGGTTCTTAATGTTTTTGTGTGGCATAGACCTTCTTTGACAGTCTGGTGAATGAACCACTGTGAACCACTTTTCTGAATAATATTTATAAATTCATAAAATAAAATACATAGGGCTACAAAAGAAACCAATGATGTTCAAATATAGTTAAAATATTAAACAAAAAAGTTTATGGACCCCAGGCTAAGAATCCTTCATTTTAGAGATTTGCTTAGAGCATTAAGAATTTCAGTTATTTGCCCAGTGTCACACAGCCTGTTTGTGTCAGAGGCCTGAATTAAAGCTCCATCTTCCTGGCTTTGAGATCTGTATTCACTGTTCCATGTTGCCTTTTATGTTTTTAGGGATATTATATATTTTTCCATGTCTCTTAGCTGTATTATGTACCTTTTTCTCTCTATACATTTGGGCAAAATACCTTTCATTTCTCCTCCAAGCCAAAACACGAACAAAGTTGAACTCTGTGAGATATTCTCCTCCTCCTTTCAGGACTTGATGTCCTGCCAAGCCTGATGAGGCCACTCCACAGGTAATCCTATGATGCTATGCACCCTTGGCCCAATGCCTTCCCTTAGATGAACATGTGAAAGCTTACCCAGCTCCAAGGGAAGGCCCTATTCTTCAAGGCAATACTCCTCACAGGTTGATGTAGTCCTAAACCTTGAGTCACAGCCAGCTAGTTCCAGTGCTGAAGGAAAGAGGCTAGCTGTTTAAAAATGACCTCACCCATGGGGGCTGCCAAGTGGAGACATTAGACATCATTGCTGGCAGGCAAACAAAGTAGACAAAGGGCAGAAGTAAACTTCTGAAGAATGGTCTAACCAAGAACAGACCTGCCTCTCATTGTGTGTGGGTCTATGAATCAGAACTGAGGAAGAGCCAGGATTAGATTCTCCAAGGGCTGGAGCTTCATTTTGAGTCAACTTTGGGAAGTGAAAGACTGCATGGGATCATGAAATTGGAGTGTTGAAAGGGACTTTGGTGGCTATCTCACATGCCCAGAATGCACTTTCTCCTTAGCTTGGCTCATACAGCCTCTCTATTCTTCTAAGATACAGTCCAAGCAGCATCTTCTCTGTGACACCTTTCCCAGTCCTACCAACCTTTAGCACCCTCCTTCCCAAACCACCTTGCATTTAACTACTTTGTACATATTTGTATTGATTCACTTTACATTTATTTGGTATATTCTCTCTTGTCCTCTCTCTCTCTCTCTCCCTCTCTCTCCCTCCCTCTCTCTCCCTCCCTCTCTCTCTCTCTCTTCTCTCTCTCTGTCTCTCTCTGTCTCTGTCTCTCTCTCTCTCTCTCCCTCTCTCTCCCTCCCTCTCTCTCCCTCCCTCCCTCCCTCCCTCTCTCTCTCTCTCTCTCTCTCTCTCTCTCTCTCTCTCTCTCTCTCTCTCTCTCTCTCTCTCTCTCTCTCTTTCTCATCTATCTATGGACAGGGTGTATACTTCTGTATGCCTTTGCTTCCTCCATTTGGAATGTAAACTCCAGGTGAGTAGGGATTGTTTTATTCTTTGTTTCTGTGTCCTCAGCAGCTTGCACACTGGGGTTGTCTGGGACTCAGCAGGTGCTTAATAAATGCTTGTTGATTGATTGATCTACCCCAACTCCTACAAAAAGGGAATCCCTACATAGTTATTTGATCCCACATTTCCAAAATGCTGCGCCTCAAGACAGATTTCATGTGTTCTCTCTGTTAATTACTAATGAAGAATCACGTTTAATAAGGAGACAAAGAAAGCAACTGGAAGAAACAATCATACTAGAAAATGTTTGTTTTTCAATGTCATGGGGTATTATAAAAAGTCATTTTAAAAAAGTAGATGTCATAGTGAAGGAAGACAAATAAATGGCGTTTACGTATTGCAAAATGACAGCTATTAAATGAAAGGATAAAATGGGGTTTGCATAATGGCAATAAGGAAGAGAGAAAAGAGGTATTTTACTTTTAATGTTTATAGTCTATGATAAGCAGTGCTTTACTGAGTACTCACACGATGCCTACCAACATAATGTCTCTTGTATAGAGGATGGTATGGTACAGTGGAAAAAGCCTTGCTCCGGAGTCTGAGGACCTGGGTTCATATATCACCTCTGACACTATCTATGTGAGTTTGAGTTAGTCATTTAACTTCCCTTGGCCTGTTTCCTAATTGGTAAACTGAAAGGGGAAGGTACCACTAGATGGTCTCTGAGGTCCCTTGAACCATTAGATCCATGATTCCTTCACTCAAGAACCTTCTAATTAGTTGAGGAAAGAAGATTAATGCATGTAAAACAATTTGGAGAGCAAAAGTGTGTGGTACCTATAGTGCATGGGGTCTAGAGAAGGCCCAGATAGTATGGTGTGGAAGAAGAACTGAATAATACATTTAGAGCCTGAGAGAAGGGACCTGAAATATCATCATCAAAGCTAAGTGGCATGGTAGATAGAGTGCTGTGCCTGGAGTCAGGAAGACCTGGGTTCAAATCCAGTCTCAGACACTTACTAGCTGTGTGACTCTGGGCAAGTCATTTTACCCTGTTTGCTTCCATTTCCTCATTTGTAAAATGAGCTGGAGAAGGAAATGGTGAACCATTCCAAAATCTTTACCAAGAAAACCCCAAATGAGGTCATGAAGAGTCAGACATGTCTGAAAAATGACTCAACAATGACAAAAAAAAATCTCTTGTATTACATTTGGGGAAACTGAGCTGAGAAGAGGTCAAATGCCATACCCATCATCATACAGCTAACAGGTGTCTGAGTTGGAATTTGAACTCAGTCTTCCTGACCTGAGGCTCAGTACCCTATCCATTCTACTACAATGAAGAATGTACAGGGTATATTGTAGGTAAGGTCACCTTTTCAAAATCAATAGAGTCATTAACTTGAGCTATAAATATTAAGTATTCATTGAACTCTTCTGTCCAATAAAAGACGTTTTTGCCTTGTAAAGCAACATTCTTAAAACCTCAATGTCCACAGATAGCCTCAACTATAGTCATTGATTTGTCAATAATAACACTAGCCAGAGGTAACTTGCTATTATCAATACTTTAAGACCTCTTTCAAAGTGCTTTGAATAACCCTGGATTTTCCTCAGCACTTAGGCAAAGCCTACCTGATCATGAACAGCCAAAAACATAGGTCTCCATGTGTGGGTCACAATACGCATCCGAGACATACATTGGCTTCTGTACTGCCCTTGACCCTCAAAGGGGCACAGCAGGGAAATGGACGGCTCTGTGCTCTGAACCCTGGGTTCATATCCTGGCTATACTACTTATTATCAGTATAACCTTTGGAAAGATTCCTTGCTTCTGTCTCAGCTTTTTGAGGCAAATGGACTAGATGACTTCTAAGGGCCCTTTCATCTCCAAATCCATGATCCTTTTATAATGCCTCCCCCTTTTCACCCTCCTTCCTAGACCCTTCCACCTTAAGATGGGTCCAGTCAATCAATCAATAAATGAACACTCAACTGAGTGTGTTAGAAACTCACGGTATACTAGGCCCAGTACTAAACACTAAGGAAGCAAAGACAAAGCATGAAACAGTCCCTGCACCCAAGGAACTTACATTTTATAGACTTGTAGAGCTGCCTGGGCATTGAGAAGTTAAATGACTTTCCCAATAGTCAGATCATTCTGGAATTCCCCTCATGTCTTCTACTTCTATCCCCTCTCCCCAGTTTTCTTATTTTCCATCATTACTCCTTCCCTCACTCTTCAATATTTCCCTCCTTCAAAGTGGCAGATAGGTGGGCATGCACTGGGCTTAGAAAGGATAGAGTTAAGAGTGTGTGTGTGTTTTAAATCATTGCAGTGTCTTTCCCACTCCTCCTATCTCAGGCTGTGGGACCAGGAAATATTGCATTTCCTCCTCTTACAGACTTCCCCAGCCACCTGAGATGAAAATAAAAGAAAATTTCCCTTGAATGATTTTCCTGAATACATACACACAACCAAACATGCATATGCACACACACACACACACACACACACACATATACTCACCCCAGCATGTGTGCACACATAAACAAAAATCATACCACACTCTTTCCCAGTCTGTTTTGAAAAACCAACCATATGTACCAATAGAACAGGAAATTTGGCAAGTTCTTCATATATGTTATCTCTGTAGGGCTTTTCAAACAAAGTATGAGAGGTTTTTATCACAGGATCATAGACTAAGAGTTACAAGGGACCTCTGGTCCAACTCCCTCAATTTACAGATGAGTAAACTGAGGCACCAAGAGGTTATGTGACTAGCCCAGGATAACACTGGTGGTAAGTATCAGAAGTGAGATTCTAACCTAGGTGCTTTGACTATTGTTAGTTACCTTGGCAGGTAGTAGTCAGGAATTTAGAACAAAGGCGATAGCCTCCTAGCAGTTTCACCCAACCTTTTGTTTTTGCCTTCTCCCCAGCCACTCATATATATGGCATACCTAGGAAATCTTTCTTAGTGGCCAAGAAGCATCTGGACATCCACATTCCCTTTTGCAGTTTGTTGAACTTCTCCTGCTACTCTCAAAGTTGGGTGACTTCCACGTGCTCCATTACAGCAGGGGTTTTTAACCTTTTTTTTTTTATGTCATGGATCCTTTTGGCATTCCTCACTCCAAGCTTAAAGTGAAGATGTCGTGGGAAAAAGGGCATGGAGAATAATGTGTATAAACGTGGAGTCTCTCGTCACTTCAATGATCAGGAATCTGCTGGTTGAGCTCTGTGAAACTGATGGCATCCTGATATCTTGTGTATGATAATTATTTAATTGTGGAATCCTTATTGAGGGTAGTCTACTGGCTCTTTCACTCCCTGTTGATCTGGGCTCCCATTAACTTGTGTAGGGAGCTTACTTTGTGCCCCTTGTTCAGATTGACAAGCCCTGCCTTTGAGTTTTCTCCTGATATCTACTGAAGTAACCACTGCCCCACAGCTGGTATACAATTTCCATTAGAGTCTCTTTATTGAAACCACTCACCTCCCCAGGAAGACAGCATTCTTAGAGTGATGAACTTATAGCAGCCACAAAAATCTGTGTGGCTTAACAGGAGTCTGGGAGCAGGACAAAGAGATAGCTTTTGGTTTTGGTCATCACTAGGATCTGGAACTCAGCTGGGGTAGATGTGCTTTGCATGGGGAAGGGGGGTTGGTACTTGAAATTGGGGATTATGAATGGGAAACGTCAAAAATTAACTTTGGAAGGGCTTTACTCCCACTCCTCTGCTTCACACTAGATTAACTAATAATACTCTAGGCACATCTGGAGGGAGTCTCCTGGGTAGCTTATCCCCACTTCTGCTAGAAGTGAAGCAATTAGCAAGCAAAAGTCAAGTCATTTTCTATTCATAGAAGCACAACATGATATAATATCAGTAATAACTGACTTTGATATAACATAATTTTTGCCAAGTGCTTCACATAAATAGTTATCATTCAGTCATTTTCAGTCATGTCCAATTCTTCATGACCCCTTTTTTTTTTGGAGGGGGCGGGGTTTCTTGGCAAAGATACTAGACTGGTTTGCCATTTCCTTCTCCATACCATTTTACAGATGAAGAAACTGAGGCAAACAGGGTTAAGTGACTTGCTAGTACGTGTGTCAGGCAGGATTCAAACTTAGGTCATGCCAGCTCCAAGTCCAGTCTTCTATCCATTGGTTTCAAACCTTTGTTGATCAGCTGGTCATGCTCTTTGTATTCTCTGTCCATCACCCACTTTCCATTTGCCTCCAGCACCCATCTCCAGAGACAGGCTTCAAATTCTGCTCCTCTGACTCCAAAAGTCATGTTTTTCCCATTATGCCGCACTGTCTCCTCAATTTATAACTAATATAATTTTTTTGTATTTTCTGAATCCAGTTTTCTTTTTACACCTTAATAATCTTGTTAGGCTCTAAAAAATAACAAAATAGCATTGGTAGATCATTTTTAATATAATAACATTTCAATAAAATATACTTGAAATCTATTCTTTCTACCGCTAGAGGCAGCTAAGTAGCATAGTGGATAGAGCACCAAGCTTGAAGTCAGGAAGACCTGAATTCAGTCTGGTCTCAGACACTATATGGCCATGGGAAAGTCACTTTACATCTCTTAGCCTCAGTTTCTTTGACTGTAAAATGGGAATCATAATAGCAGCTATGGTTATTGAGAGGCTCAAATGAGATAATATTTGTAAAATGCCTAGCACAATGCCTGGCTATTTAACAGTGGCTATTTAACAAATTCTTGTTTCCTTCCTTCTCCATAAAACTTTCCTTAATTTCCCTATCCTTTAGCAATCATTGTTGTTCAGTCATGTCCAACTCTTTGTGACCCCATTTGGGCCTTTCTTAGCAAAGATACTAGAGAGGTTTGCCACTCCCTTTTCCAGCTTATTTTATATATGAGGAAACTGAGGCAAACAGAGTAAGTGACTTGCCTGAGGTCACACAGCTAGGAAGTGTTTGAGGCTAGATTTGAACTCAGGTCTTCTTGACTCCAGGCTGGGAGTTCTATCCACTGCTCTACCTAGCTGCCCTAACTCCTGCTGCCTCCAGGTGAAAATGTCAGTTTTCTCCTACAAAATCTCATAGTTTCCTATTTGCATCTCTTATTTGCTTTCACACTCCACTTTGCATTATATTTTTTGTAGAGTGGTAACCCATACAGATAGAATTGTTGAAGGCAGATTACATGGTGGGTGCTGATCATACCTGTGCCTGGAGAACAATCTTTTTTTCTCCTAGGTGACAGAGAACACAGAATGAATCTACTCTTTGCATTCCTTTGATTTTTATTCAAAGCACTCATTTCTTAGGGCCTGAAATGATAATAGACCCCAAGGAACAAGTGGGGACTTCTCTGCTGACCTGCAAGTGAACCTGCATATTTGGCACTTTTCTAGGGTAAGGTCAGCAGTAGCTTTTTCATCCTCTAGAGACTCTGCCTGACCATGTGATCTGGAGAGGCGTCTCATCTGTTGTGTAGAGGTTGCACAGTGAAATTAATTAGTGAGTCCTACCTCTACAATGAGGAGGGCAAACAGCTTACTCTGGCCTTTAACACATCAACTCTAGGGCCTCTGGTTAAGGGTTAAGATAATTAGAATAATCATTCTTGGGAAGGTGTCTGTCACCGGCCTCACTCCCCCAAGAAACATATTCATGAATTCATTCAACCAACATCTCATATACAAGCACTGTGCTAGCTACTCTTGGGGGATACCAAGGGCAAATGGTCCATAGCGATTTAACTGAAGTGTAACTCTGACCTTGTCATTCCTCTGCCTAATAAACTCCAATGGCTCCCTAGTTCTCCTAGAAACAAATTTTAACTCCTCTGTTCTACTTTTAAAGCCTTTTACCAGTTGGCTCTAACTTGCCATTCTATTCTTATTATTACCCAGCTTCATACACCCGAGTCCAGCCAATCTGGCCTTCTTACTGATAATCAAGCACTACATTTTGTCTGCTATGCCTGGGCCTTTGCTTAAGCTGTGCCCTGTGTCTAAAATACACTCCCTGCATTCCTTTGCCTCTTAGAATCCCTGGTCTTAAAAACCATCTTCTACATGGAGCTTTTCTTGACCCTCCTCTGCCCCGAGCTACCATTGCCTTCCCCACCAAAACTTCAGTGTCTGTATTTTGTGTGTACCTTATTCATGTTGTTCCTCTCTCCTTGTCCACTCCTCTCTCACAAAGATTAGGCCACTAAGGGATATTGTAGAGGCAATCCTTAGCCAGACATGGGTTAAACCGGCTGGCCTTTGAAACTTTCATCCACCTCTGAGATTCTGAGATTTCCCTTCTGTCTGCCAACAATATTTTCTCCTGAGTTCTTGGAGGCCAGAGTAGGGGAAAAGTAGTTAGCAGAAATGGACAGGGGTTCTTCCAGGAGGGGAATAGGATGGGGACCTTCCCCTAAGAAAATAGTATTGAAAAGCCTAGAGGCCTCAAATAGGCTTTTTAAAAAATACATATTTTAAATTTTATTTTGTTAAATATTTCCCAAATACATGTAAAATAATTTTTAACAATTCTTTTTTTTAAACTTTTGAGTTCTAAATTCTCTTCTTCCCTCTTGCCCCCATCCTCTTCTTGAGAAGGTAAGCGATTTGGTACTAATTATTCATGTGAAGTTATGTAAAACATATTTCCGTATTAGCCATGTTGTAAAAGAAAACAGAAAGAAATGAAATTTAAAAAAAAAAGGAAAAAAAGTATGCTTTAATTTGCATGCAGAGTTCATCAATGGAGCAGCTAGGTGGTGCAGTGGATAGAGCACTGACCCTGGAGTCAGGAGGACCTGAGTTCAAATATTTTCTCAGACACATGATACTCACTAGCTGTGTGATCCTGGGTAAGTCACTTAACCCCAATTGCCTTGTGAAAAACAAACAAACAAACAAACAAAAAAGAGTTCATCAGTTCCGTCTTAGGAGGTAAATAGCGTTTTTCATCGTGGGTCTTTTGGAACTGCTTTGGAGCATTGTATTGATCAAGGTAGATAAGTCTTTCACAGTTGATCATTCTCACAATTTTGCTCTTACTATGTACAATGTTCTGCTTGGTTCTGCTCACTTCACTTTGTATCAATTCATATAAGTCTTACAGAATAGTAGTATTCCATCACAATCACATGCCACAGCTTGTTTAGCCATTCCCCAATTTTTGGGCATCCCTTCAATTTCCAGTTCTTTTCCACCACAAAAGAGCTGCTATAAATATCTTTGGACCAATAGATCCTTTCCCCTTTTCTTTGATCTCTTTGGGATACTGACCTACTAGTGCTATTGCTGAGTCAAAGGGTATGCACAGTTTTATAGCTCTTGGCCTCAAAGACTTTTGAAATGAAAACAACAGTCTCTAGAAGTCTGGGGAGTGAGGAAGAGAGGATTGTAAGTATGACGGGGATGCTATTCTAGGTGGACATCTTGATTCTAGCTCTCTTCTTGATGTGCAGGTTGAATCATATCACTGTGCAGCTCTACCTACAGATCCTGCTGTTGAAATACAGCTTCCCCAGAAAGATAGGCAAGAGCCTGAGGGATCTAGTGAGTGCTTTGCAAATACATAGACCGATGTTATTTGAACAGCTACACAAAATACAACTGAGCTGGGTTGACCAGAACAAAAAAAAAAAGGCCCTGCCCAGCACTGGGCCTGCAGCATCAGGCTATTACTATACCCCACACAGTCACAGTCAGACCACCTCTAATCCAAGTATAGACATTTGTTGAGGATTGATGCCCCTCAGAAGTGGGCTAGGTTCAAAGAGGAACCAGCAACTTTAGTGAAAGCAAGATGGATTTTTTACAGGGTAAAGATGCAATTACATAACAGAAATTATGAATATTAAGAAGACAGGAGGGGTTTATTAAGGGGTTAGGCAATAGGGGAGGGGACCTTCTATGGTTTGGTGGTCAAATATCCTGGTTGCGCTGTTTTCTGATTGACTATCTATTGTGTCCTGTCTGGTAAAGATGGATTGTTAGGTATTGTGGTCCTGTCTTAGACTAAATGAATGATGTGATTATGGTTGAGCACAAGGACCCACCTGTTAAATATGTGAATTGGATCTGGGGGCAGTGGCTATCCAGGGGTAGTGGCTGTATTGAGTCTGGGGGGCCTGAGGTATGGTTTAAGCCAGATTGTGTGCTTAAATCAGGACATGCCTGATGTTCAGTGGGGCCCATAAAGAAGTTAGAATGTTGGGGCTCGGGGCAGCTTTATTAGGATTCCGTCACTAGACACAAGGGTTTTGTTTGCTTCCTTATCATTCTCTGTACTACATGAAACATAGAAACGACAGACAAGAGAAGCATGAGTTCAACTGGTTCAATCTCCAGGCCCCTGGCTACTTATTCTTAGCAGCAAGCTTCACAGTGCTGCTATGTTCAGGCTGGTTTGTAATGATGCAGCAGGACTTTCTTGGTATCCTTGGCTCTTGGCTCTCGAAAGTAATAGCAGAAACCACTCAGTCCTTGCCCTTACTATTAGGCAAGAGCCCACCTAAAGGATCCAATATGATTCTCTTCCGTTCAATGAATATATTAAGTACTGCATTCAGACACTGTGCTATATTCAGGGGAAAGAGACACCAAGATAGGGTCTGTGTTTTAATGTGATTTGCTATGTGGTATCAGGTTAAGAAACATAAATAAATACATAGTATTATGTGATGAGTGCATTTAAGGAGGCCCAAATATATTGCCAGATATAGGAGGCCTGAGTGTAACACAAGTCCTTTCATGTGAGAGGGAACATTCATGCTTTGGTGAAAGGGAAGCATGAGATATGGCCTGAGTACCACCCAGGTAGGAGTGAGGGTCAAACCGGTCCAAACTCTTGTTATGTTCTGAGATCATCTCAAACAGAGTCAGCAAGGCTCTATCTTAGGCCTTGATATGGGGCATTCTACAGTGAAAGAAGTGTTTGATGAAAGGGGTGTTTTCAGGCAGTGAGGTAAAGACATGAACCCTTCACCTTCTGGGGACTACCCCCAAGGCATGTGTTTTTCATCAGGGAGTAGTTCCACTGAGCCAAGAGGGTAATTACAGATGCAAGAGTTGCCCCTTCCCCTTACTTAACCTCAAGGTTCTTCTAACATCACTGGCCCCTGAGTCTCCCATCCAAATTGCCTCTCTTCTCCCCTGGAGTTTGTGGGTTATTTCTTGGTAACTGTTTTAAGAAAAGTATATATTATCAGACTTAATGTTTTCTTATAAAGAACTCTATGCAGATGTGTGTTTTCAGTAATCTCTAGAGAAAGATTACCATTTTTGGTGGTTGTGGGAACCTAACCCCCTATTTTCCATAGGTTTGATGTATCAAACGTATGTTTTTTTTTATATATTCATGCCCTTTTCTAGGAACATCACCCTTGCAAAAGTTGAGGATTGATTGTAGATGTAATTAAAAGGGAAAATCAGGGAAACTACTTTACTAAAATTTAGCATAGACAATGAATTAATATAAAATTTTTTTATAAGTTTCACTGATAAAGACCTCATTTCTCAAATATATAGGGAATTGAGTTAAATTTATAAAACTAAAAGCCATTCCTCAATTGATAAACAGTTAAAGGCAATTTTTCAGGTAAAGAAATTGAAGCTATCTATAGTTATGTAAAAAAATGCTCTAAGTCACTATTGATTAGAGAAATTCAAATTAAAACAATTCGGGTACCACCTCATACCTATCATCCTGGCTAACATTACAGAAAAGGGAAATGACAAATGTTGGAGGGGATGTGGAAAAATTGGGACACTGTTGAACTGTTGGTAGAGTTGTGAAACTAGTCCAATCATTCTGGAGAACAATTTGGAACTATATTCAAAGGGCTATAAAACTGTGTATATGCTTTGACCCAGCAATAACAGTACTAGGTCTGTATCCCAAAGAGATAAAAGAAAAAAGGATAAGGACCTATTTGTACAAAAAAATATTTATAGCAGTATTTTTTTGTGGTGGCAAAGAATTGGAAATTGAGGAGATGCCCATTAATTGGGGGATTACTGAACATAGTTGTAGTATATGGTTGTAATGGAATACTATTGGGCTATAAAAAATGAAATGATTTCAGGAAAACCTGGAAAGACCTATATGAACTAATGCAAAGTGAAGTGAGCAGAACCAGGAGGTCATTGTACACAGTAATACCAATATTGTAACAATGATCAACTGTGAAAGACTTAGCTACTCTAATCAATGAAATGATCCAAGCCAATTCTAAAGGACCCATGATAAAAAAGGCTATCCATATCCAGAGATAGAACTGATGAACTCTGAGTGTAAATTGAAGTACATTTTTAAACTTCTTTATTTTTGTTGTTTTTTTTTGCAACATGTTGATGTGGAATATGTTCTGCCTGACTTCACATGAATAATTGATATTATATTATTTGCCTTTTCAGTGGGTGGGGGAGGGGCTGAAAGGAGGGGAAAAATTTGGAACACAAAAAAATTTTTAAAAAAGAATGTTAAAAATAAGTAATAAATTCTAAAAGCAGAAAGCACACATATATACATACACACCCCCAGAGGAAGGCCCCTTTTTTGAAGAAGAGGTAAATGTTTTATTTTCTTCCTTCTGAAAGGAAGGACACAGAGGACAAGTCAATTCATTTCTTTCTTTGGCTTCCCTTCTCACCAATATTTTGCACTCCCTCCCTGGGGATATCATGATCAGCCTTTTCTATTATACAGAATTCAGTCCTACATGACAAATGCTTGACTACAGTTAAGTGTAACTGTGGGCAAAATTGTCACTGCTAACAATTCAGGCCAAGAGAAACCCATGAATACCTACTTGGAAGGAAAAATGTCATCTTGTAGGAAAAGGTTTTTTTTTTTTGCCATTTTTGTTGTTCTCTATGTTTCCCCACTCTAGGGAACCTAGGGATCTTTTTGGAAAAAAAATAAATAAAGGTCAGTTTTAGGACAAGTTCTGCCTACATTAGGTGTCAAAAAGCCTTGTGAGGGGGATGGCCACTGGTAGAAAGCTTGTAGCAACTTGCTGCCCAGTGAAGAGATAAATTATTTTGAAGCAATCCTACCTTTATTATAGCTGTAGAGCTACAAAAATGTCCATAGGCCATTCTGCCTAGAGATTAGATTAGCTAGAAGGAACCTTAGACCTAGTTAAACCTTCTTCTTTTTCATGTAGGGGACTGATTAAAGGAATTCTCTGATCCACTTGGTGAGCCCACCAGACAGGAAATATTCATATGAGACTTTGCATCTTTGTGTGGAGGGTAGAGACATAGCCATTAGTATTTACTGGAGGATGGTTTCACTTATAGGGGCCCCTGCTTTTGTGGGATGGGCTACTTAGGAGAAGCCATCCTTTTGTGTTTGGTTATAAAAAAGAACCCGCAGATGCTTTGGAGTTCCTTTTCCTTATTCTTCCAGAGAGATGCTGAAAGGCCAGCAGAGGCAAGAATGGACCTAGGACCCTGGTGGGGGTAGGCCCTGCAGGACTTCTTGATTATTGCCTTGTGACAGGATCATCCAGCTCTCCTGCTAGAAGGTTTCCTAGGTAATGTCTAGCTCCTGGGCCCAGCCCCAGAGAACCTCTTACCCATATGAGAGCAGAATCACCATATCACAATCATCACCATCCTCATCATCAGTGTCATCATATGTATATGTATGTATATATATATATATATATATATATATATATATACACATATACTTTACATATGTGTGTGTATGTTCTCATCTGATTTGGCTAATTAATCAGCCAATAAACATGTATCAAGCACTTAGAATTTCCAGTCACTGTGCTGAATAGTTGGGATACAAAAAAAAAAAGGAATCTCTTCAACAATACTCTCCTGGAATCTAGTCTTCTAATAAGAAAAAGAGGAAAGTTTTGTGTATCATCAAGCTCAGCAGTTAGCCTCACAAGTAGCTCCAGGCATGAGACTGGGAATCTGGTCTTCTATGAAAAGAAGAAGGATATATTGGACAACATATCTCTTGAAGAGATAAAAGATTGTGCATGTGTTCCCTTGTCCTGGGAACAGCAGTAGCAAGGGACTAGAGCCACGCTATGGGGAACAAAGGACTGTACTTCCACTATTTCCATGGGCTCAATGGGAAGTGGGGATACTTGTATAGCTGTTTTGAGTGTATTTCCTTTCCAAAGGAGTTCAAGCCCTCAAAGAAGTATCATAAGGCTAGGAGTCTACATGGTTCTCTGTGGGATAGAAGGACTCTGGAATATCAAGTTGGTATCTCTCCAGGAACCCCAAGTTCATTTCCCTTCAGAGAGAACACCAAAGCGAAGGTTGTGGTAAGAATCTGAAGAACTTTAGAACTCTAGGGTAAGTAGGAGTTGGCATAGAGAGGGAGAGAAACTGTTTTCATTATTTATGAACTATTGTGAGTCCTTTATGTGTTTTCTGCATTGGCTCATGACTCTAGTGAGTAATTTGTGCTTTCTATATTTTGAGTGCAGTGGAGTAAAGGCTTTCCTGTGCCTGATATATGCATTATTACCTTGATTGCTTATACAGGATCTGGGGTGCTATTTTACTTGCATAAATGGAGACATAGTCATGAGTTACATTCAGAGGTTTTCCCAGAGCACACTTGGGTAGGTTCATAAAAAACTAAAGAGTGAGTAATTTGGGGGTTAACCTTGAAGCTTCAACTTGGTCTGTGTTAGTACAGGATTTGGGTGTGTAGGATCATAGATTACATACAAATGAAGAAAATGAGATCCAGGGAAGGTGAAGTGTCTTCTCAAGGTTGCAATCTTGGGATATTCTACCATCTTTCTAGTTATATTAGTTTTTATAGGTATTAAACTACCTAATTAAACTTTATAACCTTTCTATTTATTCAACATCATTTGTTGTATTTATTCAACATTTTAAGTCAACTAAAATATTTAATAACCACCTATATTTTTAGTCAGTTAATAATAATATTAAGTGCTTCCTATGTGCCAGATATTGTGTTAAGTGCTGAGGACACAAAGAAAGGCATTAATATTCCCTGTCCCCAAGGAGCTCACATTCTCATAGAGAAGATAATATGAAAATACATAGATAGATTTAAGACTCACACAGGCTAGATAAAAGGCAACCACAGAAGAGAAGGCTCTAACAGGTGTGTGGGGGGAGATCAGGAAAGCCTTTCTTGCAGAAGGTAGCATTTGGGTTGAGTCTTGAAAGAAGTCAAGGATTCGAAGAAGTGGAAGTGATGAGAAAACACATCAGGCATGGCAGGATTTCAAGTTCAAAGGCATAGAGACAGAAGAAGTATCTTGTGGGAGGCACCTTGCTACACTTTGAGAATACAAAGAGAAAAGTGAAATGGTCCCTGCCATCAGGGAGCTTACATACTCCTGGAATTTTTGTGTGTGTGTTTTTTTTTTAGCTGCTAGGAAAGTCAGAAAAACAGATCAACGTTTAGTACCGCCAAGTGATAACTGAAATTGTCAGATAATAACTGAGGTAGAAGGAAGAATTAAAAAGGCACAAAAAGAAGGGTAGTCCAAGTCATTGGAGATGCAAAAGACAATGTTCTCCTACCAGATTACTAGAATGTGTGGCAAAATGACAGACAGAAGAGTTAGATGCAAAAAGACACTAGGAAAAGGGTGTGGTGAATGGATAAAGGTTATAGGAAATTTTGAATAGTTGAAAGTCCCAATGCAGTGGAGTCTGGACTTGTTTTCCTTTGCCCCTTCTCCCTCTGAATCTCCTAGCTTTCACAGAACTGCTGGAAAAATGGATCCCCAGTTTCCTTCTTTCCACTTGTTCTCCTTTACCTTCCCTATTTCTAATTTCCAAAGGTTAATGATAGCAAGATGGAAGGTCCATGAGCTAGCTGCCAATTTGGAGATATGCCGGACAGAGCCAAACAGTACAGCATGGGAGGAACATTATCACCCTCCCAGCCCCTCATCTCTCCCATTGTTCCAGTTTGGCTCTTCTGAGAAATTCAGAGTTTGGGATGAGATCATTCATTATGAGCTAAGTTGGGAAAGGTGGGGAAATTTCTAAATCAAATGTTAGCATCTGAGGGAGGGCTCCGGAAACCAGAAATAAAGAATTGCCGAACATCAGAATACATGCCATTTATCTCCTAAACACTCTATTGATTTATACCCATACAGTTTACCTTTGGCCAAGGGCTCCTGAACTCTATTTGTATTGATTGCACCATAGCTAACAAGATAGATGTAATAGATGGCAGCTGTCCAAATCCTCATATTAAAGGATTGGGGTGTATGTAAACCAGACATACGTGTTATTAGTCCAACTCAACACTTGTTCACTGCAACAATGCTGTTTGGTGTCTGCCCACCAGAAAAACAGAAAAAATAAATGAGAGGGAGCCAGGGAAGCTCTAGAGTGGACTGGCCAGGTGTATAGAGAGAACCTGAGAACCTACATTCCCAACGTGGTTTGGGTTTCTGGTTTCAGAAGCCTGTCCTATTTTGGTCCTTCCCAGCATGGTAACTAAAGATGACTGTCTTGAATGTTTAGGATAATATTTGTTCAGACAATAGGGCTCACAGTGGGGGAAGCTGGAGAGGAATAGCATTTCTTCTGGGAAATATAACCTCCCTGCTGCTTCCTCACTACATTTCTTAGAATAATAGTTCTGAAACGAGAAGAGACCAGCCCACATCCCTTTCATCAAGAGATGATATTGCTATGATCAACCTTCAGGAGTGGTGTCCTGCCATGATGGTCTCAAACTAGGTACCATAACTCATGACTGCCCTTAGACATTCTCAAAGGAGAAATTCTACACTATTTTTAATCTTTCTGTTGGTGCTAAATAACATAGTCTTCCCCTTGAAGGCACTGAGAAAGATAAGCTTGTTTTATCACTGTATGGAACTTTGTATGTAATAGACCCTTAATAAATATTTGCTGCCTAAGTACTGCTGCCCTGTTGTAGCATAAAGAGTGAAGTTAATGGCACAAATGAAATGAGTCTGGTCCTTCTTATTCTAAGTGTCAGTCAATCATAGAATTGTAAATTTAGAGATAGAAGGGACTTAAAGGCTATTGATTCCAGTTCCCTAATTTTATAGATTGTGGAAACCATCAATTAACAAGTACTTATTAAGTGCCTATACTGTGCTAGATGCTGGAGATAAAAAGCTGGAACAGTCCCTACCTCCAAGGATCTTATATTCTTATGGGAGAGACAACACAGCATACATACATACATACATACATACATATATATATATATATATATATATATATATATATATATATATATACACACACACACACATAAACCTTTAAGAGCTATCTAAAATGCTGTTATTATTATTACTAGTATATTTTAAAAAAGATACAGAATGACTTTTCTTTTTTGGGGGGTACTATCAGCCAAGGAAAGCAGGAAAAGTTTCATGCAGAAAATGGCACTTGAGTTGGGCCTCGAAAAAAGGTAGGGGTGGGGCAGCTAGGTGGTGCAGTGGCTAGAGCTCCAGCCTTGGATCAGGAGGACCGGAGTTCAAATCTGAACTCAGACACTTGACACTTACTACTGTGTGACCTTGGCCAAGTCACTTAACCTCAATTGCCTCACGAAAGAAAGAAAGAAAGAAGGAAGGAAGGAAGGAAGCTCGGGGTTCTAAGAGGCAGAGGGGAGAAGGGAGAGCATTTTAGGCATGGAAGATGGCTGGTGCGAAGGGAGGGAAATGGGAGATGCAATGGAATACATGAGAAATAGCAAGCAAGTCAATGGGGCTGGACTTATAGCATTCATGAGAGGAAATAATGTATATGGATGAAAAGATAGGTAGAGGCCAGGTTGGGAAGAATACCTCATTCCTCTCCCCTTCTCCTTCATTATGTCTATTTGGATGCTTGAGACTTCTTCTCAATGACTTCCTTTAGCTCATCACACAAATTGTGTTCCTGTGGGATCTAATGCTCCTGCCACCCTACCCAAATTCTCTCTTGACCAATCCACACACATCTTCTCTTCCATCAATGACAGCAGGCCTTTATTCTTATTCTTAAATTCAGTTCAATCCAACCAACCATAAAGAGCCAACAATGTGCAAAGCACTCTCAAATTTGACACAGACCTTACCTTCAAGGATCCTACATTTGAATGAGGGTAGGATCCAGGGGAAGGTTTTATCATGTACACGTATAAAGTATGATACAATAGCAAACGTGATGAGACCAAAGGAGAACTCCAGGTGAAGGTACTCTAGAAAAATGTGCAGAGGGAGCAACAACTTTGAGCTGGGGGAAGACTTTTCTTCAAACAATCCTTCCTAAAATGTTGAGCTAGCCCACAGTAAGCTGGCTAGCCAGCAGAAATAGTCATAGGTGCTGGTTTCCTTTCAGCTGTAACATTAAGAGGGATTGGAGCTGAATAGTCAGTTGTGACTAGGTTTGCCATCCTCTTGACAGTCTGTTAACCTGGGTCAGGGGAGAAACCAAGAATGAAAAGCATCCTTCTGCCTGACTGTTGGGTTTAAACCCGACAGCTTCCTTCTTTCAATTCCAAGAGCCTGGCAAGTAGATGTCCAGCACTTGATACAAAAGGTATGTTCCCTGAAAAACCAAATATTAAAATTTTCTTAATTGAATAATACTTAAAATGGATTGGAGCATCTCACTGTGCCATGGAACTCAGATAAGAATCAATCTATAAAGCATGTCATTATCACCTAATTGATTGAGAAGAGCAGAGCTATGAAGTAGCAAGAGTCTGTCTTGAGTCAGAGGACCTGAATTTAAATTCTGACTTTGCTACTTATTACCAATAGAATCTTAGGCAAATTACTTCACCTCTCTGAGAAGAGCTCTGGATTTGGAATCAGTGACCCTAGATTTAATAATAATAGCTAGCTTTTATATATGGCCTTAAGGTTTGGAAAGCACTTACAAATATTATCTCATTTGATTCTCACAATAATGCTGGGAGGTAGGTGCTATTATTATCCCCATTTTACAGATGAGGAAAATGAGACATGAAGAGGTCAAAGTGACTTGTCCAGGGTTGCACAGCTAGTAAGTGTCTGAAGCAGGATTTAAACTCAGATCTTCTTGATTCCAGATCTATCATTCCATCTAATGTGCCACCTAGCTTCCTATTTTAAATCCTATCTCTACTATTTAATACCTCTGTGACCTTGGATAAGTTATTTAATATCTCTGGCTTCAGGGACCATGTTTTTTCCTTTCATTGTATCCCTCCTCCTTCAAACATAGTGGGCACTTAATAAATGAATAAATGCTTATTGACAACTGACTGTTTCCTCATCTGTAAAATAAGGGAGTAGGACAGAGTGACCTCTGAGGTCCCTTCTGGCTCTGAACATGTTTCCTTACCTGTAAAATGTGAAGGTTGGGCTAGAAGATGACCTCTGAGGCCCATTCTTGCTCTAAATCTGTGATCCACTTGAAAATCCAGATTTTTCTTAAATAAGGCACACCCACATTGCGTAGTACTCTTTAAGCATTACACACGCACACACTCTCTGTCTCACGCATACACAAGTTATCCTCCTCTAATGATTGAGATTAAGGGCCACGTTGCTTGATAGCCTCAAGCCACACATGCCGATGACTGGAATTTGACCTACTTTGCTTCCCAATTGAAAGTGCTTCTCAAAAAGTCTACTAGCCTATGGTGCTGGTTCCCTTGCCATTCACTTCTCCTTCCCTGGGACAGTTATGTCTAACTCAAATCTAAATGGGGGCCACTAAATCTTACCTAAGAAAGCCACATGTTAGCATTACCTATTTTCATTGCATTTTTATTTATTTTGTCAAATATTTCCCAATTGTTTTCTAATCTGGTTCAGGCTAGGCCATGTATTTGACACTTCTGCTCTGGGCAGCATTTCTAGACTATCTCCTCAAAAGCAGGTCATGGACAGCCTAGACCTACAGTGGGGACTGGGGATCTATCCCAGAAATCCCATTGACTACATGGTGGTCTTATACAACACACTTGCCCATTCTTTGCTTCAATTTGTTCTTGATATTAGGTCCCCCTTTCACTTATATGTAGCTTACACAGTGGAATGTTATTTTATTTTTGCTCTTTTGTTGTTCATCTTTTGTTCTCAAAGAGGACCAATGACATCAGGAGGATGTGGTCTTGACGGACTGGGAAATTAGATTTAAGTGCAAAGTCATCAGCCTCACTGTCTTCTCTAGAGTCATCAGTGTCCAATGGGAGGACAAAAGTCAAAACAACTGGTGATGGTCCATTGATATGGTGGGTGATCTTGGCCTTTCTGATTTATATCGTTCCCAGGTCTTAATTTGTCTTAGGCAATGCCCATTGAATGACTAAGGGATAGATAAGAATTGAGACAAAAGATGGCCTAATTTACCATGGCAAAAATATCAGTCTGGGAGGAGATGACCCTTTAAGCTTCTGGCCTGAACAGAAAACAACTGCTATTTACACTCATTCTAATCAATCAAAACCTCAACAATGAGCCAGAGGCTTGGGCTGGGGGTTGTTATGGGCCATTCTGTGAAAGCAGGAGTGATATGGGTTTAAAGGGTAGTCAAGAAGCTCCATTTGAAACACAATGGGCTTTTTTTAAAGCCTGTTTTTTCAGAGCTAGATTTCAAGAAATCACAAATGAAAACTGCACAGGACGAAAAGTAAATTGTCCCAGCTTTTGGAAAAAAAATAATAAAAATTTTAAAATAAATAAAACAATAAATATAATAAATAATAAAATAAAACAACAAATGTATGTATGTGTATGTGTGTATGTGTATATATATGTATATACATATATATATGTACATGTACATGTACTACACACACACACTTCTAATTTGGCAGTGAAAATAAGCCCTTGACCAGAGGCCCAGAACCTGAAAGGAATCCAGATGATCATAAAGGAAGCCAATATGGTTTTTTTTCCTGTTCTTTTTTGTGTGAGTTGATGTAGGCACTTGGGAAGAGGGGAGAGTAGATGGAAAGATGGAGAGACACTGAGGGCAAGCAGTCAGCTATAGTCCTTAGCCTTGCAAGGGGTTCTTAACCTATTTTTGTGCCACGGACTCCTTTAGCAGTCTGGTAAAGTCTATGGACTCTTTGTCAGAATGATATTTTTTAATGCATAAAAAAAACCCCAAACACATAGGGTTATAATGGAAACCTTACATTGAATTTTTTTTGTGGACCTTGGGTTAAGAACTCAAGGAACGTGGGGAGAAACAAAGTGAAGTAAGGTAATTAGAAGGAGTCATATTAAGATGAACATTTTTATGAATAAGAAAACAGATTTTTTTTAATATATAATATAAACATCCAAGGTCACAAATGCACACCACATAGTAGCTGATCAGTAAACATCTATTGACTTGACTTATTTGACTGGACATAGCTGGACATGGTGATCATTAGGTCAATCCAACAATTTTCAGCGTTTTTGGGGAAAAAATTAATGGCTAATAATAATAGCTAACATTTATATAGAGCTACAAGTTACAACCCTGTTAAGTAAGTGCTATTTTTACTTACATTTTACAACTAAAGAAACTGAGGCTGATAGAGAAATGACTTGTTTACTAAGTGTCTGAGGCACGATCCACTAGGCAACCCCGTTACCTAAAATTAAACATGTGTTCATTTCTTTACTACACAATTGGTTGTGTATATTCCTAGGTCACCCTTTTTAAAAATTCCCAACTATGCCTTCTTCTTAGGTTTAAGATTTGCTCTTAACTATAGTACTACAACACATTTAATGCAAGATAGTTGTAATGGAGGGAGGTATTATTTCTCCCGTATGAACTCATAGAAGACATCTCTACAAAGGTCCTCGACAACATAATTCCAAAATTCCTCCCCTGACTCTATCCTGATGCTGGCAAGAAAGTAAGAACTTTCATTTTTTTTATTATACCTCCTGGCTTGTTCCATAGTTTTCCCTGGCCAGAGAATTCATCTCCAAGTGGCCAAACAAATGCCCCATTGCTATGCACCAATGTCAAGAAATACACAGGAAGGCCTCCCTGGTGTTCCATGGGTTTCCTCTGGAGCAGAGATTTCTAACACCCTGTAGATGGCCAGTATGCTGCCTGCAACTCTCCCTAGTACACCTGGACCAGCTTAAAATATAATTGTGAAATATTTGACAAAATAAATAAAAATACAATAAAACATGTAATGTTAATTTGTGATTTTCTAAGTCAATATGTAGAGCAGCTAGGTGGCATAGTGGATAGATCACCCAGCCTATAGTCAGGAATATTCGTCTTCCTTAGTTCAAAACTGGCCTCAGACACTTTATTAAATGTGTGATGCTAGGCAAGTCACTTAACTCTTTTTGCCTCAGTTTCCTCCTCTGTAAAATCAGCTGGAAAAGGAAATGGCAAACCATTCTAGTACATCTGCCAAGAAAACCCCAAGTGGAGTCTTGAAAAGTTGGATACAATTGGACAACAACAACAACCAGAAGGGATCTTTAGGTACAATTTATTGTCTCCCCCATTCCCCTCCCCCCAACTGTTTCTATTTGGATTTGAGGTCACTGCCTTGGGGTATTTACAGGAGGACTTATAAAAGAGTTATCCCAGAGGTGAATGGGTAAGTTCCCTGAGAGACTATCTCATTTCTGCATTTATCTCCAGCACCAACCAGAGGGCCTGGCTCATAGTAGGTACCTAATATATACTTGCTGATAGAGTGATGGATTAACAAGATCCCCCACAGGTCAGAGCTTCTCAGATGTAGCTTACTATTGCAGCCTTTGCCCAAATTAGGAAAAGTATACTATGTAATTTTAGATTTTTGAAGGAAAGCCCTCAGCTCCTTGTTATAATTGTATTTTCATTTCAAAGGTATTTTGAAGATTCTTTCTGTACTATTTCTTCCCATAGTCCATACCTTAACCTGAAAGTCTTTCCCTTGCTCTAGGAGGGTACATTCTGTCTCTTCAGGGCTGTTTCCTGTTAAGTCTTCATTTTCCTTATTATGGTTTATATTGTGTTAAATGGCTTACTTTTAGCATCTCTTCTGAAGCCTTTGAGGCCATCTCTTCATTTTTGTCTCTTCAACCAGACACAGTCAGTCCAGGCTTCTTAAGCCGTAACTGCTTACAGCTTCTCAACTGAACGTTTGCCAGCTTGTCCTCCCCAGATCACTATTGAGTTGGGATTAATGAAGCAGTCACCTCCTCAAAAAGGAGATTAGGCCCCCAAGTGACAGAAATGAAGTTGACTAATCAGGGCTGTCAGGAGAGCCACGGTCTCTGGGCTCATCCCCCGGATTAAGAATTAGCAGGAAAAAATAGAGGAGTTTAGTGACTCTATCACAATCCATCCCAAAGCTATTGTTGCTGCTCTAGGAGGGTTATTGACAGCTTTGGAAATGGCCATGGGATTAGAGGCACAAAGATGTCGTGCAGAGAGCATATCTTTGGAACCAGGATGACCATGCTTTACATGCCGCCCCTGCCATATGCTGGTCCTGGCAAGTCACTTAACGTCCAGTACTTCCAGACAACTCTGTGATTATCAGCTGCCTTGTAGCAGCTGGATTCCTTACGTCAATAAAATTAGAGGTCTAGTTGGAGGAGAAAAAAAAGGCCATTGGCTGGCTCAGGATGAATACTAATTGATGCCAAGTTAGTAGAAAAGACAAATGAAGTCCCTATAACATCATTATTCATTAATATTGTTGTTACTACCGTCTTCCATTGAAAGCTTGCTCTGCTGCTTCCTCGTGGCATAAATATGACCCTGGCCTCTCCCAGTCTGTGTCATCAGAGTCCAAGTTCTGGTAGGTCTTGCCAAGGTGTAAAGGCCTTGAGAATGGACTCAGTCATAGACAATATGGCAGCTGGATGGCTCATTGGATAGTGATAGACTTGCAATCAAAAAGACCTGACTGCAAATCTCATCTTAGACACTGGCTGAGTGATTCTGGGCGAGCCACTACTTTGCCTTGCATTCTTCAACTGTAAAATGTGGATGTAACAACACCTCCCATACAAGTTTACTGTAAGAATCAAATGAAATTTATACACACACACACACACACACACACATACATATATATGTAGTGGATATATATATATATATATATACTAAACGTATATATTTACAATAAATATAGCATATATAAGTATATGATAGAAAAAATCCATGTAATGGATATGTACTAAATATGTTTATACATAAATATATGATATACAAATATATAAATATATAATAACATACTATATCTATACATACACACATACACATACATACATATACCCTTTCCCCTTTCCCCTCCCTTTCTGCTAAGTGGTACAGGATGAAGCACCAGGCCTAGATTAAGGAAGACTCGTCTTCCTGAGTTCAAATCTAGCCTCAGATAATTACTAGCTGTATAGCCGTGTGACCCTGGGCAAGTCACTTAATGCTATTTGCCTCAGTTTCCTCATCTGTAAAATAAGCTGGAGAAGTAAATGGAAAACCACTCCAGTATCTTTGCCAAGAAGATCCCAAATGGGGTCATGAAGAGTTGGACATGACTGAAAACAACACACACACACACACACACACACACACACACACACACACACTTACATGTGAATGTGCATATACATCTATGCACACATGTACACATATAACATACATAACATACCTATATGTGTATATTAAAACATGACTTTACAAAACTTAAAACACCGTATTTACATTAGCTGTTATTATTGTTGTTGTTCAAGGATGAGTCTAGCCAAGCTTAGGGAGGATCATTACAAGAAAGTTAGTCACCAAGTGATAAATATTTTTGACCACAGCAACTCCAGAAATTATCCATTAAAATGTGGAAGGGTTGCTATTGTGTAGGTGGAGGGAGGACACACACTAATGACATCATGACTGGCAAAAAGAAATCAATCAGGCTGGTATAGATGGGAAAGCCAGGAGACATCCTTTCTAAGCACTGTGCTAAGCATTAGGGATACAAGTAGAAAAAAGTGGGACAATCCCTGCTTTCTAGGAGCTATTATTCTAATGGGGGGACATAAACTTAGAATAAAAAAAATCTAAGTTGTAGGGCAGATGGAAAGGCCCCAGAAAGGCAGCATTGGGGAAGGTGGCAAAAGGAAAGGTAGATATTGCAGACAATTAATACTCCAGAACACATAGAAATAGGGCCACAGAGCCATACACAAGGATCCTTGTAGGCCACAAGATGACTTAGTTTTAAAATGTAATATTATCTATGTTTTATTGTGGTTTTTTTTTTGTTAGATAACTTCCAATTACAACTTAATCTGATTTGGGCCCCTTTTGGTCTCGTGTCTGACACCTCTGCTCCAGGAGTTAAGAGAAAGGAGACATCAGCAAAGATTTTGCCAAGTAGATGGCATATGAGTTGTCTTGGATGGTAGGAATGCAATTTGTTTTGCTGGTGTGAGGGTGATAGATAGATAGAGGATATAATTAAGCATTTACTATGTGCCAGGTATTAGGCAGCTAGATGTCTCAGTGGATGGAGTGTCAGGCTTGGAGTCACGAAGACTCCTCTTCCTGAGTTCAAATCTGGCCTCAGATACTTACTAGCTGTGTGACCCTGGGCAAGTCACTTAACCCTGTTTGCCTCAGTTTCCTTATCTGTAAAATGAGCTAGAGAAGGAAATGGCAAACTGCTCTAATATCTTTGACAAGAAAACAGCAAATGGGGTCACAAAGGGTGAAGACACAACTGAAAAAAAAAACCCAAAACCCCAACCGCAATGACAAACAACATAATGTTCCAGATACTGTGCTAAGATCTGGGAAGACAAATAAAAAGACAGCCTCTATCCTCAGGAAGTCTACATTCCAAAGGGCAGCACCTCCAAAGTAAGGCACAGCTGGGACGGCTTTCTCTGGATCCTAGGGTCTGTTCCCTCTGGCTCCATGTTTCCCTCTTGGATCAGGCCTGAATCAGGCAGAGTGCAAGGTCAGATGGAATAAAGGAGTTGGCAGGAAAGGGAGAACAAGTTAGCTTTTTGTGTGTTTGTTTTGGAACGAGTGGGAAATAAGGTGATGCAGGTGATGACATGCATGAAGATCCTGAATGCCAAGCTAAGGAACTGAGATTTTTATCCAGTAGCAATAGGGAGGAATTGGAAGTTTTTTTTTTCTTTTCCTCAACAGGCAAGTGACATAATGAAATCTCTGTTATAAAGTGACTGCTCTCAATTTCCATTTTATAGAGAAGCATAAGATTATAAGAATTAGAGCTGAAAGGAATCATGGATCTTATCTGCTACAGTCCTCTAATTTTACAAATGAAATAACCGATCCTGTCTAGTCTGCACTTCTGACTCTCCTGTACTTTTTCTACAATGCTCTTTGGACTTCACATACTAGAAGTATTCTCTGTCCTTGTGGCCTCTCTCTCCGATTGCTTCCTCTCATGACCTTCATTTTAAGAATGCCTCCCAGGCTGGCCATGTCTTCATTCCTCATGCAGACTCCTAGACTCTCTTTCCCCTCACCCCTCCCTCCCATAGTATCTTCATCCTCCTACCTCCTTTTCATTATCCTTTTATGTGTTGTCTTCCTCCATTAGAATGTAAGCTCCTTGAGGGCAGGGACTTTCTTTCTGCTTGAATTTATATTCTCAGCACTAGGTTTAACGGTATTTAGTTTAGTAAGAGTTTAAAAAATGCTTATTGTTGACTTATTGACTAATGCCCAGTAGAATTAGGTAACCTGCCCAAAGGCAATCAGAAAGTAAACACAGTGGCCAAGCTGGAACTGGAGCCTGAATTCTATGATTAGCAGAAGCTCAGAAAGGGTTAGGTGACTCCCACAAGAAAATTCAGCTTGAGTAAGAACTAGTCTCATTAGGGCAAGTTCATTGTCTCTTAGAGCTCACCTCACCTCCAATTCCAATCTCTGTGCCTGTGCACAGAATCTTCCCTGTGCCTGGAATGCAGATGTTCCTCTCTTGTGCCACTTAAAATCCCCAGTTTTCTTTGAGCCTGAGCTTGAGTGTGTGAAGCCTTTCCTGACCCTCAAGGTTCTTCCCAACCAAAATTACCTTGTACATGTTTATTGTGTATATATCGTGTTTACCTACATATTTGTAGTTTAGAGATATATAGATATATATGCACATATATACAACATATCCTTTGTGTGTGTATATGTGTATATAGTGAAAAATGATTTTTTCTTAGTAATCATTATCTTGGAGACTTAGCCCCCTTCTTCCAAAGTTCAGTTTCTTCTTCTGAAGGGACATTACTGATAATGAGATTGCAGAGTCTTATCCGGGTCAAACCCCAACCTAAGCCTGAACTGATTTAATCAAAGGTAAGGAAGCTCCATTATGCTCTGCTCAGGCTTGGGTGGAGACAGATTCTTCTGCCTAGATAGCCTAAGGCTGGGAGTGGTCTGGTATGGTTGGGGGGTGGTCTGATGGAAGGGGGATTTCCTCTGTCCTGAGGTAAAACAATGATGGGGTGATATCAGCACCTATTGAAAAGGTAAACTGAACAACCCAAATCCCAAATTGAGCCCAGTTCTAGACTGGCTTTCTTAGAGGGGCTCAGTCTGTGACTGTAGCTTTGCATGAATGCCACCAGTTTTGAGAGAAATAAAAACAGGAACTTGGACAACCTAATTTTGTCTTTTTTGAATCAAACTCTGCCAGTTGACTATATATATGTATGTATGTATGTGTATATATATATATATATATATATATATTATCCAATAAGTTCTTATATAGTATATATGGCATATGTGTGTAGATATGATGTGGTCTAGATGTTTAGAGGCACTGGGACCCTGAAATCAAGACACATGGATTCTGCCCGAATGAATTCGACCCAAGCCTTCTGTTAGCCAGAGACAAAGTTTATTAAAGATCCACCATATTGGCCAGACTCTTAAGGAATCAGAACATTTGTGAGCTATTGGCTAGGTTATTAAGGAATCTGAGCAGTGGCTAGATTTTAACTTTAATGGAGACAAGATGGATCTTATATACAGAAAGACTGTGGGAGGGATCTAGGAAAGATCTTGATGGGAGTGCCTGGGAAGTGAAAAATGGAGTCTAGATAGGGTTACGAGTGGGAGGTAACCAGGGGCCATGGGGAGGTAAGACAATGGAGGGCTAGGCTAGGTTAAGGGTAACAGAGAATTGGGATATTGGGTATAGCCACAATGAAAGGTCAGTTGATAGGATTATAGCTTCAGGGGAATGCCAGAGACATCCCTGGTCAAGTGGGAGAACTCAAGGTGAATCCATTAGACAAATGGGACCCAAATTCTTTTTGGGGTAAGGGGCAAAGGTCTCCACTGGGGCCCATACCCTATCAGATATACATACACACTTATTGGATTCTCACAAAAGTTTGGTGAGGTAGATGTTATTATTTCTACTTTACAGATGAGGAAACTGAGGCTGAGAAGGGAGGAGCAGCTTGCCCACAGTCATGTACCTAGGGCAGGATTTGAACTCTGATTTTTCTGACTCCAACTCCAGCTTTCTATTTGGCTAATGAGGTGGTCCTGTTGCGGTGTGAGAGGTTGAGAGGTTGTGACCCCTCAAAGACTGAGGTACATGGGTCATCTGGAATGAATTCACAGACCAAGGTGGCAAAGTTTATTATTACTCTTTTCAGCAGGCAAGGATTCTTAAAGGATCCTGCAACCTTAGAGTGGTACAGCTAAAGTTTATATAGGATAAAATACAATAAAACGTGTGCCAAATATGCTAACTAGGGGATTCAGGGTGGGATTAGGGAGTGGTTAAAGAGTGGTCAGTTCTTAAAAGAACATGTACTTCTTGTACCTACTGTGCAGGTGTTTTACCCAGAGTTCACTAGGAAAAGCCCACAAGGGGGTCCACATGGAGGTGTGGTTTTAGGCCTGCTATGTCACTAAGTCAACTAGAGTTCAGGGGTAACTAAGAGTTGTCCAGTCTGCCACCAATCAATGTCTTGTTTGACAAGATAGATGTAGGGAGAATACGTATGTCTTAAGTCTAGAATACAGTTAATGAGGAGCCCAGGATGTGGATAATGTGGTAGGGTGGTAGGGTAGTATGGTAGTGGGTAAGAATATCTTTATGACCCAGTGCAAAGCCAGTTTAAGCTAATAAATCCTTCAGGTGCTGTTTGGAACTGCACCAGGGAGAAAGATAAGGGTGTTGCTGGGGCCCACTCATGAGTAATTGCTAGGCACAGGGTCCTTGGGCTGGGGAGAAACTATCAGGGATAGTGTTTCTGAGGCTAGGGGGAAATTGGGGTCCAAGTACAAGCACTCAAACATAAGCACCCAAGCATAAGCACCCAAGTATCACATCAGTCCAGATTTAGAGTTGGGAGGGACCTTAGAGGTCATCTGGTCTATCTCTTTCATTTAATAGGTTAGAAAATGGAGGCCCAGAGAAGTAAATGATTTGTCCAAGCAAAGTAACAGAGCTAGAATTTGAACCCAGCTGCCTATTTTACACATTAAGAAAACTGCAGAAAATGGAGGTAAGGTTGTTTGCTCAGGGTCACACAGGCCAGGGCCACAAAACCCCAGCAGAAGAAAGATGACTCTGTATACCAGGAGGTGTCCAAGAGTGGGGGGTAGGGAAAGGTCTGTTTGATCATCAGAACCAGAAGTGGAATGAAGTAAAGTGGTGGTCAAAGGCTAGGCCAAGGGTGCCTTAACACACACTTGCGAAGGTTTGGAATGCCATAGGTTCAGCACAAGGAAACATGGAACTCTCAAGGCAGTAAGGAAAACCAGCTTTACTGAGAGGAGATACTCATAAAATGAAGGGACAGTCAGAGAGAAAGGATACAAGGCAGTCTGCTAGGGTCCTGGATGGAGTCAGACACCCCTCTGGGGCCCTGGAGGGAATGGGATACCCTCTTTCCCACAAGCAAAGTCTGGTGGGCTTTTATAAGGTTCTTACCTGGGTCATACATTTGGAGGAAAGGAATGAGGAGCCTGGATCTAGGGAATGGTGTTGATTCATGATGGCTTGGGGACTGGGGAGAGAAGACTCCTGGGGAATTGGAGGCTAGTTGACATTCAGACTCCTAGTTGTCAGGGAAAGGGGCTTTGCAGCATTACTGCTATTCTTACTCTGCCAGAGTGACTCAGATGTTTTCAAGCCCCCGCCCCCCTCCTTCATTTAGGGGACCAGGGAGGCTACTGTATTCCTTACAAAAGGTCAAACCAGAGTATTGGAGATAAGGGAGAATAAAAGCCAATGTCAGGATGAACCAAAGCAGAAGGCAGCGTTCAAGTACTGTGCAGATGTGAATTATTATTATTACTGTTTTCCAATGAGTTTACCTTGGCTACAATTCATCATAATTTTATTTTTAAACTTGCTTTTTTTTTTCCATGAAGGTTTCCAATGCTATAATGACTATGCTTCCCTAACTATTACTTTGCTGCTTTTTTTTTTTGACAGGTTGGGGTAAGTTTGCTCTTATCAAGTAATTTATGACATATTTGTTATACTTAGATCCAGAATTTGAAGGGGAAACAAAACAAAACAAAGCAAAAAGAAAACCATAGCTTGACAATCTTTCTCACTCCCTATTTCTCCTTTCTGTTTTGTACAGAAATTTATTAAGCATTTAGTCTGTATGGGTTATTTGAGAATTTTATTATATTTATGTTTATTATTATTAATTTATCATTATATTTTAATATATTAAGAATTAGGGGATCCAATCTAAGATAATCAATGAGCAACTTATTAAGTGTTAATTATATGACAACCTCTGCAATTAACAGTTGTGAATGCAAAGGAAAAGCAGAAACCATCCCTGCCCTCAAAGTGCTTACATTTTAATGAGGAAGACCACCAGTACATAAACAGGTACGTTCAAGATATATGCAAGGTAGATAGAAGATAACTTAGGGGGAGTTCCTATAGGAGGTACCTCTTGACTTGAATCTTGAAGGAAGCCAGGAATTCTAAGAGGTGGTGGGGAGGAAGAACATTCTAGTTATAAGGGACAGCTATTGCAAAGACATAGAACCAGCATAGGAACTTTGTAAGGAATAGCATGTAGACCAGTCTTGCTGGACCATAGAGTTTGTGTTGAAGAGTAATCTGTAAGGAGATAATAAAGAGAATCAGTCAGTTAATAAACATTTATTAAGTACCTACTATGTGCCAGGCACTGTGCTTAGTGCTGGGTAGGGCTTAGATAGGAAAAGATCAGGTTGTTAAATGCTATGCAGACAACTTTATGCTTCGTTCTAGAAATAATAGGAAGCCAATGGAATTTATTTATTGGGTAGTGGGAAGAAAAGGTCTGGGTTTCGAGAACCTACAAATAATTATTATAAGTTATCAGAGCAAGGGCAAGGTATTTGGAGGCCCTAGGAAAAGTTTGAAAATTGTGTCTTCTGTTTACTCTCTAATGGAGGTGTTGAGTCTTCACTTTGGGATACAGTGGGAAAATACCAGATTTGGAGGCAAAGGACCTTTCTTCAAATTCTGGCTCTGCTGATTATTACCTTTGGTACTTTTGGCAAGTCAATTCCTTTCTCTCTGGTGCTTCAGTTTACTTAACAGTAAAATGAGAGGTTGGACTAGTATTCAGGGGTGGGGAACCTGTGGCCTTGAGACCCTCTTGGTCCTCAAGTGTGGCCCTTTGACTGAATCCAAACTTCAGGGAACAAATCCCCTTAATGAAAGGATTTGTTCTGTAAAACTTGGACTCAGTCAGAAGGCTGCACCCAAGGACCTAGGACACATGTGGCCTTGAGGCTGCAGGCTTCCCACTTGGAGACTAGATGACCTCTAAGATCCTTTCTAGTTCTAATTATATGAACCTGTATGATCCTATGGTGTAATAAAAAGACTTAGATGAGGAGAATCAGGGCTGCTAGGTGGCACAGTGGATAGAGCCCTGAGCTTGGAATCAAGAAGACTCATCTTCATGAGTTCAAATCTTACTAACCCAGATGCTCCATTGTTATTCCCCGAGGCCAGGAGATCCACAAGATGGCCTCCCCAATGTTCCACAGGTTTACTCTGGAGCAGAGGGGTCTAACATCCTGTAGTAGGCAGCATGCTGCCTGCAACACTCCCTAGTACACCTGGACTGGCTTAAAATGCAATTCGGAAATATTTAACAAAATAAAGAAAAATACAATAAAACACATGTAATGTTAATTTGTGATTTTCTGAGTCAGTATATGGGACAGCTAGGTGGTGCTGTGGATAGAGTGCCCAGCCTGAAATCAGGAAGACTCATCTTCCTGAGTTCAAATCCAGCCTCAGACACTTACTGGTTGTGTGACTCTGGGAAAGACATTTAACCCTGTTTATCTCAGTTTTCCTTATCTGTAAAATGAGCTGGAGAAGGAAATAGCAAATTACTCCAGTGTCTTTGCCAAGAAAGTCCCAAATGAGGTCATGAAGAGTCGGACACAACTGAAACTACTAAAGAATATGAGAGTCAGGGATGAAACCAAGATTTGAATCCGGGTGATTGGAAAGATGGTCAGGCTGGCAAAAGAAATATGGACATTTGAAGGAGGCGTGAGCATCTGGAGGAAATATAATGAGTCGCATCCTGTACCTGGTAAATTTGAGAATTCTAGAGGACATTCAGTTGAAATTACATGGCAGGTGATATGGGAAGGAAGCAAGTTCAAGGCTCAGCTCTGCTAGAATAGTAGCTGTGTGACCTTGGACCAATAACTTGATATCTCTGGGACATAATTTCCTCAGCTATAAAATTTGAGGATTAGAGTAGATGAGCATTAAAATACTTCATGTATTGATGTGCCAGCAAAACTGGACTAAGCCACAAGTTCTAAACTAGCAATTAAATAAGAATTTTCTGTGATCATTTCATGTTCTAGCAGTATCCTTTTTGTAAATATAAATTTATTTATTTTTAGTTTTCAACATTCATTCCCACAAGTTTTTGAATTTCAAATTTTTACCCCATCTCCCCCCTCCCCCCACCCCAAGATGGCATGCATTCTGAATACCCCTTCCCTTAGTCTGTCCTCTCTTCTATCTCTCTCCCCTTCTCTTATCTCCTTCCCCTTCTATTTTCTTGTAGGGCAGGATAGATATGTATACCCTTTTTCCATGTGTATCTTATTTCCTAGCTGTATGTAAAAACAATTTTTAACATTTGTTTTTAAAACTTTAGGTTTCAAATTTTCTCTCTTCCTCCCTCCCCACCCACCCTCATTGAAAAGGCAAGCAACTCAATATAGGTTGTACAGTGCAGTTATGCAAAACATGTCCAGTAGACATGTTGTGAAAAACTAACTCTATTTCCTTAATCCTATCCTGCCCTCCCATTTATTCTATTCTCTTTTGACCCTGTCCCTCCTCAGAAGTATTTACTTCTGATTACCCTTTCCTCAATCCCTCCTCTCTATCATCCCCCTGCTCTCTTCTCCCCTTCTCCCCCTATTTTCCTGTAGGGTAAGACAGATTTCCATACCCAATTGAATGTGTATGTTATTCCCTCCTTCAGCCAAATCCTATGAGAATAAGATTCACTCATTCCCTCTCACCTTCCCCCATTCCTCCACTGTAAGAGACTTTTCTTTTCTGTTTTTTTTGTGAGATAATTTACCCCATTCTACCTCTCCCTTTCTTCTTCTCTGTATAATCCTCTCTCATCCCTTAATTTTATTCTCCAGATATGACCCCTTAATCTTCAACTCACCCTGTGCCCTCTCTATCTATCTACATATAATATATATAATTTTTTTCCTCCAACTACCCTAATACTGACAAAGGTCTCATGAGTTATAAATATCATCTTTCCATGCAGGAATGTAAACAGTTCAATCTTAATAAGTCTCTTATGATTTCTCTTTCCTGTTTACCTCTTCATGTTCCACTGAGTCCTGTATTTGAAAGTCAAATTTTCTATTCAGCTCTGGTCTTTTCATCAAGAATGCTTGAAAGTCCTCTATTTCACTGAATGACCATTTTTTCCCCTGAAGGATTATACTCAGTTTTGCTGGGTAGGTGATTCTTGGTTGTAATCCTATCTCCTTTGCCCTCCGGAATATTATATTCCATGCCCTGCGGTCCTTTAATGTAGAAGCTGCTAAATCTTGTGTTATCCTGATTGTGTTTCCACAGTACTTGAACTGTTTCCTTCTGGCAGCTTGTAATATTTTCTCCTTGACCTGGGAACTCTGGAATTTGGCTATAATATTCCTAGGAGTTTTCCTTTGGGGATCTCTTTCAGGAGGAGATCTGTGGATTCTTTCAATTTCTATTTTGCCCTCTGGTTCTATATATCAGGGCAGTTTTCCTTGATAATTTCTTGAAAGATGATGTCTAGGCTCTTTTTTTGATCATGGCTTTCAGATAGTCCAATAATTTTTAAATTCTCTCTCCTGGATCTATTTTCCAGGTCAGTTGTTTTTCCAATGAGATATTTCACATTGTTTTCTAATTTTTCATTCTTTTGGATTTGTTCTACTGTGTCTGATTTCTCATAAAGTCACTAGCTTCCAATTGCTCTATTCTAATTTTTAAGGAAGTATTTTCTTCAGTAATTTTGGACTTCCTTTTCCATTTGGCCAATTTTTTTTTAGGGCATTTTTCTCCTCATTGGCTTTTTGGACCTCTTTTGCCATTTGGGTTAGGCTATTTTTTAAGGTGTTATTTTCTTCAGTATTTTTTTGGGTCTCCTTTAGCAAGCTGTTGACTTGTTTTTCATGATTTTCTTGCATCACTCTCATTTCTCTTCCCAGTTTTTCCTCTACTTCCCTTACTTGCTTCTCAAAATCCCTTTTGAGCTCTTCCAAGGCCTGGGACTGATTCATATTTTTCTTGGAGGCTTTGGATGTAGGAGCTTTGACTTTGTTGTCTTCTTCTGGTTGTATATTTTGATCTTCTTTTCACCAAAGTAAGATTCTATGTCTGACTCTTTTTGCGCTGCTTGCTCATGATCCGCCAATTACTTGAGTTTTAAACTCTTTGTTAAGGTAAGAGTCTGCTTCCAATGTGGAGAATGTATGTCCCAAGCTTCAGGGGTTTGTATAGCTGTTTTCAGAGATACTTGTAGGGACCTGTATGTTTCCAGTTCTTCCAAGGTGGTATGATAAGGGGCGAGGTGTTTACTCCTTTCCTGGCCTGTGACCACAAGTATTCCTGTCCGTCCTGTAACTGTGAGGAAGGGTTCCTCTCCACACCACTCCAAGCTCCCCCACACCAGTGTTCCTCCTCACCCCAGCACCGCCACCCAGAACTGTGACCCAGATCCAAACACAGGCAAAGCAAGAGATTCCTGCCTCAGCACTGGCAAAGAGATCCCTGCAATCCCTCTCTGATCAGCCACTGGATTCCCCCTCAGTCTGTGGGCCAGAAGCTCGGAAGCAGCTGCCCCCCGGGCCAGCTCTTGGGGAATGGAGCTGAAACCCACCTTCCTGTCTCAGCACCGACAGAGACAGACTTTTCCCACTGACCTTCTAAGTTGTCTTTAGCATTTTGTGGATTGAGGAATCTGGAAACCTCCACAGCTTCCCACAGTTCAGTCCTCTGAGGCCTGCTCCAGGTTTGCTGCAGCCTGTGCGCCCACACTGCGCTGTACTGCGCTACCAGCCTGGTGCAATATACCTTTCTGATCAATCATCCACGTTGTCTTGGGCTGGAAATTTGTTTCACTCTGTCTTTTTGTGGGTTCTGCTGCTTTAGAATGTGTTTAGAGCTATTTTTTATGAGTATTTGGAGGGGTTTTTGGGGGAGAGCTCAAGCAAGTCACTGCTTTCACTCCGCCATCTTGGCTCTCATCTAGCAGTATCTTTTTACAATGCAGCTGCATGTTCCGGTTATGTTCTTTTTTGTGTAAGGGGAAACCTTGGCAGGTACCAAGGCTTGCAGAGCAGGGACAGCAGCAGGAAGAAAAAGAATGTTGCTTGCATTTAATCATGACATTTAAAACATTTTTAGAGTTCATGGCAGCCAGGGGGAAGGAAGGAGACAGGCTATACAGTCTTTCATATCTACTCTTATAGACACTAGAGTTGGGATGTCCTTAGCTGTCACTTTATTCAATACCCTCCCGCTCCCATTTTATAAATGATGAAACCAAGGCCTGCGGAGATGATGCCAGGTCTTCCAACTCCAAATCCATTTCAGTAGACAATCCTCTTGAAATCAGCATCCCTGGAATCTGAATTGAAGTTGAAGTGGCCATAATTTAGGAGGTAGGAGAAGAAACCCAAATCAGACCAGTGGGTGGAATCCCCTAAGGGATATGGCTCTGGTTTCTAAAAGTGAGGAGTTCAAAGATTTGGATATTAAGCAATGCCACTCTAGAGTGGGAGGTAAGGAATAAAACTTGAAATGTTTGTTGAATTGGCCATAGGCAGAGTTCAGAGGTCATTGTTCCTCTTCTCTTTAGAAAAGCCTGGGGTAGTCTGCCCTTGCCCAGAGGTTCTGGTACGTTGCCTGAATGGATTATCCATAAAGATTATTAACTTGAGCCTCAAAAGGGGTCAAACAATTGTGTCCCCTGCCTTGATATTAAAATATTCCTCTGACTACTGCCTAAAAAGAAATAAAATAAAATAGGAAATGGAAAATTCTTATCTTAGTCAACTCAATCCCAGGGCAACCTTTGGGTCTAGATGAGGGCTCCCTTACATTCTATCCAGCTAAATTAGCATATATTTAAATTTTTTTTAAATTAAATTTTTTTTATTTTGTATAAATCATCACATGTTAAATGCTTATGATGTGCAATGCTAATCCTGGGGAAGATATAAAAACAAAGACATGAACCCTGTCCATAAGATGTTTACTATCTCAGAAAATGCTTGAATAAACTTGCTTAAAAAATAATCCAGGAAAATCCCTGAATCTGGAAAAAAAATGGAACCAAGATAAATAAGACAGTATAGGACTTGTGTGATAACTCTAATGTGATTTTGTAGGATAGTTACTTTCTAGACTTAGTATCATAAACTAAGTAAGACTTTCTCTGCTTAGTTCTGAGAAGAACTACCTTGTTTTGGGGGGAGGAATTAAAGAATGAGTTCCAGAGTCTAGCCTGGATCCCCAGGCTGCTAAAGAGCTACCCAGAAATCTCAGCTAGATTCCATCTTCAAGACTCACTGTGAAGATGATGCCATTTTTTTTTATAACACATGATACAAAACACGTAGTATATCTTTCTGTATTCTTTTCTAAATTAGAAATAATTCCAAATGGAGAGACAAAGAAAGTAGCTTTTGGGGACCTAAAGTGAAACAATACTGAGGAGTTTGCTTTTTGTGAGCCTGGAAATGCAGGGTATAGTGGGAAGAGAATTGGCTTTGGACTTCTGACTTTGGGAAAGTGACTTGACCATTCTAGGTCTTTGTTTTTTCATGTGCAAAGTAAAAGCTTTATGAGACTTTGTAGTTCCCCAAAGAAATGAAAGGTGTAATTCAGATGGGTCATTCCCTGAGAAGTAGAACTGGGAGTTGATTGTAGGAAGTCTGGTAATTGTTTTGAGGGGGAAACTGGGACAACAATAAATGATCATATGCAGCAGAACACTTGAAATTGATTCCTGGGAAATTATAAAGGCCAAGCTTGGCCTCAAAGAAGAGATATAAAAAAGATGCTTTGCCCACTTTTTTTTTCTTTTCAGAAGTGAGAGATTAAGGGTGTGAATATAGCATATAAGATCAGTCATTTTTGGTTAGTTTTATTGAATTTTCCCTGCTTTTATCCTTTGTGTGGGGAATAGGGAAGAATATTAGGAAACATAGATGATGTAAAAACAAAAGGTGGGGATGTCAGTTAAAAAAGAAAAAACATAGTCATTGCAACAGCAACCTCAGCAACCACAGGCCAGTCTGGGAGTTCTTGCTCCTTGCCTAGCTGAACCACCTTTCTACTTTCCAGGAAGTCAGTACCCTGTTGTAGCCTCAGCTTTCCTTCCTAATTTCAGTTAATGACAAAGGCAATAACAAAAGGAGATCCTGGTTCAGATCCAGCAAGTGCCTGGTTCTGGATCCCAGGAGCCAGTGAGCACTCATCTCTTTGGGCCTCCATTAGAATGGAAGCTCTTTGAGGCCTTAGACCTGTTTTTGCATTTCTTTGTATCCACAGCACAGAGCACACAATAAGTGCTTAACAAATGCTTGCTAACTGACCAAATGATTACCCTTCTTTTCAATGGAAGTCTCACACTAGCAAAAATAGTAAGCCTCCCAGGCTCACTCTGGGGGGCTGGGTAAAGTTTGGGGCAAGGGGAGGGCACAATTAGTGTTGGAGTAGGTAGTTAGAACTTCTCCAAGGGTGATTCTCCCTTCTTGTCCCATGATTCCCAAGTTTGGGGTGAAGGGATCTCTGATCTCTTCCTGCCATGGAGGTATATTTGTGGTATCTCTGTTTTCTTTCTGGAAGAAACTGAAGAAGCTGGAGGTGGAATTGTTCTGGAGATCTAGTGGAAATGAACCTGAGACGTCTTGAACAAAATCCATAACTAGATAGTGGAGAATGATAATACTTGCCTTTTTTTAAAATGTGTTTTTGTTTTTTGTTTTTTGTTTTTTTCCAGGCATAAAAAGAATTAATTCAAAATATAGATCACAAGACTTGGTGTCATCAAAGTTTAACAAACTGGCTAATGACTAGCATTGCCCAGCTCCTTGTTAATCCCCAGTTTCATTTGTGCTAAGCATCTTTTAATAGCATTTATATTGGTATAATAAAAAATTTGGGGCAAATTAAATGGAGTTCTTGACAGAAGTCTGGGAACCCTTGGTTGAGATGTGCCTACAGTCCATAATGTCCTGACTGGCGGCTGCTTGGTTTAGTCAACCAAATTTTGAGCTTTCTGCCTAGTTTAGCTGAAAACAAGGAACCAGCAAGGGAGAGGGGAAAAAAAAGGAGCTTAAGTCAAAGAGGAAGGCCTCTCAAAGATTAGTCGTGAGAAATCCATTTGTGTAATGTCTGCATAACAATGGAGCTATTATTAGAATGGGAGAAAATAGCTCCAGATTCTGAGTGGGGAGTAGCCCAGGCCTCAGGAGTCAGTCCAGAGGCAGACCCAGAGAGTGAAGAGAAACAACATGTTGTTTCCTATGAAAGCAAGATGACACTAGCTTAACTCATAGTAAGAGACTCTTCTAAGAACAGCACCCAGAAGCCTTCACTGTGTTTGGAGAAGGCCTAAGGCTATCCCATGACTTTTTTCTCCTGTCTAGGCCATGAGCAACCAGGAGAAGGGGCCATGGCACGCCGCACTTACGTGGGAGGAGCTTTTGGATTTGGGCCTGACCAGGTGTGTAAGGATGTCTTCTCAGTCTCTCTCTACCCCTAGCCAAATGTGATCGTGGATGCCCCCCTACCCTGTACCAGGTGACCTCCTCTAGATATGCTCTTACTGTGCATCCTGGAGGGGCTTCCTCTTTAGGGTGGCCCCCAAAGAATTCAGAGACTGCTCTAGTTCTGGAGCAAGCCTCTTTTTTCTACCTGTCAGATTATATAGCAGGTAAGAAGAACAAGGCCACAGAATTTGCAAACAAGCAGATGAAAGGAACATTTTAGCTCCCATCTTCCCTGTAGGAGGACCTTCTTAGGAGAGTGAAACTCTCTCTCCAGTAGCAAATCCCATAGGTTTCAAACACTAGGCAGGGGTTCAGGGGAGAGCATGAAGATATATCTGCTCCCCTCCTGGTGCTCATTCTCCACTCTGTCCCCTCAAAAATAAAAAAATAAAAAACAAACAAAAAAAGTACCCAACAAGCAGGTTTCTATAAAGGTTACAGGGCAAGCTTCCAGTTGACTTCAAATCAAAACTCATTTATTACACATTTGCTGAACTATGCTCTGCACTAGGGACAGAACATGCAAAAATATAACCAGTCTTTGCCCTTAAGGAACTTATTCTTTAAAATGCTTGACACATTTTAAAATTTAATCTGCTCTGTTAATATTTTCCCCATCACTTTCTTAAATCTAGACAATCAACCAAAAAATAATGTTAAGCCCTGATGTGTAGAATCTGCTGATTTCCATGGTGTAAGTGATCATGATGAAAATTTAACAGTTGGCTTTCCTGAGCCAGGTGGTACTAGCTCCAGCAACCTTCCTGTAATTAAGATCACACAGCAGCAAGCTGGGAGGGAGGATTCAAACCCACATCTCCTGATTCTAGAGAAAGAACTCTTTCCACTGTACTGCGCTCTTTTCTATTCACTGCCTCTCTATAGGTATGTTTTCCTAGAAATGTCTTGAGCGTAGTGCCATTTTCCAACATGATGTCAAAGATATTTCCCAACTATTCCAGGTCTTCAAGGAAAAGATGACACAATCACAGACTCTCAGAGTTGGAAGGGACCTCAGAGGACATTGAGTCCAATTCGTACCTAATCAGGATTCCCTTCCCCAATATCTCTAGCTAGCGACCATCCAACCCCTCTTTAAAGGCCTCCAATTGCGGGGAACCTATTTGGCAAACCGCAAAGTGCTATTTAAATGCCAGCTATTTGTACTACTATTATTGTTAGTTATGATGATGATGGTGGTAGTGGTGGTAGCGGTGATGATGATGATGATGATCATGATCATGATCATGATCATGATGATTACAATGATCCCAGATCAGCTCATTGCATTTTGAGGAAACTTGACATGTTGGCAAGTTTTTCATTAGATGAAGTTTAAGTCTTTTTCCTTGTAATTTCTAACCTTTGCCTATGGTTTTACCTTTAGGGGCAAACTAGAAGTTAAATGTCCTTCCTCATGACAGTATCTCAAATACTTGAATTCAACAATGGTTGGGAATATTTGATAATGATTTTGGTGGTCTTCTAAGCTCAACAAATTGATGTTTGCAGGAAGTTGAGGTGGTGGTGGTAAGGTGAGTGTGTCTAGACCATCTTATTCTAGGATGCTTCCTTAGAGGGCCATATAAACAGAACATCTAATCATCCCATTCTCACTTTATTTCATACAGCATGGACTGTTTGTACATCCCTCTTTGAGGATGGTCTAACACTAATTAATGTGTCTAATAAATCAAGTTCTTTTTGGTGGTTGTTGTTTGTTTCTTTGTTTTTTACTTCAGGTGTGATCAACCAATGTATTACCCACCTGTACAATTACGGAATATCTTCCTGGAACCTTCCTATTCTCTGTCCGCACAACACTGGGTCCCAAGAATAAGCTGAATTTATAATCCTTGGAATCCCAGTATTTAGCACAATGTCTTTCACACAGTAGGCACTTAAGAAGTACTTATTGGATTTTTTATCTGAGATCCACACAATTTCTAAATTCCTAGAAGTCACTTTTGGAAACCAGGTAGTTTTCCCATTCTAGGTTTTAAAATGAAAGGAAAATTGTGAAATTCCCTGGGAAAAATCTGTCCTTTCTAAGAGATCATATGCTTCCCAAGATCCAACCTGTGGACCGTTTATCCAAACTAAGCCCGCGTTCTGAGTCTTTGGAGACTTGCCTGTCTCTAAAATAATAGAGGTACCTAGTAATGAATCTATAGTTAAAGGACGATTTAAGATGGAATTTTTATAGAAGCCAATTTTTTGGTTGCTTAAAGGTAATTGCTTTGTAGCTAATTTAAGTCTCATAGGGAGCAATTCTGATCTCCCCCAGCAAACTTTATCTTAAATGAGGCTGATATATAATCTCATTACATGTGTCTGGATGTCTATCGGTAAATACAGCAGGATACACCAGGCTTCTGAAAGAAATCATACAGCATTAAGCACCCTCCAAGGACCTTCATTATTTGCTGGAAAAAAAAAGTTGTTTGACCAGAGCCAGGTCAATTACCTGCTTCTAAGACTAGTTGCAAGAAGGAGGTAAGATACAGTCAGTCATTTACTTTGTTTAAGCTGTATGCCAGTTGTTGGGGAACTTGTAGATGTGACATTGCAGAGGGAATGAATGAGGGAAAGAAAGAATTAAAGGGATGAATGAGATGAGTGAGGGAAGTAGATAGAACTGCTTCTGCTGAAGGGAGACCCAGGCCTGAGGGAGAAAACCCTAAAAGAAAACAGGTAGAACATGATAGGAGGGAAGCATGATAATGGGGACACTTCATTTGTAGGACAATTGATCAGCTTATGGTAAATTTGGTAGGTAAATTTTTAAAATGAGATGAGCTCTATACAACTCAGTGGAAATGAAGCCTTGAACCCTGGATACCAACTGTGTTAAGAGGACAAAGAGACTGTGTCAGAAAAATTTTGATGGTGCTCTTTGACAAGATTCCAAGTTTAGAGGACAATAGAGGTTTCATTAGCTGGAATAGATTAGATCGTTAACAAAGCGTTTGATACATCCCTAGATGGGTCTTATTATAGAAATGGCAGGGCAAAGCTATTTTACAAAGAAAACCATGCTGTGGATACCAAATGATTTTCTGGATTCCAAGCAAAGAACACAGAAGTAATATGAATAAATGAATGAATTAGTGAATGTATGGTATTAAGCACTTACTAAGTACCCATTGCTGTGCTAAGTAAGCCCTGGGGATACAAATAGAAAAATATGACATGCCTTGATTTGAAGAAGCTCTTATTCTAATGAAGGGAGGCAACATACATAGGAGGTTTCAGCTGTGGGTCAGGTAATATGTGTTGAACTTAGAGTCTGAAGATCTGGATTCAAATACCAATTTGCCCACTTACCTGTGTTGACTTGACCTCCTGGATTCAAGCCTCTTCATTTGTAAAAGGAGGGGTCTGGGGTAAACAGCCTCAGGCCCTTCCAGGTCCAAGTCTATGATCCCATGACTTTCTCTGGGTTTTCCCAGCTTTAAATCAACAAGTCTATTACTTTCAAATGACAGTGAGGACCTGTATTGGACAGATTCCTAGAGATTTCTATTTTAGGCTCTAGGTCCCAAAAGACAGATGGGAGAATGGTCATCATTCTGACCTCTTGTAAGTGATGAATTTGCTCACCATGTTTCAGAATTTTCAACGAAGCCCATTAGCTTCAATACAACCTTGAAGGACAAAAGTGTGGGAAACTCACAAATGATAGTAAGGGAATAGCCCTCTTACTATTGATGAAAAGAGTTATGTTTTAATTTCCATAGAGATAATGACTCTGTAGTGATAGCTATAGTGGGAATGGGGATGTTGCATTCAGAGGTAACACCAAACCTGCTTAGATTTATACCATATTTTTTTCTGGATGTATGAACAGAATCCTCCACTCAAGTCCTCCTCTGATTCCTTATTGTGGAGGTTACCCTGGGTCCTTGAAGACTATGCCAAAGAGGAAATATTTTTTGGCAGATTCTGCCAAGGATTCAAGTATGAGCTTGGCAGTAGACCACCTGTCATCGAAGTACCAGACTAGTCAGGTTAGGGGAGGTTCATCACCAGAAAGCGGGCCATCAGCTGATGACTTTTTTTCAGAAGAGACCTTCCACTAAAGTTTATGAGAGATGTGATAGGTGCTGGTGGAGCAACTATCCACACTGACAAAATCAGAATCCTTGAAGTATTGGAGCTAAAGGAGACAAATGTTAGCTATCTGTGTAGATTCACATTCATTAAGTTTGTGTCTCTTAATTCTGATTGTCTGCCATAAGAACCCAGGAGAATATAAGCTCCTTGAGGGGAATAAACTTTTTGGCTTTTTCTTGTTTTCATAGCTCCAGTGTCTAGCACGAGGTCATGCACAGTGTAGGAATTAATAAATACTCATTGAGCTTCATTGGATTAGAAACCAGAACCATCTGCTATTCTAGGGATTGCTCAGTAGTCTTCTAGTTTTTCATTCCATGGATCTTTCTCTTAAGATAAAAGATCCCAGGAACTACCTATGATCAGCAGCTTGGTACAGTAGAAAGAACACAGAGTTGAGGGCCCTGGGTTCCAATCTTGGTTCTGCTACCAACCACCTATGTGGGACAGTCAACCTCATTTATAAAATGAGGAGATTGAACTAGATGACCTCTGAAGTCCCTTCCAGCCCTAAACCCAGGATTCTCCAATGCTGTTTTCCTTCCCTGTCCACTAATGATTATGGTTATAATAGTAGAATCATTTTCAAGGGGTAAAATTGAGAGTTCTTAAGGTCATGGATTATGCATTTAGGGCTGCAGGGATTTCAGGTATTGTTCAGATGTTCCAGCACACAGTTGCTTTCTTTTTTAAAATTTTTATAGAATCTTTCTCTAAAAGTGATAAGCAGTCATGGAAATGTATGCTAGCAGGGAAAATGAAGAGGAGAAATATTTATATATACCTACTGTGTTCCAGGCACTATGCTAAGTACTTTACAAGTATTATCTCATTTGATCCTTACAACACTGTGAGGTAACCCCATTTTACAGCTGAGAAAACCAAAGCAAGCAGAGGTTTGGAGACTTGCCTAAAGTCACATAGCTAGTAAGTGTCTGAAATCAGATTTGAACTTAGGTCTTCCTGACTCTAGTTCTATTTACTGTGTCTTTTAACACATAGCAATGGTTTGAAAAAAAAAGTTAAGAGCATCTAGTTAAATTGATTCACACAAGGGCATACATATATCTCTTTCTACATCTGCCATTGTATTTATGTATCAAAAGTGGAAGCTGATAATCATCAAGACCATAGCTCTAATGGCAGAATTTTAGGAGAGGGTTTTTTGGTAGGGAAGCTTCTCAGTCATACTTACACGTCTGCTTCACCTACTCCTAGGGCTAGGCTGGAAAAGTTCTCATCCTAAGAGTCAAAATCTCCTCTAACAAGGACTATGTAACCCCTGGGTGGGGATGCTGTAGAAGTAATTCTTGTTCAGTTAGAACCTCTTAGTGGCTTCTCTTTCAATGTTGAGATTCTGTAATTCTTAGATTCTGTGAGAAGATAGAAAATTCTTAGTTTTATAATTCTTTAATTAGGGGCTTAATTAATTAAACAGAGGGCCCAGGCACACTTTGGGGAATTGCTAACCTCTCTGGTGTGCTTCCCCAATGCAGATTGTCTGGGAAATTCAGTATGGAATACCTCTCCCCACAAACTACCCTCCTCCAAGAGTTATGGTGGTTATGTGATCCCTTTACAACGACACCATCTTACAAAACTCAAAACATCAACAAGTTTATTTAGAGGTTAAAAGCAATAAACTAGATTCACAGAGTTGTAAGGGACCTTGGAAGCCATTTAGTTCTGTTTATGCCTGCCAAATATAAGAAGACAACAGTATGTACTAGTGATCAACCCTCCCCATTAGGGGCCTAGACAACCTCATATCTTGCCATACTATCCTGGGTTGGGCTCAAATAGAAGTTCCTGAGGTGCTGCTCTTTCATGTCCATAGCTCTTCTGGCAGGCAAGGTAATGTTGCTTCTCCTTCGGTTCATGCCTTACCGAGTCCTCATCAGCTCTCATGATCTGTTGCTCCTTTTCATAAGGATCATTCCACCATTTTTCTGCCTAAAGTCCTCACCTCCTACCATTTTCTTCAGCTTCCATTAAGGACATTTGTATGCTCCATCATAGTCTTTCCCCATCTTTGATGTTCGGCCTTGCAGCCCATGGTCCCTAGCTCCATGCTTTTCCTTAGCTCCCACCAGATGGCAGCCATTCCATTTCCCAGGGTACCTGCCCTCTGTCTCTAAACTCCATGGGTTGCCTATCAGGGCTTCTTAAACTTTATCCACCACCAGGCCATGTTGGTTGGTGTTGCATGACCTGAGGGCATGCGCAATGCAAAATGTGCATGCTTTGTGCTCACAACCAAGGCTGCAGTGAAGTTTTGATGTAACAAGGGTGAGTGCTGCCAGAAACACCTTGGATTCACCATGTATTTGATTTTGAATTAATTTTTGGTCATTGCATGTTCAGAAACCTTTCACTGTTGCCAAATTTTTCTCGACCCCATATGGATTTGTTACCCACAATTTAAGAAGCACTGGGCTATATCACTACTCACAAAGCTACAATTCTACCTCCCCTGTTCCTAGAGATTTTTCTTATCCTGCGATACCCATGGCTTTGGACCTCATATATGAGAGGCCTCTCTGAAAAACTCCTTATGAATCTTGTCAGCGAATCTCTCCTTAATTCCATCTTGAGTAATGTTGACAACATAATTTGTGTGCTCTTTTTCCTTGGACGGTGTACTTCCTTTCTGTATTAGCATTCCTCAAAGATCTATAGGTTTATGGAAGCATCCTACTCTCTCCCTAATTATCTCCCTGTCTACTTTGTTCATTCTTTGCATATTGTTCAAATTACCAGCTACCTCTGCCTGAAATAAGGAGGGAGGGTAAATCCATTTCCCCTTTGAGCTGCTGAAAAGAAAGATTTTTAGTCACCACAATATGTTAAGACTCTGAAAGGCCTTTGGTTTCAAGATTTTTGTAAGCCTTCCATCAAGATAGATCATTAGCACTCCTTGTCTTAATGTACAATTCTTCCTGAATTGCTGTGGTCAAGAAAAAAAAAGGCCATGACCTGGCAGGTCCATTTAGATAGGTGGCCCTTGGATGACAGATATGGTTTATTGCTAGGCCCATATTTCAGACCTTTCCAGCTGAGTAGGACTTAATGCTACTCATGCTTTACCACTACCAGCATAGACTTCAAGAAGCCATGGTTGGCTGAGAACCTCTCATGCCCAAAAGGCTGAGCCTTTCTCATGCCCCCTCGTCCTTATGAGTGTTACCTGGCCTATGTGATTTATCACTAATAAACCTTTCCTCTGACTGGAAGAAAAAAAAAAAAGAACCCATGATCACTCCAAACCATTCTAGTAGAATATAAACTTCTTGAGGATAGGGGCTATTAAAAAAAATTGTATTTCCAGCCTCTAGCATCCACCTAGGACACGGTAGGTGCTTAATAAATGCTTATGGAATTAAATTGAACTGGTGAGACATTAGAGCAGGACTTCTGTAGAAGATAAGGAATTTTTCCTTAAAACTGTGACTTCATTCCAGCCTGTATGTACTACCTCTCATGTAGGAAATAAAAAGAAAAAATAAATTAAATAATGAATGAACTGATTCTTAAAGATCTGTTGACTAAGTCATAAAAGGTCTGACTCCATAATGTTTTTTACATCTACAATCCACCTGCAGAAGACATGTAGAAAAGGAATCCAGGATGGACCCAATGAAACGTGTTGTCAAGTGAGCAATTGTGTCATTACTCTCAGTTTGGAGATGGGGGAATATTTTGGATCCCTGGCTCTTGCTTAAATGTGAACTAAGAAGTATGCTGTCTATCTGGTGGCACAGGCCATTGGACTAGTAACAGGCAGTTCACAGATAAGGGAAAAAAAAAAGCGGCAAAGCATCTGACATTATGCAGGAAGAACTGGGAGGGAAAAATGGAGGAGAAGGGACAGCAAAGTAAGATAAGTAAATACCCAGATGTATAAATAAACTGCCATTTCCTGGAGAAGCATCGCCACAGAGCTGTGCCACAGCAAGGTAATATCCCTATGAGAAAATGGTCTATAATGTTTGAGGGGAACCAATAGATTCCTCAAATGCCAGAGTAATGACAGGGAGGAGGAAGAAACTGTTGGGACACAGCAATTATCTTTCTACCCTGAGTGAGTGGGTCTTCTTTCTTCTAAGGCCATGTGTATCTACCCAGAGAGGTAGAGGTAAACACATGTTTTACTGGGTGAGGTTGCCTAGCCAGAATGATTCATAATAAAACCACTGTTATTTTAAAATTTAATTTTATATTAAATTTAATTTTTATTTTATTATTTTGTTTTACCTCCAGAGCACAGTTTGGGTCAGGGCTTATCCAGATAATTGTGCTAACTCTCCTCTCCATCTGGGCACTCCCCCTAAGAATCATTAATTCCAAGTGTTTGGAGGGAAGAGGAAAGTATGTTATAATACCTTCAGTGATATGATATGACATGAGCTGACCCCTGAGCTCAACTGTGGAGGGCAGAGGTATGGGTCAGCTGAGGGAGGTGAGTGGACAGAGAAATTTGACTGGTGTCAGGGGGCTGTAACCACTGAACAGGTTAGTCCTGAATCATCAGACTGACCTTTGTTTGACTAAGCAGATGGAAGGGGAACTTTCACATTCGATAAGAAAAGGTCCCTAGTTTTACCTGCTTACTGCAACAAGCTTTTGCAGTACTTGGTGGAAACTATTTACTTGGTGGAAGATATTTTGTCTTTCACCTACATGCAAAGGTATGCTGGCAAATGTTTAACCATCATTGCTCCAGAAAAAAAAAGTTCCTATGGCACAATTTTCAGTTTAATCTGCATTATTAACATTTTCTATCACTTCCTTAAGTTTAGATACCAATAAAATAATAAACCAAACCCCCATTCACAATTTGCTAATTTCTGAGGTGTAAAAGCTCACACTGAAAATTTAATAATGGGTTGTAGAGGTTGGAGCTGACTCTAGCATGTCCCTGGACGTGTCCAAGGGGTCTGTAATGGAAAAGGGATGTGGATGCCTTGCCAGGGCAATTTTTTCTCAGTGTACCCTGAATTTGGTTGGGAGAGAACTGGAAGCAAGGGATGTAGGTTGCAGAGACATTGATGCAAGGTCAATCTTTCTAACAGTTATCTGTAAGCAAAATTGGCTGCCTTGGGAGGTAGTAAGTTGTTCCTTATTAGAGGAATCCAAGTAAAGTTGGAATAAACACTTTGAGGGCATGTAGAAGGAATTCCTTTAAAAATATGATTTGGACTAAACGGTCTCTGAGTTAGATTCTACTGCTGAGGGTCTGTGTTTCTCTGCATTTGTCATGCATTCATGGTTATTTCTCATGCTCACCTTACATTTTGACATGATCAATTTCTTTGTTACCAAGTAAAATGCTAGATGTGGCTTTACGAGACCCTTGGTACCCCAGATTGCACTAGGATTTTCTCTCCTTTACTTATGAGAGGGCTCATTGATTTTGTTAGGTTTCTTCAGAGAGCAGTCCTCTGATTGCTCAGTGATTTCTGTGGTAATCAGTCCTTCTGTACCCTTTGCCAAGACCTGGTTCCAGGGCATCCATGTGTCTATATGTGCCCTTTTCATTTTTCACTTTTAATTCAAGGCAGGGAGAAGGAAGAGCATGGAAGAATAGACCAGCTACTGATGATGTTTTCCTTGCAGACAGTGATGGAGCTCTAAGTCTGTGAAACTGTCCCTGCTGAAAATAAAACATGACCAAGAGCATCCCAAGTATTAGAATAATGCCATTATTGTTCATTTGCCTATGACAGCTGACAGGTTAGCATGATCTATGATTTTTCTGGGGTCTTTATTTTTCATCAGTGTTCGATTTTAGCAATCCATTCCCTTGAGGGAACAGTTTAGATTTGCTTTTAGACCTGGACATTGTACTGGATTGAATATCTTTCAGATCTTTTTTCCACAACCCAGTCCCAAATCAACTTCTGGGCAAGAGTTCTAAGTGAGGTGATCTTTGATCCTGAAAGTTCTCAGCAAGGAGTGACCTTAAATTCTGGGCTTCTTAGAAAACACTGGATAAACTAATGCTGGGGATGAGGGGTGATGAGGTCGAACTTGTACTAACATCTGTTTTTTTTAGGTAAAGCAATGAAAGAAAAAAGACATGTTAGAGGACATCCTAGAGGAGTTAATTTATGAGATGGCAAGAACCTAGTACTCTAGAGGAAATTAAATTGGGCAGGAAAAAAAACTGAAGAGAGTTCAATAGGGGCAAGTAAGGTAGTGGAGTAAAACTAGGAAAGCCAATTAAATACTTGACAATCAAGAAAATTAAATTTAATAAACCTTCATTGAGCACCTACTGCACACCCAGTATAGGTTCTGGGAGAGATACAAAATTTATATAAGAAAGTCTTTTATAGTTGAGTGGCTGAATATGATACGTATAAAAATAACCATAATATGAAGTTAAATATGGCAGGTGGATAAGAGACATGAAAAGTTTTATATAAGGTTCAAAAGCCAAAATGTCATTACTAACTTGGGGAGGAAGGGGTAGGAAATCTGGGAAGAGAAGGAATTTGAGTCGGCCTTTAAAGAATGGGTAAAAATTTAATGAGGGAAAAGAGAACAGTGAAGATCATAGATACAGAGTTAGAAGAGACTAAAAAGGCTATCTCATGCAACTTATTCTATAAAGAAACAAGCTCAGTCTAAAGATAAGAAATGGTATAAACAAAGACACAGAGGAGAAAAGTACAGAGTGCATATAGGGGACAGAATAGTCTGGTTTGGCTGCAGCAAAGGGTACACATAGAGGAGTACTATGAAATAAAACTAGAAAAATAGGGTAATATTAGATTGTGGACAGCCTTGAGCATCAAGACATAGATATAGAAAAATGATGGCCAGGGATACACACACACACACACACACACACACACACACACACACACACACACACACACATTCATATTTCCCTGGCCATCATTCCTCTATATGGAATGATGGCCAGGGATTTATATATACACACATATATGTATATAAATGTGTACATATAAATATATAAATCTCTGGCCATCATGTCATGTATGTGTGTATAAATATAATATATGTATATGCTTACACACATTTCAGGTGCATACACACATATGTGTGTGCATATAGGTGTATGTGTGTGCGTATATGTATCCCTGACCATCATTCACCTCTATCTATAGATCACACGTGTGTGTGTATATATACACACATGTATGTGTATGTGCATATATGTATGGGAATGATGGCTAGGGAGAGATAGTTTGATTTTGAATGTGACAGGGTTGAATGTGACAGGGGAGTAAATCGACATATCCTTCCTAGTAACAACAACAATATTAATTTAATTATGATTCAGAAGTACAAAGCAGTAGGTATAGAGGATAAAGCGTGGGAAAGTTGAGAAAAGAGTTGGCGAGGGAAGTGAAACATGTCTAGAGTGAGACTTGAGGGGCATTCACCAATGAGGAGGAGGAAAGGAGGAGCATGAGAGACTTCAGACCCAAAAGGGTTAAGAAGGTGTAAGCATCACTAACTGGGAAAATCAGGCAAGGTTTCTAGAAGGAGGTGGCATCTGAATTCACCCTTTGTGAGTTCATGCCTGGCGTGGGAGATGACTATTGTGAAGCAGTAGAAGTGAAGGATAAAGTTAGAGAGTTTGAATTTCTTCTCTCTTCAGAAATGTCCTATTTCTTAGCATGTGATCATATTTTCTTCCCTGCCCAACCAATGCCCATCTAGCTGACAAAGAAATAACCTGTTATGTAAATGAAAAATAGAGTTCATAAAGCTCAGAGTTTATAAGAGCTGAAAGGTAAAGAATTAAAAGAACACAGAAACTTAGAGTTAAATAGGACCATAGAAACCACTTAGTCTACTCTAAACCTGATCAGGAATTCCCTCTGTAACATAGTTTACAAGGGATAATTCTGGCATGACTTAAAGCCTCATTTCATCCTAACATTGAAGATAAATTGATATACATACATGTATAACACATACATATATGTGTATATATAAAATATATATCTGCATTTAATTGTAGCCTTCTTGGGGGAGGGGAGGAGGAAGAGAGGGAAGAGTGAAGTAAAGAGTACACAGCAGAGAACAAAAGAAAACTTACAAAGAAGTAAAGAAAGATGGACAGCTCTGAACACAATGTGTAGTATTTATTATAAAGGCTTTCTTGAAATGGAAATTTATTGCTGTATATTTTGAACCCTCTCTTACGTTCAGCTGTGCACATGGCAATGCTTTTTCTTTTTTCTTTCCTTATTTTGTATTTAAATTTTAGTATTTAAATTTATGTTTCTTTTTCTTTTCTCATTGTATATTTAAGTTGTAGTGTTAAGTTTAAAAAAAGAAGAAGATAAACTGACAAGATACAACCCTGAGCCAGATTCAATCCTAATAGAAAGTTAAGGTTCAGGAAAGAAATTAGGGCTGGATATATATAGATTCGGGTGTCACAGAATCTTAGAACTGGAAAGAGCCATCTACTTCTGAGAGGAATGTCCTCTGAAAAAGATCTGACAAGGATCCTTTGCCTGCAAACTTCTAGTTGGGAATGGGGCACCCACAATCTCCTGAATAAGTCTACTCTACCCTTGGGGAGCCTTCATAGTTAGGAAGTCTTTCTTTACCTCAAGTTTAAATCTGCCTTTTAGCCATTACCATTCATTGGTCCTTGTGCTGCCTGGTAAGACCAAGCAGAGTGAAGAGTGAGTCTCAGAATCACAGAACGGGAATGTAAGTGGGGACCTCAGCTTCCTTCTAGTCCAGCCCAAATTTAACAGGAATTCCTGCTATGATACATTGACAAGTAGTTTTATAGACTCTGTTTGAAGGCTTCCAAGGATGGAGATCTCTTGTCTCTTGAGGCAGCCCATTCATTTTTGGACATTAGTTAGGAAGATTTTCTTGTAATTAAGCTAAGATTTATTTACTTCTTTACGATTTCTAGCATTGCTCCTGCTTCTGCTCTTTGGGGCAAAGAGAACAGGTCATGTCTTTCCTCACCATCACAGCCATTATCCATCCACCTACCGCCCCCCCCAACCCTAGTCTTCTCTTCTCCAGGCTAAACATTCCCAAATGACTATATGACTTAAACTCAAGACCCTTTAGTATCTAAGTTACCTTCTTACCAATGTTCTCTTTAAACTGTAGCACTTAGAATGGAAAAGAATACACCTGATAAGGGCAAAGTACATGAGACTATCACCTCCTTATTGCTAGGAAGTTATGCCCCTCAATGTAATGTGAAATGTCATTAGTTTTTTTGGCTGCCACATAACAATACTCATTGTCATTCCCCAGGTTCGCTTCTTCTTCACCACCACTGGCTTCTGGCTCTGTAGGATGGTGCTGGCCCTATGCAGAGCGGCCACATGGGGATCTTTCTGGTATTTATTCTTTCAGATGATGTATGGGATGCTGTTGAGTGTGGCCCAAGTATTTTTGTTGATTGTGGTCCTCGCGTAGGAAGTGGTAGGCTTCCTCTGACCTTCCCTGTGCTTCAGCATCACCACGATGCCTTTGCCTTTGGCAGCCGGCTCGATGCCTACCATCTTGGGGTAGATTAGCCCATTACAGTGGAACAAGTTTCTGGCCTTGAGATTGTCAGGTTCGGTGCTGTATGTCTGCTTGTTGCGTTTGATCAGCAAGCTGGAGCAGTTCAGAAAGGACCATCCACTGCAGGTAAGCCAAGTTGGCTCCCAGACAAGGAAAAAAAAAAACACTTCTTTCTTTCCTAAATATTCACTAACCATCTCTAGATTTCAGGTTTCCTGACCGATACTATGAAAGCTTCATTCTTTTCTGCCTTTAAAAATCAAGATATTTGTCCATTTCCAGTCCTGTGGAACTCTCCCAATTCTCCATGACCTTTCAAAGACCACTGACAATGGTACCATAATCACATCTGTCAGATAGTTTTTTCATCTACCTGGGATGTAGAACACCTAGGTTTGGTGATTTGAACTCATTTAGAGCAGCTAGATGTCCTCTCACTATATATTTATTGTATCAACTTCTATTTGCCATTTTTGTTCTGTTCTTTCTTGTCCAATGATCATTGTCTTTGGTAGAGAAAAAAGAAGCAAAATTAATATTATTTTTCTGCCACCAATTATCACTGTTCCATTAACTTTAAACAAAAGCCCTATAATTTCTTTGATGCTCCTTGTTTCTTCAATATAGATTTTTAAAAGTCCTTTTTAAAATTTTTAGTCCTCCTTGACAAACTCTCTTGTATCTACTCTTATAGGACAATGCTGTGATTTTATCTTTATTTTCCATTTTCTGCCCTTGCTTTGGTCTTCTGTATATTTCTTTTAAAAAAATCTTATTTGGATTATGAATTCCTGGTACATCTATGCCATTTTTTGACAACTCCCTCTTTTTCTCCTCAATGGATTTCTTTCTCTTTGTGGCATTGGAACTTTATTCCTTAGATCTTTCCATAACTTTTAGACCATTAATCTATTCTTTCTTTGAATCCTATGGAATTTTATCTCCAGAAATTTAGAGTGCATCTCACACCGTGCCTGAATTTCTTCTGTGTTACAAATTCTAAGATGAAATGATCATTTCCCCCCTATAATGTTCCCATTATTTCCACTCCACCAACCTGTTCCTCTCTTTGAGAATTAAATCCAGAGCAGAAGTTCCCTTCATTAGTTCCTCCATCTTCTGCAGGATGAAATTATCATTAAGGCATAGAGAAAAATGAACTGCTGCTTCTCCTCATAGAAGAAAGAATAGAAAAGATACTGATCCCTGCAAAAGCATTGGGTGCATCCTCAAGTGTCTTGTGAATTAGTCATGGCCACCTATCTCTATTATTCTGTATGAGCCATGCAAATAATATAAATTACCAATAGCAAGAAGAGAGAGATTAGAGACTTTGGAACCAAAACACATAGAAACAAGAAGCTCAATTCTTTCTAGCCCCAAAACTTTGTATTTAAAGTATATTCCCTTCATCCGATTGGTCACTTATTATCATAATCCCAAACTGCCATGCTAACTTGGCAATGATTCAGTACTTCATCCCTAGCCTCATTCCTCATACTAGGGACTTTCCAGAAAATAACTCAGATGATGAATCTCTTTCAAATGCCAGGAAAACCCAATGACTCGAGAGCCTCTTCTCCCTATCAAAAGATTGAGGGATTGAATGACTGTTATAGAGAATACCTCTCAAGATGACACTTTGGACTAAGACATCTGTTTGTTTTATTTGCAGAGGTAAGTTTCCTTCATTCCAGGTTCATGATGTCAAATTTCTGGCCCTGGTCATCAAGTCTCATGAGATTTTTGTTACCAGTGAAGTTAGTACAGATTACGTGTATCTCAGGAAGTCAGACTAATCATTTCTGTGGAGGAGGAAGGCAGAAGCTTTTGACAGTAACCCTGACAAGGACATCAGCCTCTCTCCATCTCTAAAAGCAGTAGCCAATCTGCAAAATGGATTCTGGTCTAGGTTCCTGGGCCATTCTAAACTGGCTCTCCTGCAGAAATGACTATATTAGCAGAAAGACAAGCAAGAATTAAAAGTATTTCTTAGTATTCTAGCAAGTTAGAATTAGAATTCAGGTTAGAATTCCTGTGTGAAATGGCAGTGAAGTTCTGTGGGTTCTGGTTACCTGGGTGCTTTTGCCTGAACAGCCTCTCCTCACATGCACCTTGTAGACTCCTTAGCTTCCTCCAAAGCACAGTGCAGGTGCCACCTCCTGCATCTGGACTTCCTGACACCCGTTTCCCCAACCCATATTTCCCTCTTCTTGAGATATATTATATATATATATATATACACACATATATATATATGTATATATATATGTGTGTATATATATATGCATATATATTATATATGTACATATACATGTGTATATATATATATATATGTGTGTATATATATATATGCATATATATTATATATGTACATATACATGTAGCATTCCCTCCATAGAATATAAGAAGAAGGACTAGGGGGAGGAGGGAGGAAAGGGGGAAAAAGAACAAAGTAAAAAGTGTACAGTAGAGAACAAAAGAAAACCTACAAGGAAGCAAAGAAAAGGTAGACAGCTTTCAACATAATGTACAATATTTAATATATAGGCTTTCTTGAAATGGAAAGTTATTGCTATATATTCTGAATCCTCTCCTATATTATACTGTGCACATGACATGTCTTTTTTTTTCTTTTCTTATTTTACATTTAAGTTTATGTTTCTTTTTCTTTTCTTATTATGTATTTAAGTTTTAGTATTTGTCTAAAATAAAAATATATTTAAAAAAAAAAGAACAAGAATGGTTTTGCTTTAGTCTTTGTATTCTCAACACCTGCAATAGTGCCTTGCTCCTAGTAGGTATTTAATGAGTTCTTTTATTATTTCAGTTTTTTTAATATAATTTTTTGTTACATTTTAAGTTCTGAACTGTCTTTCCCTACCCCATAGTAGAGGCCACCATTGGGACACAGATATATAAATATATGTAAAACTGTACTATGCATGCCTCTATTTATCATTCTTTCTCTGGATGTGGATGGCATCTTCTTTCATAGGGCATTTGTAGTTGATTTCAGTATTTATAATACTCAGAATAACTTGGTCATTCATAGTTGTTCTTTGAACAATATTGCTGTGAACTGTATACTCTCTTGGTTCTGCTCGTTTCACTTTTCATTATTTCATACAAGTCTTTCCATGTTTTTCTAAAATCCAGCAGCTCATCATTTCTTATAGCACAGTATTCCAACACAATTATATACCACAACTGGTTTAGCCATTTCCCAATTGATGGGTATCCCCTTAATTTCTAGTTCTTTGCCACCACAAAGAGAGCTGCTATAAATATTTTAGAACATGTGGGTTCTTTTCCTTTTTCCCTGATCACCTTGGGAAACAGACCTAATAGTGGTATTGCTGGGTCAAAGGGTATACACAGTTTTATAACTTTTGGGGCATAATTGCAGATTGCTCTCCAAAATGGTTGGATCAGTTCACAGCTCCACCGGCATATAATGAATTCTTAATGAATTTGGTTTCCCTGTGTTGTGTGCATTCTGGAGAGAATCTCATGTGCTGTATTATGTGTTGATGGAGGTTTGAAGATGCAGCAAATATCAAAGGCCAGAGATGGTTACACCCTTGTCTTTGCAAAAATTCAGTGTATAATGAGGTGCTCCATTGTGTGGAGCACACTTGTACCTGTTGGACAAGTTCAAAGGAGAGGGAGATGAAGGAGGGCTGAAGTACTCAAGAAGAACTTTTTTAGAGGGTGTGGAACCTGGGATGATATTTGACCTAGGCCTAGGCCTTCATGTAGGATTTGGCAATGATATGGTGGGCTTTAGAAAGGTAGCATAATATAATAGATTAAAAAAAATAGCATGCCTTGCATTCAGGCGGACCCAGGTTCACATCCTTCCTCTGACACACATATGGGATCCCAGGCAAATCATTTAACCTCTCAGCAACTCAGGAAACTCTTTAAGAATATGTTTCATAATATGTGCAGATCTGAGTAGAGGGGGTTTCCTTTGAAAAATCTACAAAAGCACAGGCCTGAGCCAAAACAAAATTGTAGAATGTTGAATGGAGGAGGAGATGCCAGGCATCCTGAAGAAAAAAGGAACTGGTGTAATCTCTCCATGAGAAAAGCAGTTGCCATATGTCTCCTCTCAGGGTCTTAATCTTGGTGATTAAAGTCTGTCTCCTTCTTCTGGTCAATGGGGTCGGAGAGCATCATTTGAAAAAACTCCACTGCTCAAAGATTCTCCTTCTGTGTTCCAAGGACTAGATTACTCCTTACTGTTTTGCCCTTTAGGTTTCCAATTCATTTTGCCTAGTGTCATATCTTATTGACTGATTTTATCAGCCACGGATTTAATCATTCAGTCAAATAATTAAGCATTAAGTACCTACTATTTGCCAGGCACTGTGATATCCACTGAGAATACAAAGAAAGTAAGAAAAAGTCCCAGCTCTCAAACAGTATATATTTTATTGAAGGAGACAACTTGTAAGTTGGTAGTTACATAAAAGTTGTGTACAGAGTACCTAGAAGGTAATATTAGAAGGGAAAACTCTAATAGCTGGGGTTACTGGCAAAGGCCTCCATTTTCTTGAAGGAAGCCAGGGATGCTGAAAAGCAGGGGTGAAGAGGTTGAGTATTTTAGGGGTGAGAGCTAGCTAGGCACAGAGATGGCACAGAAATAGGAAATGGAATTGTACGTGCAAGAAACAGTATGATCGGATTACCGAATGTGTGGAGGGGAATAAAGTGTAAGAAGACTAGAAGGTTGGAAGAGCCAAGGTTGTGAAGAGCTTTAAATGCCAAACTGAGATTTATATTTTATCTCTGAAGTAATAGGGAGCCATTGAAGTTTATTGAGTAGAAAAGTGACATACCCAGTAGTAAGAAGAAACTGTTTATAGGAGGGAAGAGCTGAGTATTAGAATTTAGAGTTTTAAAATAAGTCTGTTAAAATATGAAAGTATGGTTGAAAACCCAGGTCAGAAAAGTCATCACATCAAGGGAGTCAGTGGAATCAAGAGTCAGAGAGTTCAGACTGTGTCAACACACGAGAGTAAGAAGATCAAACAAAGAATGGAGAGCCAGATTTATTAGGGTTAAAAAAAAAAAGCCAGGGCTGATAGTGCAAGGCAGAATCTCAAAGTGATGGGTCAAATGACAGTTAGCCACACTTGAGCTTTCCCTAGCACAGAAACTCTTTTAATAAGAGGTCAAGTGTCATCCATGTTGCTTCCTGCTTTTAAATAGAGCAGAGTCATCAGAGCATACTTGGCATATTGTATTCATTTCTGGGAGCCATGGTTTCAAATAGATATTGACAATATAAGGCAGAGGCTCTTAATCGAGAATCCTTGGATAGATTTCAGGAGTTCTAGCAATTTGAATAGGAGAAAAAAATACATCTTTGGATTTCTTTGTAATCCTCCATATTTTATGCATTTAAAAATATTCTGAGGAAGAATCCATATAGCATCACCAGACTACCAAAGGAAACATGACACAAAGAAAGCTAAGAACCCTTCATCTGGAGCATATCCAGAAGACTTAAACCATGCTGGTTAGATTACTACAAGAGGGCAGGATGAATGAGCTGGTGAAAAAAAAAAAAGGATGGGCAATGTAATGGTGGTGGTGGAGTGTAGATTTATGAGCTGCCTCTAAATGAATGGATCTTGATCATGTGTGTGTGTCTGTGAGATGGACCATTTGTCAGTCTTAGGAAGCCTATGGACCCCTTTTCAGTATAACATTTTTAAATTTACAAAATAAAATATATAGGATTGCAAAGGAAACCAATAACATTGAAAGACAGTTACAAACTATATTTTTTTCTTTTTTAAAAAATTTTATTCACTATCTTTTTGTTTGTTTTTTGTTTTTTGGCAAGGCGATGGGGTTAAGTGACTTGCCCAGGGTCATACAGCTAGTGAGTATCATGTGTCTGAGGCTGGATTTGAACACAGGTCCTCCTGACTCCAGGGCCAGTGCTCTATCCACTGCACCATCTAGCTGCCCCAAAACTACATATTTTTTAAAAGCTTATGAACCTTATGGTTAAGAATTCTTACCTTAAATGCTGTCTCTGATGGACAGTCAGGTGAAAGGAAATTGACTTGCTCTCCTCAGTTCCAGAGAGCCATGCCAGGAGCAGTGAGTAGAAGCTGTAGAAGTGAGATTTAGGGTTGATGTAAAGAACAACTTCTTAGCAACTAAAGTCATCCCAAGGGGAATGGGGCACCTTATGAGATGAGTGAGGTGACTTCTCTGAAGGTCGTTGAGTGGAGCCTGGATGACCACTTGTCAGAGTTACTGAAAAAAGGATTCTAGGGTAGGATTGTCCTTGAAAGAAATTTTGAATGTCTATTCGGAACAGCTGAAGCAAAGATGACCCCTAAAAAAACCAAACTACTATTTTATGAAAGATCAAATTGTTATTGTTGTTTGTCCTTCATTCTCGAAAAGGACCAATGATGGGTGATGCTTTACTTGCCTGTGAATTGGATTTAAATACACTGGGGGACCTAGGTCCCTAAGAGTAGTTATTGCAATTCCATATGTAATGCCCCCTAGGTGAATGTACAGTGTTGAACAAAGTTCAGAATGAAACTGTTCCAAACTCATGGAGCAATAAGAGGCAGGATGGGGCAGAGCAAATCAAGGGCCCATCCTGGCCTCAAAAAGACCCAGGTTCAAGTCATATTTCTCACACATATCACTCAACTTCTCAGTAACTCAGGCAATTCTAAGACTATGAATTCCAAGTTGCTCATTTGCATCTGTGGAAAGAGTTTCCACCCTGAGATTTTCTCACATGGATGAAATTACAAGTCCAGACAACAACCATTACAGACATATACAAAAATAAAAAATACATTTTAAAGGTGTTTGAAGAAACATGTTTTTTCCTCACAACCACCCTGTGAAGTAACTCATATGCATTACATTTATTCTATAGATGGGAAACATAGGCTCAGAGAAAGTGATTTGTACCCAAGGTTCTACAGCCACAAAGTGTGAGGGTTACAGTTTGAATTCAGGTCTCATTTCAAAACCAGAACTTCTTCTACAATGGAACATTATCTATGCTGTTAGTCACTAAATATTTATTAAGCACCAACTGTGTGTCAGGCACTGTGCTAAGAGCTGAAGGTACAGAGAAACCAAGAGACAGTATCTGCTCTCCAGGAGCTCACAATCTAATCAGGGAGATGGCAGGCAGACAACTAGTAAGAGATATGCAGGATAAACTGGAAATAATCAACAAAGGGAAGGCACTAAAGGACTAAAGACTTCCTAGAATATGGGATTTTACCTGGGATTTTATAAAAAGCCAGAAAGGAAAGTATTTCAGACATGGGAGGCAACCAGTGAAAATGCCCAGAGTTGGGAGATGAAGTGTCTTGTTCTAGGAACAGTAAGGAGACCTGTGTTACTGGAGTGAAGAGTATTTGTGTAGGGGTGGGGAGGAGAAGGAGTGATAGTGTAAGGTAAAGAAGGCTGGAAACATGGTCAGGTTATGAAGGACTTTGAAGGTCAAGCAAGAGGATTTTATATTTGATCTTGGAAGTTTTAGAGAGCCACCGGACTTTATTGACATGGTCAGATGTGTACTTTAGAAATATGACTTTGACAACTGAGTGAAGAATGAATTAGAATGGGGATAGACTTGTGGCAGGCAGACCAACCAGCAGAATGGTTGCAACAGTCCAGGAATGAGGTGATGAGCACCTGCCCCAGGGTATCTGCTGGTAGTGTCAGAGGAGAGAAAAGACCATATGCAAGAGATGTTGCAAAGGTAAAATTAACAGACTTTGGTAACAGATTGGATGTGAAAAGTGAGAGACAATGAGGAATTTAGAGCGGCACCTCAGTTTCAAGTCTGGGTTACTGGGAAGATAATAATAACAGTCATAGGGAAGCTTGGAAGAGAGGATAGTTAAAGAGTAAAGATAGTGAGTTCGATTTTGGTCATATTGAGTTTAAGATGTTTGATTTAGGATGTTTAATAGGCAGTTGAAGAGGTGAGCCTGGAGGTTAGCAGAAAAGTTAGGGCTGGATAAGGAGACAAGGAGTGTAGAGACTAACTTCCAGGGACCTATTTAGGTCTTCTCCCCTATCTGGAAAAGTACCATGTTTCTGCATAAGCACTAGGGGAAATTGCCCTGTGAAATAGTCCAATGCTAATATTAAAACAGACTCCTCTGCTGAGGTGATTTGTAGAGGAGAGACCCAGTGGAAATTTTTATTTTTGAAATCTCAGTTCTTGAAATGAAAACCCCAGAATGAGGCCTATGTGGGGATGCTTTGATCAAGTGCTTTCACTTCAGCTAAAATGCAGGGGGTTTCCCATGTACTCTTGGCAAAGCCAGCAATTAGAAAGGGAGAAAGTTGGCTCTGTTAGAAAAGAGCTTGTCAATAATGAAACCACAAACTGTCAGGGGACGGTAGAGATCAGAATCATACTGGGGGGGGGGGGCGAAGGGAGGAAGAGAAGTGACAAGAGGAAGATTCAGTTTGATTTTTTTTTTATAAGGTTGAACACTCAGGAAGATTCATTGTAGAAGCAGGTTAGGAGCCCCCAGGGACACCCAAGCATAGGGTCACATTGAGGGCTTTTGAGCCCCCTAAACAAAGACTTTCTCTTCTGGGTCACCCCTGGCATGCAAGGTGAAGGTCTTTTTGGACCTTGTGGATTGATGAAGAAGCTGAAAGAGGGACCTTACTCAAAATTCTGCCAGGAAACCTGAAATATAGACTGTTATTCTTTATTTCCATACCATGAAGGCTATAGGTCAACATCATCATAGTCATTTTTCCCTTCTTATTTTTTCCCCCAAATAAATAAATAAACATATAAACAAATAGACACACAGAAAGATATGAATGAATGAATAAATAAATATGCAAGCTATGAATGAATAAATGAATAAAGAGAGTAAAGTTGGTATATTCCAGCCTGGTGAGTAATACGAATTTGTGATCCAAAGTTTCTAATTGAGGAACATTCCAGAAGCAGTGTGAATATAGGATGCTACATCTTCCTAGAATTTTTTGAATAATGGATTTAGACTCCTAAGAAAACAGAAGATGCTTCTCCTTCCCTTCTTTGCAGACATGTAGAGTGTTGGCTGTTGAACATCATGTATACTGACAAACTTGGCTGATTCATTTGTTAGTTTTGCTAAACTGCTTCTCCCACCCCCTTCTTATGCATTCTTTGTTACAAGGAGTGGTTCGCTGGGTAGAGGAGGGAAGAGGGATATATTCAATAATCAAAGTGAAATATAAACACCAGATATTAAAGTTAAACTAAAATGTAGAACTTAAAAAAGCATGCATGTTTCGCTGAAATACTTCCATTAATAGTAACCCCGTATTGATATTTAACTTTTCATGACAAAGATGAAAAAGTACTATCATCCTGGGGGGGAAGGGGGAAGATGGAGCAGGTCTTTTCCACCTAGACTCAAAGTGGAGAGTCCAATTCATTGTACCCATTTTATAGTGAATGAATTTGTGACAAAGCAGAGCTCCACAGGTCACAGAACAAGCCCCTGTCTAAATCTTCCTCTTTATGCTATGGGGTGGTTCCCTTTCAGTACTTCCACAGGTTCTAGACACCAAGTTCTAAGGAAAGAGGGTGGTTTCAGAGCATGTGGCCCAAGGCTGGAAGCAGGGGGCAGAAGGTCTCTTCCTAGCTGGGGAACTCTGTTTCACCCTTGTTACCACAATTTCCTTCACCATAAATAGCTGCAATAAGTTTAATTTTCTTCTTTGTATCCAGGTAGAAAGTAGCTGAACTGACATGGGGGGTAGGTGGAGTTTAGGGGAAAAGAAAAGACATTAGTCAATTAAATGGAATTAATTATGCACAAAAATTTTAAAAGAGCTAATAAATGCATAGATTATTAGAATTGGAAAACACTAGAGATTACCTCGTCCAATTTTTTTTTAATTTTACAAAAGAGGAAATTGAGTCTCATGAAGGTTAAATATCTTGCTTAAGGGATATAATTAGTCTCCTAACTTCTAATCCAATTCTCTTTAGTACTTGGTTATTTGACTTTATTCACATTACCTTCAACCTCATTCTTTTTAAAAAAGTTATATTGTATATGAAGGCACAACTTATTTGTCTTCCTCAGAAAAGAATCTTCCTTATTCTCATTCCCATTCTCTCCTTTCCTGCTCATCTATATAATAGAAGCCTATGCAGTGACCCAGACAGAGAGTATATTAGCAAGTCTGTGTACTAGTCTCAGGTCTGATAAAAGGTAGCCTTGAGCTTGATGGACCTCTATTTCTTGAATATATAAAAGGAGGTGGTTGGAATAGATGATATTTAATACCAGCTCTGACAGTTGATCAGTCAGTCAATCAGTGAATAACAATTTATTAAGTTTCTGTAATATGGCAGATGCAATGCTAGGCATTATGGATACAAATACAAACTTGAGATAACCTCTACCCTCAAAGACCTCAGATTCCATTGGCAGAATTGCACAGCAAACAAATTGCCAACAAGTCTCACTTTCTGGCTTACTCCCGTTCCTCCAGGGCTACATCCCTTTGGAAAGCTGTGTCAGTTGAATCTGTGGCTACATGGGAAAGCTATACAACTTGGCTTTTCCCTCGTGTGATACAAGAACATGTATCTTAATTAGCACAAGAGAAGCATAGACTTGGAATTAGAAGAGACCTTAAAGGTCATTAAGAAGTGTCAGTTTCTATTTGAGTTTGACCCCACTGATCCAATCTAACTATCCATTTTGCAGATGAGGAAACTGAGGCCCCAAAAGGTAAGGTGACTTGCCCAACATCACCTAAGTACTAAGTAATAAGCCAAGATTTTAATCCAAATCCTTTGGTTCTATATCCAAAGCTCTTTCCACAATACCACATTATTTTTCAACCTTGCACAAAGACTGATTTTGACTTTCAGCAAGAGATCAGTCAGTACTAAGAGAGGTCTAGTAGCATAATAGATAGTCTTGGTTTTTAAGTCATTTTTCAGTCATGTCCAAATCTCTGTGAACCCATTTGGGGTTTTCTTGGCAGAGATACTGGAGTGGTTTTGCCATTTCCTTCTCTAGCTCAATGGACAGATGAGGAAACTGAGGCAAACATGGTTAAGTGACTTACTAAGAATCTTGTACTTAAAGTCAAAAAACATCTGGCCTCTGACATTGCTTGTGTAATCTTGGGCAAGTCACTTAATCTCATTTAGCCTCAGTTTCCTTATTTGTAAAACAAAAAGTGTTAGATTGCTAGATACCTTCTAAGGTTCCATCCAGATCTCAATCTGTAATCCTATGACTTCCAGAAAAAAAAAAAAGTTAATTCTCCCAGATCTAGTTGACCTGGGTAACAGGCAATTATTTGGATAGCTTCTTTCTTCTCTCATTTCTGTGATTCTGCTTGGCTATTGGTTTGGTGAGTATATTTTGGTCCTTGTATTTCAGAGTCCACAGCTCTACTAAATCATTTAAAAGGGTGCTTCAGTATGTTCTTTAAGCATTTAAGAGTATTTGGCATCATGGAAAGAGACTTGGAGTTAGTGTTGGAAGAGCTGGGCTTAAGTCTCTTCTCTGCTAGCTTTGGGACCTTGGGTGCATCATTTCTTCTCTCTGCCATCAATTTTCTCATTCATAAAATAAGAGGCTTGTGCTAGATGTCATTCAGCAAATTATTTATGAAGTAGCTCTTATGTGTAGAGTCTCATGCTAAGCACAGAAGGAGATAAAAAGCTTATGTAAGACATGGCTCCTGAGCTCTTGGACTTTGCAGCCTGTAAGGATTTTAAAGGAGCTTCCAGTTCTAACATTCTATTGTTCTCCTTATTCTGCCATTCTGCTTTAAGGTTCTGCTCTTTAGATAATCATGCTAAAATTTATATAATTCTGTAAAGCTTGTGACATGTCCTTGCAAATACTCTTTCATTTAATTGTTACAACTACCCTGTGGGGCAGGTGCTATTATTAACGTCTCCATTTTACTGATGAGGAAACGGAGCTTAAATGGACTAAGTAACTTGCTCATGGTTAAGCATTAATAAGGAGCTTACTACATGTCAGGTGGGACAGCTGGGTGGTGCAGCAGACAGAGCCCTGGGCCTGGAGTCAGGAAAACTCATCTTCCTGAGTTCAAATTGGGCCTCAGATGCTTATTTGTGTGACCCTGGGAAAGTCACTCAACCCTGTTTGCCTCAGTTTTCCGAATTTGTAAAATGAGCTGGAGAAGGAAATGGCAAGCCACTCTAGTATCTTTGTCAAGGAAAACCCCAAAATGGGGTCATGAAGAGTTGGAGATGACTGAAATGACTTCACAACAACAACAACAAATAGGCTAAGTGCTGGGGATCGAAAGAGAGGCCACAAGACACTCTTCTCTTCTCCAGGAGCTCACAATCTAACAGAAGAGACAACATGCAAATAAATATGTTCTGATAAGATATACACAGGATAAATTAGAACTAATCTGCAGTGGAAGGTGCCATGATTAAAGAGAAAAGTCTTCTTGTTGGAGGTGAGACTTTAGCAGAAACTTGAAGGAAGCCAGGAAGTGTTACAGATGAGATTCAAATTCAGGTCTATTTTGTTTGTTTGATTTTGGAGGCAACTGAGGTTAAGGGACTTGCCCAGGGCCACACAGCTAGTAAGTGTCTGAAACCAGATTTGAACTCAGGTCCTCCTGATTCCAGGGCTGGTGCTCTGTGTACTATGGCACCACCTGGCTGCCCCAAATTCAGGTCTGTCCTTAAGGCTCTTTCCAACTATGCCAGGTTTCTTCTCAGGTCATTATACAATAGGTTCTTGAGAATCTTGCTCTTTATACTTTATACATGTTCATCCCTGAAGAGTGGGAATACAGAACTCATTACTGTTTGCCTGACTTAACTCAAATATTTATTAATATACCCTTTTGTATGCCACATTGACCACCTACTTCCTAGATTCAGACTTCTAGACACCAAAATCAAGATATCCTGGGCAAAGTGCTCTTGGTTTTTTGGAGGTTTGTTTTTTGCTTTGGTGTTTGTTTGTTTTTTTTTTTTGCTTTGGTTTGGTTTGATTTGAAACACTTTCTAATCTTTGCCAGATCCAAGAGAGCCTTTAACACTGTTACTTTGCCAGCTGAAACACAAACTCTTCCTTTTGCTTTTTCCTGTATTAGCATGAGAAATACAAGAAATATGTTTATTTTTCTGTAGGTATGGATGGTTTGGGGAATTTTTTATAAAGGCAAACTACAAATAAGTTGTAACTCACCAAATATTCAATCAATGAGAAGTCAAGACTTTGTCTCACCCTGCTATGTGTCTACTCACTTTAGAGATTTCACTGAATTTTGCTAAAAACAATCATTCATTTGCCATATGTACAGAGCAGCTGCAGTTTTCCTCCCAACCAAGCACAAAATTTCATTACATAGAAATTGTTGTATTATGTTTGCCATGTTCTCTGTACATTTCCCAGCCTCTAGAAAGGCCAATCAGGAAAGGGAAGCTGTAACACTCCAAGGAGGGGTCTGGGGAGTACATGAGACTTTCTGATTAATGCAGCATCTTTACTGAGTTACTATTTAACTAACTTACCTGGGTTTTAAAACCAGGATGTGCCAGGCTACTGTGCATAGACAACGTTGCTATTTATGACTAAAGGGAGAATGATATAAAATGCAAATAGGTTCATTCAGTATCATTATAGAATCACTGAGTTAGGTGGGACCATGAAACACAATTTAATTCATCCTTCTGCTGCTAGGAAAAATCACACGTATATATCTACAAGCACCCACATGGGTTTGAACACACAGATACAGCATGTAAATAGGAGGAGGGGAAGAGAGATAAAATAAACAAGAAACAGAAAGGATGTTCCGGACTTTTAGCATCATGCAGATAAAATATTAGGATGAGTGAGTTTTTAGATTGAATTTACTGGTACTGTGTCTCAGTCAATCAACAAAAATTTAAAAGCCTACTCTGTGCTAGGTGCTGAAGATAGAGAAAATAAATGAAAAGAGTCCCTGTACTTGAGAAATGTGTCTCCTCTCAGGGAAGCAACTTATACTTTGATAAGTATAAACAAAATAAATACAAGGTTATTTTGAGGAGTAGGCACTAGATAGGGAAAACCTTCCTGAAGAAGATGCTTGACTTGAACTTTGAAGGAAGCCGCTATTGCAAAATGGCAGAGGAGAGGATGGAGTACACTCCAGGCATGAGGGCCAGCCTGTACAAAAGCGTGGAGATAGGAAATGGATTATCCATGGGTATCCATCATGTGTAAGGAACAGTAGGAAGGCCAGTTTGGGCTGGGCTGTAGAGTTCATGAAAGGTGGTAATGTATAAGTATATTCCTTCAAAGCCTAGCTCAGGCATCACCTTCTCCACCATATCTCTGACCTTTCAATGCTTCAAAGATCTGGGATTTAATGTGGATATTCCTCTATCACTGTAGATCACAAACCCTACACACTGTAGCAAATGGTTTTATAAGTTGACATGGTCCAGAAATTCATCTTCTTATGGCCAACCAAGTATTGAGATTCTCTAAGCACAGTTAGGTGGGTTCTCAGACAACAAAAATGCCATTGAGATCCACAGCTTTTCCAGCTTGGTAGGAACTACCAGAGTTGGTACTCTCCTGACATGTATAGGCTTGAAGAATCTGAGATCATTTGTATTCCATGATGAGGCACCAGGGTAGGGCATGAATGGAGGTTGCATGTATGGTAGATGTTTAATAAATGTTTGTTGAATTAATTAAATTTAATAATGCCAAAAAACCAACTGCCAATTTGTTGTTGTTGAGTCATTTTTCAATCATGTCCAATTCTTCATAAACCCATATGGGGTTTTCTTGGCAGAGATGATGGAATGGTTTGCCATTTCCTTCTCCAGCTAATTTTACAGATGAGAAACTGAGGTAAACAGGGTTAAGTGACTTATCCAGGGTCATATAGCTAAAGTTTGAACTTAGGAAAATGAGTCTTTCTGACTCCAGTCGTGGTACTCTCTATATAGTGCTATCTATCTGCCCCATGTAACAATTCAGTCAATAATAATAATAAAGACTCACATTTATATAACTCTTCTAGTTTAATAAAACCCTTTCCCCACAATACCCTTATGATGTAGGTAAGGAAAATATCACTACTTCCAACATACAAACAAAGGAACTGAGACTACAACACATAAGGGCACATAACTAATAAATATCAGTCAGGATTTGAATCCAGGTCTCCTGACATTAACCACCAGGTAATCATAGGATCACATATTCAGTTCTGGAAGGGATCTAAGAGGCCATCTCATCTAACACCTTCATTTTAGAGGAGATGAGACTGACAAATTTGGGAGAGAGGGAGTGTGGTGGGGTATACAGCAAGTCTTAAAAAAGCGATCTAAGGGCTGACATTTATATAATCCTTTATATGCATAATTCTATTATCATAATGACCCTGTGAGTGTTACAGAAGAAATGGAGAAAGATTAAATTCATGAGCTGAGGCTGGGAAAGTCATCAACAAACAAGCATTTATTAAGTGCTTACTGTATCCAATAAACAAAACAAAAATTCATTATTCTACCTATCACAACACACTACATTTCTTACTGATACTATATTCAAGGTCATATTCATCTTCTTCCTAGTCCACAAACTCGTGGAATTTTTCCCTCTGATTGCCAATTCCCCTTTTTGCTTCAAAATGTGAACTTTGGTAATAATAAAAGGTCTACTTTTTGTCATATAAAAAAGTGCCTACTATATTTAAGGAAATGTGCTGGAGATACAAAGGAAGGAAAACAAAACAAAACAAAACAAAACAAACAAACAAAAAACAGTCCCTGCCTTCAAATCCCTGCTCTGACCATAATGTAATGTGAGGGACAACATGAAAACAATGAGATACCAAAAACATATATAGGACACATTGGAAATAATCTCAGAGGGGAAACATTAGAATTAGAGGCAGTTGGAAAAAGGCTTTTTAAAGAAGATGGGATTTTAATTTGGATTTGAAGGAATCCAGGGAATCCAGGAAGTGGAGAGGAAGAATATTCTAGGCATGAGGGACAGACAGTGAAAATGAACAGAGTCAGGAGAAGGAGTGTCTTATGAGGGGAATGGTAAGAAGATGAGGGAAAAGAAAGAGTTCTGTAAGTTCTGTTGGAAGAAAAAGGAGACTCAAAAAAGGAAAGGATCTTTGTTTGGGGTGATGGGACAATCATGACAGGCAAGAGGGAGAGGAAAGAATTGTTCTATTTACTTCATATATTACTTTCCTTTTCTCTGTGAAAGAGAATGACTTTTTACATCAAATATGGCAGAACAAAAATGGCTCCCAGGAAGTCAATAGCCAAGATAAGTAAGGAGATAGTAATAAAGCACCAACTAGCTCCCTTTGATAAATTCAAGTCACCTGACCCAGATGAACTATATCCTTTAGTACTTAAAGAACTGGCAAATGTGATTTCTAAGGGACTGTTTTTAATATATATAATTAATTAATTTAATTAACATATATGTATATGTGTGTGTGTGTATGTGTGTGTGTGTGTGTGTGTGTGTGTGTGTGTGTGTGTGTGTGTATAAGATCATTGAGACCAAGAGAGATATCACAAGATTTCATAAGGGTAAATGTCCCAACTTTCCAAAAAAATGAAAGAGAAGATAGTCCATAAAGTACAGGAAAATGAACTTGACTTTGATTCCTGGGAAAATTCTAAAACAGATCATTAAAAAGAGTGAAGCAATAATTAAAGACCCACCATTGCTTCATTAAGAATAGGTCATGCTAGATAATCTCATTACCTCATTTCCTTTTTTGACAGAGTTAATATATGAGGAGAATACTATAGATATTATTTAACCTAGGTTTTAGCAAAGGTTTTGTTAAAGTATATGGTATTATTTTCATGGAGAAGATGAAGGTGTGGGAATTATATGATAATACAATGAAATGGATTCAGAACTGGTGAGTTGTTTCTATCAAAGAGTAGTTTTTAATTTTCAATGTCAATGTGGAAGGAGGTCTCCAGGGAGATACTTTATGAATCCATGCTTGGTCCTGTGCTATTTACTATTTTTTATCAATAACCTAATAAAGAGGTACATGACATGCTTGTTTAAAATGCATACAACTCAGAACTGGGAGGCACAGTTAATGGTGCACAACAGAGTCAGGATCCCCAAAGATCTTGACAGGCTAGAATATCGGACTGAATCAAATAAGATGAAATTCTTATAAATGGGATAAATGTGAATTCTTGCTTTGGTCATAAAAAATCAGCTCTACAAGATAGGAGAGGCATGATTAAAGGACAGTTTCTTAAAAAGATTGGGAAAAGGTGTTCTTTAGTAGATCACAAGGTCAATATGAGTCAACTATGTCATATAGAAGTAAAAAAAAAATTAATGAAGACTTGCATTTCATTAAGTGAAGCCTGGCTTCTAGGAGTAAAGAAGTAAGAGTCCCATTGTACTCTGTACTTATCAGACCTCATCTGGAGTATTTTCTTCAGTTCAGTTCAGAAAGAAATTGATAAGCTAGCAAATATCTACAGGATGGCAGCTAGGATGGTGAAAGGCTTTGAGTTAAAGTCCTGAGAATTGGTGAAAGGCCTGACCATTTTTTTTTTAGCTTGGAGAGAACTCCAGGAGAGCATGATAGGTGTTTTGAAGTATCTGAAGGATTTCTCTGTTTAGCAAGGATTAAAATCAGTATATTTAATACCAGAGGTCAGAACCAGGAGCAATGGGTAAAAGATGAAAATAGGTAAATTTAGGTTTGATGTCAGAAAAAAACAAACAAAAAACCTCTTCTTATAATTACAGCTGTCAAGAAATAAAATGGGCTACTACAAGGGAGGCTATAATTTCTCTCCTTGAAAGTCTTCAAGAAAAAATTGGTGACCATTTATTGGGTATGTTAGAAGAAGAATTTCCTTAGGATGTAGATTGAATCAGATAACTGAGGGCCCTTTTGAATTCTGTGATTCTGTGAAATGACTTTCTCAGGACACAAGAATTCATAAGTGTGTCAAGTAGGATTTGAACTCAAATCTTTCCAACTCCAAGTCCATGATAGGATCCACTAAATTATGCATTTTTTGGAGAGCTAATCAAATAGACTAATTTTAATCCTTGCTCAACGTGGAAACCCTTCAGATACTTCAAGTCACTTATCATGCTCTCCCAGAATCTTCTCTTCTCCAAGCCGAATATAGTCAGGCCTTTCACCAATTCTTAGGACTTTACAATGCCTTGGTATCATGGGAGCACAGCTGAAGACCCCAAGTACATGAGAAGTCTTTAAAAGCAAATAGGCATGATTTGCAATGCTACATCTGACCAGCCTGACTTTCTCTGAACTACCTTAGACATTTGATGAAAATGAAAATATTGCACTTTTCCACCTTATGCCATATTCTTTTCAAATGAAATGGCACAAATGGCTTAGCCATTCCTTCTTTTCCCCCACCCACTTCTGCCTCTGGTAGACCAAGAGTCTCTTCGATTAGAAATGTTTCCTCTCCAAAGAACTAAAAAGCATTGGTTTGTTCAATGAACCCTGGGACCTGTATCTTGTGGCAAAGGAACATTTTTGAATCAAAGCAAAGGAGAACTTTTGGAAACCACTTCATGGCATAGTGTAGCAGAATGGGCACTGATTTTTAGGATCAGGAAGCCTGAACCTATGTGTCAGCCCAGGTATTTATTTTAGTTGTTTGACCCTGAAAGAGTCACTCAATTTCTTTCTGTAAAATTGAGCTAATAATCCTTAGACTTAGACAGGGTGGTGGTGAGAAAAGTGCTTTGTGAGCCTCAAAGGGCTACATAAATGTGAGTCACATTATTCAATGGTGGAGCTGACAGTTGGAAAAGGAAGTGTTGAATGACTAAACATGGAAAGGAACTTGTCCCAGAAAGCTATCAGGTCAAGTGCCCCGCAGGCAAAATTCCATTTCTCTCTGCCCAGAGAAAGTACCATCAGAACACTTAGGTTTCCTCTTGGACCTTGCTTTCCCCTTTGAAGTATCCATCAGAATCTTGCTTAGTTTGCAAGTTCCAACCAAGTTGTCTGAGGGCCAGGAATGGAGTCATCTACCCCTTAGATCTTGGCTACCATATTAAAGTGCTGGGAGGTTTTTCAGCTATTTCTTATTTTTTTTCCATCCTCAGACATCAACCTTAAGGTTTATCAAATTGGATGCTCTTTGTCACAATATGCCATTGTCCCTCAGAAGCATGTGTATGCATGCATATTGGTGGCATGTTTACAATGAAAAGAATAGACAGCTTCGGTTTCCTTGTCTGTAAAATGAGGGGATTATGAGTCAATGAGCTTTCTTTGGCTCTGACATTCTATGGTTTTATGATTCTCTAATTTGAACTCAGTAGAGTCCTGGATTCTAATGGCCTGTGTTCTAGTCAGGATTCTGCCACTTACTAGCTGTATGTCTTTGGCCAAGTCACTTAATTTTATTAGACTTTGGTTTCCTCGCTTGTCAAATGAGAGGTTTGGATTAGGTGATTCCTAAAGTCCCTTTCAGTTCTACATCTGATCTTTTTTTTTTTTTTATTTGCTATTCCTGCCTTTGTTACATAGAAGAGAGTTTTTATTTAAAATTTTAATTTAACAAACACCAAATAAAATGAGCTTTTCCATATACATTGCAGACCAGAAAGAGAGGATTATACATGAAATTGTAAATCTCTATTATGTAGATCTTGCTTTTCTTTTAAAATTTATAATAAATTCAAGCAATGACTTTTCAAAGCTGTCTTGCTTGTCTGTGATTCCTTCCCACCTTCCTTCTCTTTGGTGTTTTTTTGTAAATTGAGGTAAATCTTATCCCCAGTCCCTTTCCCTTCTCACTTATACTACCAATTGAAAAGAAAAAAAAAATCTAAACCCTTGGGAAAAAATATTCATACTTAGGCACAACATGTCTACGAATGTATGTCTCATTTTGCGTTTTGAGTCTCTCATCTCTGACAGGAGGTGGGTAGTAGGGATCATCACTGTTCCTCTGGAGTCATGGTTGGTTATTGCATTGATCAAAAGTCTTAAGTCTTTCCAATTTTTTTTTTTTACATTGCTGTTGTTATTGTATAAATTGCTATCCTAGTTTTGCTTACTTCACTCTGCATCAGTTCATATAAGTCTTTCCACATTTCTCTAAAATGTTCCCTTTCATAACTTTTTAAGGCACAATAATAATTCCATCATATCCATATAACATAATTTATCCAACCCTTCCACAATTGATGGGTACCCTTATTTAGCTTCCAATTCTTTGCCACTATAAAAAGAATTGTTATAAATATTTTTACATAGTTTTTTTAGATAAATAGAAGAATAACAAAATTCTTCCACTTCTTTGTAAATCTATGTCCTACCCTTATCAACACCCTCCCCCCACCCCATCAAATTTCTGATTCACAAACAAGTTAATTTGGCTTCTTATTAGTCTTGATTTCTAGATCCATATATCTAGCCTCTTCTGTCATCTGAGTTCCAATACCATGTCTCCAGCTGTCTATTTGGACATTTTGAACTGGATTACTATAGGCATCTCAAACTCCACATATTCAAGATAAAACTCATTATCTTTCCTCCTCCTACCCTCTCTTTTCCCAAACTTCCCTGTTATTGTTGGGTGCCAGTACTATCTTCCCATACTGGGAAGCTTTGGAACCTCAAGTCCTTCCCATCATATGCAGTCCATAGCCATGTCTTATCTATGTTTTTACTTTTTACAGCTTCTCTCATATAAGTCCCATTGCTTCCACTCAACTGCCACCACCCTTGTTTAGGCCATTATTACCTCTTGCCTGCATTATTTCAGTTGCCTACTAATTGGTTATCCTGCCTCAAGTCTCTCTGCATCTAATCATCTTCCACAGCTGCCAAAGAGATTTTCCTGACCATATTTTCTCCCAACCCCTGTCTCCTCCCAATGCTCTTTAAGAAATGAGTCAAGGGATGGCCCCTTTAATTAAAAAAAAGGCAATCAAACCTGGAGGGGAAGACCCTGAGGGTTACTGGCCAAAAGAGAAATAGTTACTATTTACATTGCTCTGAGCCTGGAGAGCCCTCAAAAATAACCATTAAGTGGTGCTTGGGCAGGGACCTATTGTTGCCCAATCCATGAAATCCAGTGTGAATGGGATTTAAGGCTTGGTCTTTGAGAATGAAATCTAGGCAGTAACCCCAAAGTTAACTAGGTAGCTTTTGGCCATCAAAATTTACCTTCCTTTGAGCAGAACACCTGGAGGTAAGGGGAGAGGGGAGGAGAGGGGAGGGGAGGGAAAGGGAGGAGAGGACAGGACAGGACAAGTTGAGTTGCCCAACTGGAACCGACCAGCTGGGTGCCCATTCAGGTAGCTCAGACTACCTTTGTCCTTCGTTCTGGAAGAGGACCATGACATCAGGGAGATGATGACATGACTTGCAATTGACTTTGAGTAAGGGAGGGCTGTGCAAACTCAGCAGCCTCACTTTCTCCTCCACAGCCATCTGGGTCCAGTGCCAGATCTCGATAAGGACAACTGGAAATAGCCCAGGATACAATGGTCTATTTAAGCTAAAGTCTTTTTAGGTTCTCTCTTTGAATGAGTTAATGTCCATTCAGTGAATAGGTCACTTTAAGAAGTGAGTCAAGGGATAGCCCCTTTAATAATTAAAAAAAAAATCAAACTGGGAGGGAAGACCCTCAGGTTTGCTGGCCAAAAGAGAAACAGTTATTATTTACATTCACTCTGAGCCTGGAGGGCCCAAAAAAACAACCATTAAATGGAAAGACCTTAGCTTAAATGGGCCAACATCTGGTGATGTTGGCTTTGCACAGCCCTCCCTCACTCAGATCAAAGTCAACTGCAAGTCATGTCATCACCTCCCTGATGTCATGGTCCTCTTAGAGAACGAAGGACAAACCACAACCTCCCAATGCTCAATAAATTCCAGTAGCTCCAAGATCAAATATAAATTCTTCTGGTAGGCATTTATTCAAGGCTCTTCGCAACCTGGCTTCTTCTTACCCTCTCAGTCTTGTCACACTTTACTCCTAATCCATATACTACAAGAGTGGTCCACTTGCTATTCTGCTTGCTTGACAATCCATGTTCTGGCTGTCCACCATGCCTGGAATGCTTTCCCTCTTCACCCCCACCTCTTAGAACCCATGGCTTTCTTCCATGCCCTGTTTAAATCCCACCTTATGTAGGAGTCCTTCCCAGTCCCCCAGTCATTTGAGCCTTCTCCTCCAAGGTTACTTTGCTTCTACTCTGTAGCTCTCTTCTAGGTGTCTATTTAAGTACATGCGATTGTCTTCTCCATTATTACAGAAATTCCTCAAATATAAGAATTGGTTTTGTGGTTTTGCCTTACTTAGTGTTCCTGGTACTTAATATGTAGTATCTGGCACATAATAAGTGTTTAATAAAATGTGTGTTTATTGATTGATTAATGAAAATATGCCCTAACCCTTACACTCAAGGGATAAGCAAAATAATAACAATTTTAATTCTTCACACACAATTTGCAGGAATGCTTCTCTCACAGGAACTCTGTCCAGAAGGTAGTGCGTTATGATGATGTTGATCTTATAATTAAGGAAACCAAGGCTCAAGGAGGTGGTAAATTAAACACAATCATGTGACTAGTAATGGAGCCATAACTTAAACTTAGGTCTTCTGACTACAGTCCAGTGTTCTTTCCATTATATCATGTTGCCTAGAATTTGGAGTCAGAGGATTTGAATTCAAATCCTGACTCTTACTGCCTGAATGGTCTTGGGCACCAATTAACATCATTAACAGGCCTTAATTTCCTCATATGTGAAATGAGGGGTTGGATTAAGTGGTATTTCAGGTCTTTCCCAGCTATAAATCTAAGATCTTATGATCGTTAAGTAGGAGAAATTAAATATCTCTTCATCTAATTTCATTTTGGTTTAATTTTCACCAGTTTCTATTAATGGAAAAATGAACTCTCCTCAGGCTTATGTTCTTGTAGGGGACTGATCACGGAAGTCCCCAGGACAATTTGATGAACTCACCAGGATGTGAGCTTTTGTATGGGACTTTCGGTATAAGTGGTATTTAGATAGAATTCCTCATTCTACTGGATGAGCCTACAGGGCAATGAACCTTTGTGGAGGATTTGGTCATGCCCTTTGGTACAGCTTGGATGGTGAGCTTCAGCAACTTAGACTGCTTCCTCTCTCCCCCAAGAAAAAATGAAAGACTCTTGAGAGGACAGACAAACTTTTGTTGGACAGATCCATTCCTTTGCAATGGCAAATGTAAGGATGCTTCATCAATCAGTCAGTCCCTTAACAAACATTTACTAAATACCTACTATGGGCCAGGCATTGTGCTAAGCAAGGGGAATACAAAAAAGGCAAAGCAAAAAATATTCTCAGGCCTTCCTTTCTTTCTTCCTGTCTTTCTTTCTCCTTCCTCCTTCCTTCCTTCCTTTCTTTTTTCTTTCTTTCTTTCTTTCTTTCCTTCCTTCCTTCTTTCCTTCCTTCCTTCCTTCCTTCCTTCCCTCCCTCCCTCCCTTCCCTCCCTCCCTCCCTTCTTTCTTTCTTCCTTCCTTCCTTTCTTCCTTTCTTTCTTTCTTTCTTTCTTTCTTTCTTTCTTTCTTTCTTTCTTTCTTTCTTTCTTTCTTTCTTTCATTCTTCTTTCTTTCTTTCTTTCTTTCTTTCTTTCTTTCTTTCTTTCTTTCTTTCTTTCTTTCTTTCTTTCTTTCTTTCTTTTCTTCCTTCCTTCCTTCCTTCCTTCCTTCCTTCCTTCCTTCCTTCCTTCCTTCTTCCTTCCTTCCTTCCTTCCTTCCTTCCTTCCTTCCTTCCTTCCTTCCTTTCTTTCTTCTTTCTTTCTTTTTTCTTTCTTCTTTCTTTCTTTCTTTCTTTCTTTCTTTCTTTCTTTCTTTCCTTCCTTCTCTGTAAAGCTTTTCTAATTTTCTTTTTAAGCAAGTACAGCCAATGGAGAGAGTGATGGAAATAACATTAAAACAGAAGCATCACTATCTGCTTTGCTGCATCATAACAACCATGGGGCTTTTTGATTAGACATAAAGCTGAAACCTTCCCTAAGTGTTATCTCCCTTAATTAGAATGTGAGCTGTTTGAGTGCAGAGATGCTCTTACTTTTCTATTTGTACCCCTAACACTTAGGACAGTTCTTTACACATAGTAAATACGTAATAATGCTTCATTCATTCATTCATTTTCAAAATTTTCCGTGAGTAAAATAAAGGCTGTCCTATACCCAATATGGCCACACTGAGTGCAGAAGCTGGAGACACTGACCCACATTTGTGGAAATCTAGAAATGAGGTAGGGGCAGCTAGGTGGTGCCATAGTGCACAGAGTGCAGGGCCTGGAGTCAGGAAGACTCATCTTCCTGAATTCAAATCTGTCCTTAGACACTTACTAGCTGTGTGACCCTGGGCAAGTCACTTAACTCTGTTGGCCTCAGTTCCTCATCTGGAGCCGGAGAAGGAAATGGCAAACCACTCCTTTATCTTTGCCAAGAAAACCCCAAATACAGTCATGGAGAATCACATGGATGAAAAACAACTTAACTGATATGAGGCGTGAGTTAGCTACAGTTAGTAATTTTCCCAGGTAAACTGCGGGCCAGAGCATAATATGTAGGAGGAGTATAATTAACAAAAGTGGAATCAATATTTTCCTAGATTAATTGAATTGAGGAGCCTAAAACAATTTCCAAAATTTATTTTCAAGGTCAGAGTATGTAACAAATGTGACTTTTAAATTATGTAAATGGTTAAAAGCAATGGGATTTAAGAGGCAGCTTGACACGGTGGAAATAACACTGAGTTGGGAGTCAAGGGACCTCAATTCAAATCCCAGCTCTGTGAAACATTATCTTGGGACCTGGGGGAAGTCCCTTCACCTATCTGATCCTCAATTGCCCTTTGTGCAAAATAAAGGAATTAGATTAAATGACCTTGTAGGTCCTTCCCAGATCTAAATCTATGCTCCTATGGTCATAAAATTAACAGAAAAATAAGAAATTCCACTTTGGCCTCTAATACATTAAAAAAAATATACATAGTGTCAAATTGATATTTTTCTTTTTAATGAGATTTATCAACTCCCAATGGGTGCAAACTTAGGGTCTAAGAAAATATTATTTTTCTTGAGCAGATCAAAAATCATAAGCCATAAACTTCATTATCTCATTTAATCATTTTTCATAATCTATCAACACAATGGTTCTCTTGTTTAAAAGAAAGAGTTGTTTCAGTTATGGAAATTTTTCCTGCATGAGAAGGGAATTGGGAGCTTAATTCTCCCCTCCCCCACACCACATGGTACAAGGATCAGTACATTAATATTTAAGTCCTGTTTTGTTGACTCTAAAAGATTG